>NC_135809.1:95131496-95447083 GCF_964213995.1 Mustelus asterias | reverse complement strand
CTAGTCCCATGCTTCCAACATGTGACCCCTCATCACGTGACCACTCGGCCTACATCTCCCCTGTTTAAGTTGGGACAACTGCTGATACTGAGATGGAATAATGTCCGTGAGCAGTAACCGTGTGTAAACCATTTAATAACATACACATTGAGCAGCTTAACAACACATAACTATTTGAATTGGGTGAAACATGGATTAAGTTGGAGCAGCTTGTGCATAGTCCATCACGTCTCCTCATTGCCCTCGATCTTGCTGTTTGAAAAGATGAAGGCCAGTTACAGATTAGCTCATTATGTAGTACTAGAACTTTTTTTTGGTTTGGTTATATGTTCTGATCGTGTGATAATACCAGTTGACTTTCCTGGAGATGCTCTTGAGCTAGTGTCCTCAGTATGGATTTTCCTCAGTGTAATCAGAAGGTGCAGGGCTTGCTGCATAGGCCTCTGGAGGAGCCTTCATTTCCAATTATAAAGGGGGCCTGTATTTACTGGGTGGCTGGGGGACTGTGGTGTTTTCTGGTGTTGATTCCAATTTTTGATCTTGGACACATTTTTCTAGAAAATGCTTGGCTGAATGTTTCACACATTCTGCCAGGCTATTGGACTATGTGTTCAGGGAACTTCTAATGACATGCTCAAAGTGCCATGTGTGCGTAAAGTCCCTTAACACACTGGAGATGAACTGGCAAGTGTTGACTGTCATCAACCTCTGACAGATACTGTGTGTGGCAAAGTGTCTCTTGAGTGTGATTCTGATTGTGTTACTCTTCATGTCTGGCAGGTGGTCAAGTTCAAACCACCCAGAATATGAAATAGTCTCAGTAAGTACAAGCACCGATAATTTAAAGTTTATTTATTAGTCACAAGTAGACTTCCATAAATATTGCAATGAACATTACTGCGAAAACCCCTAGTTGCCACACTCCGGCGCCTGTTCGGGTACACTGAGGGAGAATTTAGCATGGCCAATGCACTTAACCAGCACATCTTTCAGACTGTGGGAGGAAACTGGAGCACCCGGAGGAAACCCTTGCAGACATGGGGAGAACGTGCAGACTCCGCAGAGACAGTGACCCAAGCCAGAAATTGAACCCAGGTCCCAGGTGCTGTGAGGCAGCAGTGCTAACCACTGTGCCACCGTGCCGCCCACTGCAAATTCTAGGAGATTTGGAGTGAACAGAAAAGTTGAATATATTAAATGCTTGGTGTGACCTTTTCTTCAGTCTCTTGCAGTTTGACGTAAATAAACCAGAATAAACCAGTTATTTGCACATTTGAACCCCATGTGCATGGACCAGATTCTTTTTGTCCTGCAAAGATATTACTGTCTGCTAAGGAGGAGAGATTTGCAGATTCTCCAGCCAAACAAATTTGGTTGGAGAGGCTTCCAGCAAACCCGCAGAGGAATTGGGAGGTTTTATTTTTGCTGAGAAATAGGCTTAAAAATCTGGCCTCAGTGAAAAGGCTGTTTTGACATATGAGTGAACTGACCTTCGAAGATGGCTGCATCAACAGCTATTATTGGGAGACTGAGAGAGTATAGTCATGTCCAAGAACCTTTCGGTGGAGTGGCTCAAGAGCTTTTCCATTGCCAATAATATCCTGAACGATCCTGATAATCCAGCTGTTGATCAGGTATTCAGGGCAGGGTAGGGGCAAAGGCAGTGTAAAGGAGAAGGCCCAGAAGTGCAGACTCAGCCAAACACAATACTGTCAGACATTTTGTAGCTTGAGTGACAGTACAGTCCCAAACAACAGGAGATTGCTGAAAACTATCAGTTTGGAACAAGGAACTAGTTGTTCAGCGTGGACTTTGGAGAATTTATCTTGGCTTTTAAAAGGCGATACATGCATTGTAAATAGACCTCGAGATCCTTCCCTATTTGCCTGAAGTAGAACAGAGTAATTGACCTATTCCCATAGTGGCAGTATCTGTAATGACTTCAATCAGGTCATTGAGGCTGGCCTTTGGAGTATGAACTCCCTGATTAAGGATCTAATTGATGGGCCAATCAGGGAGTCTTTGCCTTGTACTTAACTGGGAGTGTCAGTTCCTCTGGCACCCCTGGAGGTAGACTGGTAACTGATAGCACTCTGTGTACTGCAGTTAGAGTTTGTAAATAAAGGGATTTTGGTGAAGGGACTTCTGCCTCCGCAGACTTATTACAGTACCAAAGTCAGATCGTAGTGTAAGAATATGTAGGAATTATAAAATAACCATAAATCAAATACTAGAATGCAATCCACCTCCTACCTACTTTGTCAAATGTAGAGGATCTGTTCATAGTGTTCTCAGGAGGTCAGAGTCTTTCAAAATTAAATCTGACAAATGCCCATCTGCAACTGGAGTTGGATGATAAGTCCAAGTTGTATTTGATTATTCCTACCCATATGGCTCTATTTCAGTTTCACAGGCTGCCATTTGGTGTTTCTTCAGCCCCCAGACCTTTTCAGGTGAACCAAATCTTGGGGGAAGTGGGGGGAATTCACCGACCCTGTCAGACCGCCCGCAGGAATCCTGATGCCTCGCCGAACAGGGCGTGAGCCAAAAATCAAGATTCTCGACAGGCGTGAAAACAATCAGGATTTACCTGATCCGGCCCACCAGCCCCCACCCAGGTTTCCGCCCAGAGCGGATGGCAACCCAATTATGATGCAAACCAGCTAATTGTAATATAAATAGCAGGCTGGACAGCCCATTCAGCAGCCTCCCGCCATTCACCCGCCTACCTAGTGGGAACTGCATTGAGCAGGCTTTGGTGCCGAGGTGGTACAAGGAGCAAGGTCCAGTAGCCATTTGCCCCACTGCCACTGCCAGGCTGCAGGGGGCGGCTCCTTCAGGACACTAGGGGCTGGGTGGGCTCAAGCTGGGGGCAAGCGTTTGATCTCTGTGCTGACCCTGGGATGGGGGGCCGTTGGCTGGACTATCCCTTCTAGCCTTGGCAGACTTGAAGATCACCCCTGGTACGGTGATTTCAGGCAACTCTGTGATCACCAACTCCTTTAGGGCCTGTCAGCTCTGAAAACTTTGAAGTGGCCTGTTCACTTTAATTTCCGTGCCCCCATGGCAGCTGGCAGGCTTTTAAATCCATTCTGCAGCAGGGATTTCCCTTTTTCTCTGTCAGAAGTTGTATGTGTGAGCAGGCCTCTGACAGAGAGGAGATGTTAATTTCACTGGGGTCGGGGGTTCCCTTCTCCACAGCTGTTCACTCAGCCCCAATATATTCACACAGCTTTTATTTGAAATCTCTGAACCTTCCTAGAAACTTTCAAAACCCTCTCTATTCCATTTAAACCTTTAATCTTTTTCAATTTCATAGTGCAGTGCTTTGAAATAGGCTTTGATTGACATCGCAATAATTTCTTCTTGGTCTCCAGTCAGTTGTGTTTATTTACCAGTATGTAATTTGAATGACATACTTATTTCAGCTCCAAACAGGCAGGACATGTGACAGGTGCTCCAATGTTTGGAAAATGTTTGGGTGAAGGCATCCAAATGTGAAAAGTTACAAAACTTTATTGAGTATTTAGATCACAGAGTAGACAAAGATAAATTACATCCTACCAAGAGTAATATTTAAGCAATAAGAAATGTGTCACACCCTCAAATATCTCTGAGCTCAGGTCCTTTTTGGCCATTTTGTGTGTGCATGCAAATAAACAAACTGGAATAAACCTGTTAGTTGGGTGTACAAACTCCACATGCAAGAATATCACATATTCAACACTAGTGAATTACAATTCCTATATGAAAGTGAACAGTATCATGGTGTTTCATTATTTGTGAGGGCTCTACCTGAACCTTCGATTAGCAGGGAAGGCATTTCCAGAGTATGCAGTATTCTAGAATAGAAATGTGAGAGACAATAGCACTGGGAGTGACTCTTTGGGCCCGATTCTACCAACAATTTGCGCCCGTTTTTGGGCGTGAAACCATGGTAAAGTCGGGTGTGAGGCTTTTATCGCGATCTGCACCCGCGTCCGTGCAGTTCGCCACTTTACCGAGACCCATGCATTTAAATTGAATTAATGAACTGCCCGTCCAACTCTAACAGCATATCCCCCTTTACCATCGCGTTTACCAATCCGGAACCGCGCTTTTAGCGACCTGCTGAATAAAAGTCTGAATCAGGTGCTTCCTCAGCAAGGGTTGGCGAGGAGGTAGGTGCATGGCGTCCGAAAGCTCTCCGCTACTCACGGGTGTCCTGTTGTTGCGGCCATTTCGCTGTCTCGGGTCGGTGGCGGCTCTGCGAGTGTGTGGGGGGGGAGGGGGGGCTGTTGCTGTGCACGATCTCCGATATTTGTCTGGCAGCACGGACCCGGGTCTCGGCACTGACCTCGGGTCCTGCAGTGCCGCTGGGTCCTCGCACCGCAGCTCACTTCAGGCTGAAGGATCTGCACAAAGCCCTTGCAGATAGCACTGCTGCAGCCTCTCAATGTTACCAGGGGCTGTAACTGTGTGGAGCATGTGGCTGGGGGGATTGGGGGGCATGGGGGGGGCTGTGACTGTGTGGAGCATGTCGCTGGGGGGATTGGGGGGCATGGGGGGGCTGTGACTGTGTGGAGCATGTGGCTGGGGGGATTGGGGGGCATGGGGGGGCTGTGACTGTGGAGCATGTGGCTAGGGGGATTGGGAGGCATGGGGGGGCTGTGATTGTCGGTGTGCTAGGGGCAAACAGCGTTGCATGACTCCAACATTTGTTTATCTCCACCTCCCCCCAATCCACCTCCCCCGCCTTTCAGAGTGACGAGGTGGCTTTTGCAATGCAACCAATCGATCTTGCTGTTCTTCTGACGGCAGACCGACCATGCTGTCACTGACAGCCCGCGTCTCCCCTTCTCTGGTGAGCTCCAGCGCCCGCTCCTCGAACGGGGTGAGGACCTGAAGGTCTGGCTCACCACCCCCTGTCTTCGACTTCTCCCGAGTGTTGTGCTCGGTCTTCCTCTGTGGAGACAGATGGAACCATGAAATAAATGTTGGCTTAACTCATGCAGAGAATTAGGTGGTGACCCTTAGAGGGCAAACACAGTGAGGCTCATTGGGGGGAAAGGACAGAGGTGCTTGGGGGTCAGGAGCTGGAAGCATGCAGGGTGCTGGGAATAGGAGGATCTGGGGGAGATATGGGGGAGCATGCTGAATGGGGTTCAGCACTCACCTTTGCTGAACGGATGAGGTCACTGATTTTTTTCCGGCACTGCCTCGTGGTTCGGGGGGGCCAGTGCCCTGGCACTGACCGAGGTGGCGACTGCCTCCCAGGCCGCATGGCCATCAGCCCCCCTGGGTCTGCGTCCTCCTGGGAGGAAGAGGGAGTCCCGCCTCGCCTCAGCTGCATCCAGCAGCCTCCCCAAGTCGTCATCAGAAAATCGGGGGGCTGGTCGTGCGCACATTGTCCTGTACTGCCTGCCTGTCCATTCTGGAGTTTCTTATGGAGCTGCCCTTCGTTAGGGCAGATCAGCTGCAGGCAGTTTGACAGAGCATTCCAGCAAGTTCCATGCAGTTTGCTTGTTAGCATTGAGGGGAAGGCAAGTGGGCACTTGCAGGTGTGCTGCTGGGGAGGTGGGGGAGGGGGGGGGTTGGTGGATGAGTGCCTCAATGATTAGCGACAGGGGAGAGAGAGGGGGGTGTCAGACAGCCATTGGAGTGTAAGTGGGATGGGGCCTTGTGCGGAATTATCCGGCACGGCAGTGATGTGACGGGCACGCTTTTTCAATGTTTTTTTCAAACTGCACATGCGCGGTTCAGAGCTCCGATCGTTCCGACAGCGCTAAGCCCCACCCACAGCGCGAATCGGACTGGAGATGGCTGAGAGTGTATGGGGGCGCTTGAAAGCGGATTTCTAAGGCGGATCTGTACTACGCCCAGATTCGGCACTTAGAATGAAAATGGTAAAATCGGGCCCTTTGTTTGGTATCTCAGATTCAACACTAAAGTGAGGGAGTTGTTGGAGAGGTAGCCCAAGGACTACCAGGTGTAATTCTGGAAGACAGAGATAACAGAAATATTGGTGTAACCGTGAAGGATGCGGGAGAAAGTTTTGCGTCTCAGAGTAGGAAAAGGTGGTACGGAGCCTTTGAGCAATGGGAAGAGTACCTCAATGGGTCTGAGATTATTGGAAGAGTACCATGAGTTTTTGGTGTGTGGTTCTCGCATTTGGGAGGAAAAGGTCTTGAAAGCTGTCTTCAAATTTCCTATTAGTGAGTGGAGTAATCAGGGATTGACAATTTGAGGGAGGGAAGGTCGAATATCGAGGCAGGAGAATTGACAGGCTTGGCGGCCCAATCAAACATCTTATAAGCTCCCCTGCCACCTCCACATCTTTTGGCTTCTCCTCCTAATTTCTTCTCCACACCCCCACCTTCCATCATCTGTTTAACAATCAGAGAAGCCTAAATGTTGGCAAATTGCAGTTGTGGGAGCAAGCGACATTGGAATGTGTGCACTCACTGCAAGCAGGATGTCCAGTGAAGGATCTGTGCAAGGTGAGTCCAATAAGCGTTTAATTCACATTCAGACTGCAAATCGGGATTTGGAATCAACTGGCTGCCATTTTGTTCCTTCTTTAAAAATGTATTTGCTAATGTTAGTTGACTAAAGATTCTGGCTCCGATGTTAATAAGATGTTTTGTATTGATGGGAGAATTGTTTTGCAAATTCAAGTGTATGACGTGCTCATTTTTATATGAAGGTTGAGAGAATTTTTGCTAGAATAGTTTTGCCTATAATTAAGTATGAAACAGGAGTGTCACATGAAAGGAATTGTACGCGCACTGTTCATTATGCCTTAGGTGGATATACAGATGAACAAAGAGAAGCAATAGGATTGGTATGAAGAAGTGTTTGCTGCAAAAAAGAAGACAGGGGGCTTAGTGACGATAACTTAAAGAAGACAGGAGCTAAACTTTACTTATGGGAGTCAATGAGTCATGGAATGGGCTGCCCCCTCATACAGCTAATACTGACACTGTTGAAGCACGTTGGATTAATCTCAAATCAGTACGGAACAGAGGGAATATGGAATTGGAGTGGGACAAAGATGAAAAATCGTCAGATTTGTCTTGCCAGCATGACTCATGCAGGGTTCAGCTGAATCTCCTTTTCTTTTTGCTTTATTCTTACGAGCATCTTTGACTTAGTTATTTCTTTCATGCAGGCAAAAGTTAAGTTTAAAAAAGGGTTGTAAGTACCATCCCCAATGGAGATTTATTCAAAACCTCTCCCCTGCACTGCTCCGCACCACACCCCAATCCTCCCATGTCTCTCATTTAAATAAATAATTTCCATTTATGGAGTACATTAATGAAACTTACAACCCTCAGGTCAGAATGAGTTGTTTTACTTTGCAGAACCTGCAGCCTGTCTATATAATATATATGTATATATAAAATCTGGCAGAAACTTGTCCCCACACCCAGTTATTGCAATTAGGAGGCAACATATGAACAGCATGAGTTTTGAGTCATATTTCAATTCTGGTTCCTGTTTTAACTGTCAAAGTTCAGTTTTGATCTTAGATTTTAGATCTTTTTTATTTCTGTTTCAGAAATTCTGTTTAGTGTGTCATCTAGCTGAGATTGAACTGAGCAATAACATGGATCTGAAAACATTCTCTTTGACTTTCTCTGCCACTATTCTGTCGCTATGATAATGGTGTCTCTCCACTACTCATTGAACTTCCCTCCCCCTTTCCTTCAATCTCATTGTCTCTCCCGCCACCCCTCTCTCTGAGGGCAATTTTGAGCCCGCGTTAGCAATCCACAGGATCACCGACGTGAGCAGAAAGGAGAGGGGGGGGGAAGGGGGGCAAAGGTAAGTGTAGCTCTCCCCCCCCCCCCGAGAGAGAGAGTGAAATGCCTGAGCATCTTACTCAGGCCCTATGCCCGTAGCCCCATGCATTTTACCCTGCTAATCTCTCTAAACTACACATCTTGGGACACTAAGGGGCAATTTTGCATGTCCAATCAACCTAACCTGCCCATCTTTGAACCGTGGGAGGAAACCGGAGCACCCAGAGGAAACCAGCGCAGGCACAGGAAGGACGTGCAAACTCCAGGCAGTCCCCCCGAAGTCGGAATTGAACCCGGGTCACAGTGCTGCGAGACAGCAGTACTAACCACTGTGTCACTGTGCTGCCGAGAAAGCCGGCGGAGGTTGGGGTGCCATCTTTAAAGAATGCCCCGATCATGTTAAAATTAAACAGCTCCACCACCCTCCCTCCCCACACCACAGAAGTACAGTGGCTCTCTCCCCGCCCCCCCCTTCCCCCACAATCATCGGGAGTTCTCCCCTCCCGCCGCCACTGCGAAGGTATCGCCAATGTTCCTCCCCCTCGATGCCTGACCACCCCCCCGGAAGGGGAAGTGGGACTTGAGCGCCCCCGATGATTGTGCAGGAGAGGGGGAAGAGAGTCTCCAATATCTTCATTGTGGGACGGTGTGGGGACTTGGGGAGATGCTTAATTCTGATGCTGATGGGGGATTTCTTCAAAGATTGCGCCCTGACCGCTGACAAGCTGGCTTTATTAAGCCTTGCCCCAGCAGAGTGACGGCAGAAACCCCATCACTCTTTTTTTAATCAGTGAGGTCAAGAGGTGGATGGGGCCATGCAGCAGGAGAGCTCCACGCTAGTTTTCACTATGAGTCTGACACTGAAATGCTATGGTGAGTTTCTACCCTCTATCTCTCTTCCACACACACATTAATGAGTTTTCTGTCTCTCAGTTGCTAATGGTTTGCTCTTCAAAGGTTCTCAAGAGCCAGCTTGCAGGTGTCTGTTTTTCACAAGTCTAACTCTCCTGCCTCTCTTGCTGACTGAATCTCTTATTGGCTTTCTCCCTTTGTAGTTACCTCTGCTTATATTTATTTCACTGAATGACTCTTGTTTTTATGTCACTCTGTCGTTTTCATGGCCTGTTTCATTCAATGACCGCCTGCTTTATCTTTCCTGTAGACTCTATCAATTACTAACTGTCTGTCTCTCTTTCCCCTGGTTTACTAAATAATATTTTTAATTCAATTTTCCATTAACTGCCTTTCTGAATTCCCAGTCCACTCCAGTACTATCACAAACAGTGAATACATTACTGACCAGAGCCCAGATTTTATTAGAAGACTACTTCAAACTTCACTCAACAATTGCGAAATGCTTTGGATTATCCCCACCACAAAAATCCTTCATCGGCCTCCAAGCTGATAATATCCCAAAACCTACACATTAAGTGAAACTGACTATGTTACAGATTCTCCGTACCAACCATATACCTAACTGCAGAGGCTGCACAGCAATAGCATCGCAGATCCTTCAGTAACTGATTGCTGACTAGAATAAGCAGTCTGTTCAACTGAATCACCATATTGAGTTCTGGGCAGACTATGTTCAGTCTAACACTACTCTGCCAGTGTTAGACCCTTGCTGGGTTATGGTTTCAAGACATCATGAGCTCGCCAGAACTTTTAGATGTCCAACTTTTAAATATAAATAAATGTATATTGCAGGGTGTTTCTGAGGCCCAGCCATCTTCAGCTGCTTCACAATGACCTTCCTTCCATCATAATGTCAGCAGTGGGGGCTGGGGGCTGTACAATGTTCAACATCCCACTCCTTACATTTCCATTTAGGGTGGCACAGTGGTTAGCACTGCTGCCTCACAACGCCAGGGACCCGAGTTCAATTCCGGCCTCGAGTCACTGTCTGTGTGCAGTTTGCACATTCTCCCCGTGTCTGCATGGGTTTCCTCCGGGTGCTTCGGTTTCCTCCCACAGTCCAAAGATGTGCAGGTTAGGTTGATTGGCCATGCTAAATTGACCCTCGTGTCAGGAAGATTAACAGGGTAAATGTGTGGGGTTATGGGAATAGGGCCTGGATGGGATTGTGGTCAGTACAGACTCGATGGGCCAAATGGCCTCCTTCTGTACTGTAGGGGTCTGATGATTCTATTCTATGATCATTCGCAACTCGTCAGATACAGAAACAGTGCATGTCCAATGCAGCAAGAACCCGGAAGGTGTCCAGGCTTGAGCTGACAAGTGGCAAATAACATCCATGAAACACAAGTGCCAGCAATGACCATCTCCAACAAGAGAGAATCTAACCATTGCCCCATGACATTTAATGACATTATCATCGCTGAATCTCCCTCTATCAACATCCTGGGGTTCACCATTGACCAGAAACTGAACTGGACTAGTCATATAAATACTATGGCTGCAAGAGCAGGTCGAAAGCTGGGTATCCTGTGATGAGTAACTCATCTCTTGACTCCCCAAAGTCTATCCACCATCTACAGGGCACAAGTCGGAAGTGTTTTGGAATAATGTCCACTTGTCTGGATGAATGCAATTCTGAATACACTCAAAATGCTCAACTCCATCCCAGGACAAAGCAACCACTTATTTTGCACCCCAGATCCCATGAAAGAATGAGAAAAACTGAATCAGTATTTTTCCCTTCTACTGCTTAACTGTATCTGCTTGTGAACTTCAGCAGTTCAGTAAATGTCAAGCCTCAGGTGAGAAGGGCACAGGATAAAATGTTTGAGTTTCTAAAAATATTAAGTCAACATGTTCTCTCTCAATGCTAAATATTCCAAGGACTTTTACCCTGGGCTGACCTTTCACCTGTCTGACCCAGGTGATGCCTCTAACTGCTGTCATGACTATGATCAGCTCACCCATAAGGCAGCCCAGAACTCAAACCTGGTTTCACCATTTTATTCTCAGGATGTGCATGTTGCTGGTGAGACCAGCATTTATTGCCCATCTCCATCTTTTTGAGCTGATACAATCTTGTTATTCTTTATAGCTCTTTGGTAGAACTGAGTGACTTGCTGGGTCAACACAGAGGGCAGTTATGAAGCAACCATGTTGGTGTGAGACTGGAATGACAAACATAAGGCTAGACCAGGTAAGGACCGGATAAGGACTGGGTAAGGATTGGATAAAGACCACGTAAGGTTTAGGTAAGGACTGGGTACGGACTGGGTAAATTCAGGGTAAGGACTGCATAAGGACTGGGTAAGGATGGGGTCAGAAACATGTAAGGACTGGGTAAGGACTGGGTAAGGGCTAGGTAAGGACAGGGTACAGACTGGGTAAGGACTGGGTACGGAATAGGTAAGGGATAGATGAAGACTGGGTAAGGAAAAGGGAAACACCGGGTAAGGAGCGGGTAAGAAATGGATAAGGACTGCGGGTTTCATTCCCTAAATGTCATGAATAAACCAATTGGTTGACATTTTCAAACTTTTAGAAACTGAATTCAAATTCACAAATAGCCAAGGTGGAAACTATACTTACATTCTCTGGCCAGACCTCTAGTTGCTGCTCCATTGATATAACCATCACCACCTCTGTATCCCCTGCAGACTCCCTCCATTCCAGACTACTCCCCCTATTGGACTCCCCACTCCCAAGATGATACATCCTGTCCCCTGGAACTCTATGATTTGCGCCTGCCCCCACACCAAAAAAGTGTCTCTCCTCTTTCACCGCCAGGCCTGACTCTCACTCCACCCCACCCCCTCCATCAAGCCCAACTCTCGCCATTCACCGCCTGGCATGCCCAACTCTCACCCCCAACGGTCCCCCACACCACAAAGACGGATCCAAGCTGACACCCACCTCCAGTCCCCAATCCCTGATCTGACTGAACACCCCCCACAAGGCTCAACCCAACCCCTCTGAGTAAATCCGATGCCCCCAAGCCATTCTGACCCGCCCATACCTGCCCACTCCCGAAAAGCTCGATCTGGTCCAATCCCACCCACATGTTTGAACCAACTCTCCCTGAACTAACCTGGCATTCCGCACTTAACCCCCCCGCCCTCCCCCCCCCCCCCCCCCCCCCACCACCTTCCCAAGGCCTGACGCAACACTCATTCAAGAGCCCTCCTGACCCCTACCTCCCTCAGACCTGATCAACTCTCCCAAGGCCTGAAGCAAACTGATCCACTGACCTGACCCAACATCATCCCCCACCCCCCGCCAGCCCCCGAGCCTCCCCATATCTCTTCCAACCTGAATCCTCCCGACCACCATCATCACCCCTTCTGCCCCACCTAACCCTTCCCACACCAATCCTACCCACTCTCGTTATACACCTACTTTGTCAAATATCTTTAGACCCAGCTAGATTTTAAACTCACTTGGTTTACAACAGCTGATGCAGTAAAAGAGAGGATGTGGCCTACTTACCTTCAACTCTACAGCCTTCGACAGGTAGCCCCCGGGGATGCGCTGCACTGCCCAAGTCGTAACATTGGGTGAGATAGAATCAGCTGGATTTTCAGCTAAGAACCTCCGAGAGTGATAATCCAACTTAATTGCCACTCCATTGGAAATTACAGTCCATTATGTCACCTTAAAATGTTGGATTAAATAGATTTTAGGAAGGTAAGGAGTAAGCCAGATGAGGTGAGGTGTAACATGCAAAATTAATGATGTAATCTTTTATGCAGGCGAAATTATAAGGTACAGTGCTTGTTCCATTAACAAAGAACACGATAAGTAGTTTCATAACATCATGGGTAGAGGTATGTTGGAGACCTAATATAGAAAACCTATCAGGACTAAATTAATAGTAATGATGAAAACAATCTCAGAGAATATGATAAGAAATTAGAGGTTAAGAATAAGAAAAGGAGGGAATATAAGGAAAAGATATCGAGGAACATCAAAATGCATTTTAAAGTATCAGTTAAATCGATCAGTTAAAATGGTCAAAAGTGAGTTGAGATCCCTGAGAGGGGGAGATTGCCCATTTGTGGAAAACAATCAATAAATAGCAGAGGCATTTAATAAATACTCTGCATCATTAGGATATGGAAGAGCAGATGAATCCTGAAATGATTGAGAGTAAGATTCGCAATATTATGATGGATAAATTAGGAAAATTTTAGTTCAAAGGAAGGAATCATGCCAGACTCTGGTAAGATGTATTATACATTAAATTTCAGGTCTCTATTTAGTGCGAATGAGTGCAGAGTTTAGATCTGATCTAGTGGCTCTGTCTAGTCACTCTAACACTTGCTGCTTATATTGTTTGGTAAGAAGTCTCACAACACCAGGTTAAAGCCCAACAGGTTTATTTGGTAGCACAAGCCAACACCCCCGAGTCATTCTGACCCGCCCATACCTGCCCACTCCTTGTGTTACCAAATAAACCTGTTGGACTTTAACCTGGTGTTGTGAGACATCGTACTGTGTTTACTCCAGTCCAACGCTGGCATCTCCACATCATATATTGTTTGGCACATAGTATGCCAGAGAATTGAAAAGTGGCCAATGTACAGTCCCTAATTAAGGATGACATTACCAGATAGCTGGGTAAAGGAAAACACTAATAGCCAGACAGATTTCAGAAGAGATGATAATACTTGATAAAACTCTTTGAGGATGCAATAGGCATGGTCGATGGGAGAAATGTGATGAAAGTAATGTAAAGAAACCTTTGGACAAACATTTATTGCCCATCTCTAATTGCCCTTTAGAAGGTGGTGGCAAACTGCCTTCTTGCAATAGTAATGCCATAGAATGTCAAGGGGTGATGGTTAGATCCTCTCTTGCTGGAGACGGTCATTGCCTGATGCTTGTGTAATGTAAATGTTAGTTGCCATTTGGCAGCCCAGCCTGGATATTGTCCAGGTCCTTCTATGTTTAGACATGGACTGCTTCAGTATCTGAGGAGTCGTGAATGGTGCTGAGCATTGTGCAGCCATCAGCAAATATCTCCTCTTCTGATCTTATGATCAAAGGAAGGACATTGATGATTACCCACTCAGCACTTCTGACTGAAGATTGCTGCAAATGCAGCATCTTTTGATATGGCGGATTCCCACATCATCGAGGATGGGGATACTTGCGGAGCCTCCTCAAGTGAGTTGTTTAATAGTTCACCGCCATTCATGTGTGGATATGGCAGAAATGCAGATCTTAGATCTGATCCATTGGTTATGAAAGTGCTTAGCTCTGTCTATCACTTGCTGCTTATATTGTTTGGCACATAATGTGTGTTGTAGCTTCACCAGGTTGACACCTCATTTTTAGGTATGCTTGGTGTTGTTCCTGGCATGCCCTCCTGCTCTTTACGTTGAACCAGGGTTCATCCCCTGACTTGGTGGTAATAGTAGAGTGGGGGATACGCTGGGTCATGAGGTTATGGTAGAGTACAATTCTGCTGCTGCAGATGGTCTACAGTGCCTCATGGTTGTCCAGTCTTGAGTTTCTAGTTCTGTTTGGAATCTATCCTGTTTAGCACAATGGTAGTGCCACATAACATGATGGAGGGTATCCTTAATGTGAAGACAGAAACTTTGTCTCCACAAGGACTGTGCAGTGGTCACTCCTACTGATTGGTTGGACTTACTGATACATTGGTGGCAGGTAGATTGGTGAAGATGAGGTCAAGTATGTTTTTCCCTCTTGTTGGTTCCCTCACCACCTACCGCAGACCTCGTCTAGCAGCTATAACCTTTAGGACCCAGCCAGCTCGGTCTTGGTGGTACAACTGAGTCACTCTTGGTGCTGGACTTTGAAAGCCCCGTACAGAGTGCATTCTGTTCCCTTGTCACCTTCATGGCTTCCTCCAAGTGGTGCTCACCACCATCTCAGGGGGGAATGTATGTTGTAATCATCAGGACATTTCCATGTTTGACCTGACACCATGAAACTTCAGGAGTGGATGTTGAGGAGTCCCAGAGCAACTCCCTCCCAACCACTGTGCTGCCAGTCATAATGGCGCCAGAGACATTATCTGTAAGGCATGATTCCATGAGTATGACTATGTCAGGTTGTTGAATCAGCTCTCCCAATTTTGGCACAATTCTCCAGAGGAAAGGTTAACAGGGCTGACTTTGCCATTGTAATTTCTGGTCCCTAGGTTGATGCTAGGTGATCCATTCAGTTTCATGCTTTGTTTTTTGGCCATATGATACAACCAAGTAGCTTTCTAGGCCATTTCCGAGTGTGATTAAGAGTCAACCACATTGTGTGTTCTGGAGTCATATGTAGACCAGACCATATAGTAATGGCACATTTCCTTCCCTAAAGGGCATTCGTGAACCAAATGGGTTTTTACAATAATTAGCAATGGTTTCATTAGGCTCTTAAATCCCAAAATTTATTGCATTCAAATACCATCTGCCATGCTGGGATTCAAAGTCAAGTCCCCAGAACATTATCCTGGGTCCCTGGATTACTAGTCCAGTGACAATATCACGACACCACCGCAGAAGGAGAGTGATATAAATGTGTTCAGGTTCGACCAAAATAGTGGCATTGTTACAAACCACTCACAGAAGTTTCTGTGGCAGCATGCACTTTGACCTGCACGCTGCAGTCTGGAGCTATGGATAGTGATGGTCAAGGTCCGAAATTTCTTTCCATCACATGGCTGACCTGGGATCTCTCCCACTCTAAATAACTGCCATTGGCATGTTGGAAGGATTTGCTAGTTAATAGGCAACATTATGAATTCATCTTCCTTTGTTCATATCCTGGAGTTGGATTAGAAGCCAGAGTTTGTGGTTCAGAGGCACCCATTGCACCACAAGATCTCCATCCCAAAATAGGAGCTACCATTAATTCTTTGGGTAACAAAGGAAGTAATAAAGTCTTGTTCATCGAGATGCAGGAATGAGCTCAAAAATGGCCCATGGAATTGAATGTCAGTGAATAATACATTTTGTTTAAAAGAAACAATAGTAATTATGCTTTAAATAGTAACAGGCTGTGCAGGAACAGAGACATTTGAGGTACAGATTCATGGACATTATAAGGCCATTAAATGAAGCTAATGGAATTTCTCGGTTTTATCATGAGGTATAGAACATAAAAGTCAAGAGGTAATTACGAGCCTATATAAAACCTTAATAAGATTTAAGAGTACTACTTAGAGGACTCATCTGCACACCAATAGACATTGAGGCTTTGGAGAAGGAATAATACAGATTCACTAAGACATGTCTGACTTAAAGAAATACAAACATGAAGCCAGATTGCAAAATGCAGACATTTTTCATTAGAATAAAGTAGATTACAAAATGATGTGCTTAAAATGATGAAAAACTGGGACAGCATAGAGAACAGCTGACTGTTTCCAATGATTGATGGGTCTAGAATGACCATCTTAGATGCAAGGTTAAACATGAGGTCCAGAGCAGAGAGCAAGAGACATTTAATTATACAGGGCATTGTGAGGTTGTGGATTTAATGATGGGGGCAGAAACAATGAAGAAAAGGGTGTGGAAGGGATATGGGATCAGTATGGGTGAATGTGACTTGGACTGTTAGCTCAAATGAAGTCCACTCCCTCACTATTTTGGTTTCCAAGTTGTAACATCATTTTGAGACAGTCTGCCATTCCCACCATCTTTGGGTCTCACACTACACTTGATTGATGATCCCTCTCTGTTACCCAATCACCAAGGGCAACAGCTGTATAATAAAAGCCATGAATCCACCAGGAATATCATAAAATAGACCAACAGCATACTAAAACAATGTTTCTGCTGCCAAGACCACTTGGGCTAATCTCCATTACAGGCTAGAGCATGTCTTTAAGTTTGTACTGGTCTATTACATCCTTTAACATTGCCACCATGAGGGTTTAGCCAACCATTAGGAAACCAGAGGCCACCTTGTAGAAAGAGGAGGGAGAGGCAGGATAGCCACGCCCAGGATCATTAGTTTCAGATGCGCTGACAAAGAGTAGTTGCTGAAACTCCATTTCCAGTAGCAGAACTTACTTTTGTTGTCGCGGTTCAACCACTCCTCATCTTACCATCCACCTAGGACCTTTTGGCCAAAATCTGCAACAATTGCTATTTCTAAATTTTAAAACTGGACCTTAGCTGAACACAATCCTTAAAATGGTTTAACATATGTCTGTTTGTGACTCACAACAAAAGAGGCCACTTTGCAGTTTTGAGGAAACTTGCACCTTGTTAGTTCTGCGGAGCTGCAAAACAATCACCTGGGGACTGCACAGCCTAAATTCCATAGATCCATACAAATACCATTTGCATCTGATAACCAAGCTTATCAACAGTAGACAGAGGGTCTGCTGAGAGAAAAGGTCCCTCAAGCATTCCTCTCAACTCAAAATGGCAGCATGTTGAGCAGTCTTTGAGACCCAGCTGAATTCCAGATGATCGATACACATCGTTTGTTGAAATCCTGATGGAGCGGTTAAGGTCATGTGACCTAGGCCTCTGGCTTGTGGAACAAATAATATTGTCTTGCTGAACTGCATAGCTGGATCTGCTGCTGTCAGACCACACATAAGGGTCTCTGCCCAGGTTGGACACCTGGCCGCATCTATCCAGCTTCTGCTGGAAGTGTTGTATCATCACTGACAAAAATGATTAATCTCTACATCCCTATCTTACATTGTGAAGTTAATACCACCAGAAAAATGTATTATACAGCATTGGTTTTCAACCCACTGATATCCATGAAAGAATACATCACTGGACTTTGAATCTGGACTCCAGAACTCATGTGAACCAATGTTTATTATCTCGGTGGTCTCTGTACTGTAAAACTTTCTTTTCTCTATCCCTCTCTTTACTCTATGATTGCAGAGGGGAAGTTGTGAACCCCCCTTTTCGAGTTTTGAATCTGTGCAATAAACAAAGTCTACCTTGAGTTTGCAGTGAGATTATTAGCAGACATTGGATTACACACAAAACTGAGGGGTTGGGAAACATACTACTGCTTATTAAAAAGAAACATTTCAAAAGGCCTTTCTGTTTACAGGTGGGAGATGAAAGGAAAAATTAATACTGTTTGAATGCCCCCCCCCCCCCCCCCCGCTGTCCATAACACTCCAATAATACCTCAATCCAAAAACACATCCAATAATACCTCAATCCAAAAACACATCCAAGTATACAAGCAGAAGCTAACTATTCATCCTTCTTCATTTTCTTAGTGCCTGAGTTATGTCTATCCTAGTGCTCTTATACAATGATACACCAATGGCTGCTGTATGCTACTGGAAGGCTCCTCAATGGAGGAGACACCAGATGATCTTGGCGAATGACTTGGAATAGCTTTGGAATGCACCAGCAACAACTAGGGCAACAACAGAACAGCCTGAGTTGACTGGCTGATAGACAACAGCAAGGACACTGGTGGAGGGGTAGGAATGGGAGGATTAAGTCAATCTGAGAGAGGACAGTAGGCAGTCCAGCAGTGTGGCACCTCAGCAGCCCGAGTAACCTGTTTGAGGGTAGATTACTGGACTGCTCTGAGACCCTGCATGCCCCTTTGAGCACTGAGATATGCAGCCATGGCTTTAGCTGTCTGCTTCTTTATGGAGCAAGCATGGATCTCATAACCTCAGCCTGAGCCTCCACTGCAGCACTGAGACATCGTCTGGTTCACATCTGTGGTTCAATGGAAGCAGAAAAAGCAAACATAAGATAATGCATCAAATTCTGACTGTATTTTGGCCATCACTCCACCAGTGGAAAGGATAGCCTACAAACTCTGTGCGATGATCTTGGCTGTATTTTTGAGCAGGACTGCTTCAGGTTCCTTGACAGTGACAAGAGGTTGTCTTGCATGCCTGCCAAAGAGCCAGGCATTTTTGTGTACATCCTCACCAGCACCCTCATGTATGCCATCACATCAAAGTCCTTATCTGAGCCCCCTGTAGCAAAACTAGTCTGTCACCCCACCCATAAGTAAGTTGACACACAAACTATTCTCTTCTCCTGGCCTGGCTACAGTTGAGTTGAGGCTGGCATTATTGTGAGGGTAAGGTGGAGCATCTGAATGTTGGTCTTGGGTTCTGAGAGCTGGGGTCTACTGATGGGTGAGTCATGGTGCAATCATTCAGCAGTGTAAGTGATCGGTGGTGTGATAGCTAGGTGGTGTCCTTTGAAGAATACACATCCATTGACCTTGACTACTCATGTGTGGTTATTGATTTTGTTCTGATGCTTATGCAAGGGCCTTGGTGCCAGACATCTTACGTGAACCTGCTTTGCCTCTGACTCCCATTCTCCTTGGAAGGTATTCCTTGATGATCTCCTAGCCTTGCCCCATCCCCACTGAGCCCTTCCACTTCCCAATGTCCTTCATGAGCTCTCTCCTGTCAATCTTCAAGCATAAGTACTACCATTGTGCATCTGGGTGCACTCACCTAGCACTCAGCAGCACCTTCCTTTCTGCAGCACCCCTTTAAGATGGGCAGACTGCCTTTAAGAGCTGGAGGCTACTTGCTGGCATCAAATGTTGTTAGGGCCCTGTTGAGCATGTAGTTAATATCGCACTTGGATGCACACTGCAATCAGGCAAGTGAGAGGGCAACAGAAAATTTGTGAGCTTGTTTGCCACAATGGGAGCAACTGTGGGCAGATTGTGAAATGTAGCTCCCTGTGCCCTTAATATTAGCAGCAAGCATTTAAGTGAGATGCAGAGCCACATTTCCTTTGCTCTGCCTCAATAGCATACGTCAGTCCCAATATCAGTAGAATCACCTCACCCTGTAACATTTTTCCAAATCTCACATCACACTGTGATCTGAGCGAGACTGTCAGTTTTGTGATAAATCGTGCGGTTTTAGATATGAGCCTCACATAATTGAAACTGGTTTGAGATGACCCAAATTCTAATCACATAGCAGCCGTTCAGCCAATTGGCAGAGGAGACCATCGCCCCATCAACTTGAGGTGAATTTAAACTCATGTCCCAGGAATGAAAGAGCAGTGTCTAACCTGCTGTGCCACCAGTTCCCTGAGCACAAGTATTTAATAATTCAGTTAATTGAATCTGTTACAGCCAGTAATCCAAGTGCCTGAGCTCAGAGAAGATATTTCATCCACAGATTTATAACTGTGCATTAAAATTCAGTAAAAGTCACCACCTCTAGCTGTTCACAGACCATTAAGAGATCAATATATATATGTCAGAAAAAAAGCACGTTACTTGAAACTCTGATGTGATGGCTTGCAGTCAGCCCTGGAAAATCAACAAGCACAGTTAATGCCTTGTGGTCATTGAAACTCCAACAGAAACCCACTCAGGAAGAATAGCCCCTGTTACTATATGAAAGTGGATTTATGTAATCACCTTCAGCTTGCACTTGAACACAATTTTGTGAGAAATTCCCTTCAGAAGAAATCTTCACAGTTTTGCAATGTTGATACAAAGCAACCAGTGGAATTCTACCCCTACCTACACCACCTACTCCTGCTAATCCCATGAAAGTTCCCATGCTGAGATACAGACTGGCTTTGGTTAAACCTGATGCCAAGCGAAAAATCAAACTTACATCAGTTATCAGTGAGTATTATGTGTGCCTTATCTCTTCCACAAAGCTTGTTTTGATTCTTGCATTATGGATTTTTCTAATTATCATGGTTTGAGTTTGTGAGTTTATTTTGTTTTACACAGTAATTACCCTGTGGCATCTCTTGTAAGGAGTCAGAGGAATGGTAGGGGTACCTTTGCATGTAGAACATTGTATTTGTGTCGACTGACTCACTGGAGAGGTGATGGCATAGTGGTATTATCACTAGACTATTAATCCAGAAACTCAGCTAATGTTCTGGGGACCCAGGTTCAAATCCAGCAAGGACGGATGGTTGAATTTGAATTCAATAAAAAATATCTGGAATTAAGAATCTACTGATGACCATGAAACAATTGTTGATTGTCAGGAAAAACCCATCTGGTTCACTGATGTCCATTAACGAAGGAAATCTGTCATCCTAACTTAGTCTGCCCTACATGTGACTCCAGAACCACAGCAATGTGGTTGACTCTCAATTGGCCTCTGAACAAGAGCAACTGGGGATAGGCGATAAATGTTGGCCAGCCAGTGATGCCCATGTCCCATGAATGAATGCTGGGTCCACTGTTATTTGTCATTTATATTAATGATTTGGATGAGAATAGAGGATGCATGGTTAGTAAGTTTGCAGATGACACTAAGATTGGTGGCATAGTGGACAGTGAAGAAAGTTATCTCCAGTTGCAACGGGATCTTGATCAATTGGGCCAGTGGACTGACGGATGGCAGATGGAGTTTAATTTAGACAAATGCGAGGTGATACATTTTGGTAGATTGAACCAGGGCAGGACTTACTCAGTTAATGGTAGGGCATTGGGATGAGTTACAGAACAAAGAGATCTAGGGGTACATGTTCATAGCTCCTTGAAAGAGGAGTCACAGGTGGACAGAGTGGTGAAGAAGGCATTCGGCATGCTTAGTTTCATCGGTCAGAACATTGAATACAGGAATTGGAATGTCTTGTTGAAGTTGTACAAGACATTGGTAAGGCCACACTTGGAATACTGTGTGCAATTCTGGTCACCCTATTATAGAAAGGATATTATTAAACTAGAAAGAGCGCAGAAAAGATTTACTAGGATGCTACCGGGACTTGATGGATTGAGTTATAAGGAGAGGCTGGATAGACTGGGACTTTTTTCTCTGGAGCATAGGAGGCTGAGGGGTGATCTTATAGAGGTCTATGAAATAATGAGGGGCACAGATCAGCTAGATAGTCAATATCTTTTCCCAAAGGTAGGGGAGTCTAAAACTAGAGGGCATAGGTTTAAGGTGAGAGAGGAGAGATACAAAAGTGTCCAGAGAGGCAATTTTTTCACACAAAGGGTGGTGAGTGTCTGGAACAAGCTGCCAGAGGTAGTAGTAGAGGCGGGTACGATTTTGTCTTTTAAAAAGCATTTAGATAGTTACATGGGTACAATGGGATATGGGCCAAATGCAGGCAATTGGGATTAGCTTAGATGTTTTAAAAAAAAGGGTGCATGGACAAGTTGGGCCGAAGGGCTTGTTTCCAAGTTGTAAACCTCTATGACTCTAATAAAAAAAAACGGAAAGGCCAAATTTCAGTTTGAAGTTATAATATGCTGAGATTTATTAATTAAATGGTAAAAAATTGCAGCATGCTGCTGTGCAGAGGGACCTGGGGTCCTTGTGTAGGAATTTCAAGGAGTTGGTTTGCAGGTGTAACAGGTAATTAAGAAGGCAAATGGAATTTTGTCCTTCATTGCTAGAGGGTTGGAGTTTAAAAACAGCGAGATTATGTTGCAGCTGTATAAGGTGCTGGTGAGGCCACACCTGGAGTACTGTGTACAGTTTTGATCTCCTTACTTGAGAAAGGATATACTGGCATTGGAGGAGGTGCAGAGGAGATTCATTAGGTTGATTCCAGAGTTAAGAGGATTGGTTTATGAGGAGAGACTGAGTAGACTGGGGCTATACTCATTGGAATTCAGAAGAATGAGGGGAGATCTTATAGAAACATATAAGATGATGAAGGGAATAAATAAGATAGAAGCAGGGAAGTTGTTTCCACTGGCAGGTGAAACTAGAACTAGAGGGTAGTTGTCATGGGGGACTTTAACTTTAACTTTCCAAATATTGATTGGAACCTTTGTAGGTCAAATAGTTTGGATGGGGCAGTTTTTGTGCAGTGTGTGCGGGAGGGTTTCCTGACACAATATGTGGATGGGCCGACTAGAGGTGAGGCCACATTGGATTTGGTACTGGGAAATGAACCGGGCCAAGTGTTAGATTTGGTAGTGGGAGAGCAATTTGGAGATAGTGACCACAATTCGGTGTCTTTTGTTATTGCAATGGAGAGGGATAGGGCCGTACGGCAGGGCAAGGTTTACAATTGGGGGAGGGGTAATTATGATGCGATTAGGCAAGAATTAGGGGGCATAAGTTGGGAACAGAAACTGTCAGAGAAAGGAACTAATGAAAAGTGGAATTTTTTCAAGGAACAAATACTGGATGTCCTTGATAGGTATGTTCCTGTCAGGCAGGGAGGAAATGGCCGAGTGAGGGAACCATGGTTCACAAAAGAGGTGGAATGTCTTGTGAAAAGGAAGAGGGAAGCTTATGTAGGGATGAGGAAACAAGGTTCAGATGGCTCGATTGAGGGTTACAAGTTAGCAAGGAATGAGCTGAAAAAGGGGCTTAGGAGAGCTAGGAGGGGACATGAGAAGTCCTTGGCGGGTCAGATCAAGGAAAACCCCAAGGCTTTTTACTCTTATGTGAGGAATAAAAGAATGACCAGGGTGAGGTTAGGGCCGGTCAAGGACAGTAGTGGGAACTTGTGTATGGAGTCAGTAGAGATAGGCGAGGTGATGAATGAATACTTTTCTTCAGTGTTCACCAAGGAGAGGGGCCATGTTTTTGAGGAAGAGAAGGTGTTACAGGCTATTAGGCTGGAGGAAATAGATGTTCGGAGGGAGGATGTCTTGGCAGTTTTGAATAAACTGAAGGTCGATAAGTCCCCTGGGCCTGATGAAATGTATCCTAGGATTCTTTGGGAGGCAAGGGATGAGATTGCAGAGCCTTTGGCGTTGATCTTTGGGTCCTCGCTGTCCACGGGGATGGTGCCAGAGGACTGGAGAATGGCGAATGTTGTTCCTCTGTTTAAGAAAGGGAATAGAAATGACCCTGGTAATTATAGACCGGTTAGTCTTACTTCGGTGGTTGGTAAATTGATGGAAAGGGTCCTTAGGGATGGGATTTACGACCATTTAGAAAGATGCGGATTAATCCGAGATAGTCAGCACGGATTCGTGAAGGGCAAGTCGTGCCTCACAAATTTGATAGAATTTTTTGAGGAGGTAACTAAGTGTGTTGATGAAGGTAGGGCAGTTGATGTCATATACATGGATTTTACTAAGGCGTTTGATAAGGTCCCCCATGGTCGGCTTATAAGACCATAAGACCATAAGACATAGGAGCGGAAGTAAGGCCATTCGGCCCATCGAGTCCACTCCACCATTCAATCATGGTTGATTTCAACTCCATTTACCCGCTCTCTCCCCATAGCCCTTAATTCCTCGAGAAATCAAGAATTTATCAATTTCTGTCTTGAAGACGCTCAACGTCTCGGCCTCCACAGCCCTCTGTGGCAATGAATTCCACAGACCCACCACTCTCTGGCTGAAGAAATTTCTCCTCATCTCTGTTCTAAAGTGACTCCCTTTTATTCTAAGGCTGTGCCCCCGCGTCCTAGTCTCCCCTGTTAATGGAAACAACTTCCCTACGTCCATCCTATCTAAGCCGTTCATTATCTTGTAAGTTTCTATCAGATCTCCCCTCAACCTCCTAAACTCCAATGAATATAATCCCACGATCCTCAGACGTTCATCGTATGTCAGGCCTACCATTCCTGGGATCATCCGTGTGAAAGTGAGGCTTATGATGAAAGTGAGGAGGTGTGGGATAGAGGGAAAGTTGGCCGATTGGATAGGCAACTGGCTGTCTGACCGAAGACAGAGGGTGGTGGTCGATGGAAAATTTTCGGATTGGAGGCAGGTTGCTAGCGGTGTGCCGCAGGGATCAGTGCTTGGTCCTCTGCTCTTTGTGATTTTTATTAATGACTTAGAGGAGGGGGCTGAAGGGTGGATCAGTAAATTTGCTGATGACACCAAGATTGGTGGAGTAGTGGATGAGGTGGAGGGCTGTTGTAGGCTGCAAAGAGACATAGATAGGATGCAAAGCTGGGCTGAAAAATGGCAAATGGAGTTTAACCCTGATAAATGTGAGGTGATTCATTTTGGTAGGACAAATTTAAATGTGGATTACAGGGTCAAAGGTAGGGTTCTGAAGACTGTGGAGGAACAGAGAGATCTTGGGGTCCATATCCACAGATCTCTAAAGGTTGCCACTCAAGTGGATAGAGCTGTGAAGAAGGCCTGTAGTGTGTTAGCTTTTATTAACAGGGGGTTGGAGTTTAAGAGCCGTGGGGTTATGCTGCAACTGTACAGGACCTTGGTGAGACCACATTTGGAATATTGTGTGCAGTTCTGGTCACCTCACTATAGGAAGGATGTGGAAGCGCTGGAAGGAGTGCAGAGGAGATTTACCAGGATGCTGCCTGGTTTGGAGGGTAGGTCATATGAGGAAAGGTTGAGGGAGCTAGGGCTATTCTCTCTGGAGCGGAGGAGGTTGAGGGGAGACTTAATAGAGGTGTATAAAATGATGAAGGGGATAGATAGAGTGAACGTTCAAAGACTATTTCCTCGGGTGGATGGAGCTATTACAAGGGGGCATAACTATAGGGTTCGTGGTGGGAGATACAGGACGGATATCAGAGGTAGGTTCTTTACGCAGAGAGTGGTTGGGGTGTGGAATGGACTGCCTGCAGTGATAGTGGAGTCAGACACTTTAGAAACATTTAAGCGGTTATTGGACAGGCACATGGAGCACACCAGGATGATAGGGAGTGGGATAGCTTGATCTTGGTTTCAGATAAAGCTCGGCACAACATCGTGGGCCGAAGGGCCTGTTCTGTGCTGTACTGTTCTATGTTCTATGTAGAGGGTATAGCCTCAAAATAAGGGGAAGCAGCTTTAGGACTGAGTTAAGGAGGAACTTCTTCACACAAAGGGTTGTGAATCTGTGGAATTCCCTGCCCAGTGAAGCAGTTGAGGCTACCTCATTGAATGTTTTTAAGGCAAGGATAGATACATTTTTGAACAGTAAAGGAATTAAGGGTTATGGTGAGCGGGCGGGTAAGTGGAGCTGAGTCCATGATCTTATTGAATGGCAGAGCAGGCTCGAGGGGCTAGATGGCCTACTCCTGCTCCTAGTTCTTATGTTCTTATGAAATATTTATTGACTTATCTGATTATAACTTTACCTAATTCACCCTATCCCATTTTGTTAGCAAAGACAGTCCAAAGTAGGTGTAAAATTCATGTTTTATTATATGTGGTAACATGTACGATAACCATATGTTATTATGAACAGTCGTGATTCCTGCATGCACCCAAAGATGTTGAAAGTGTGAGAGCATGATGTCATTGATACAACTGGGCTGATGCAAGGCCAGGATACCAAAATTGGTCAGTGGATATATCGGCACCATCTTCCTTCTCTCCTCCTAAAACAACAAGCATTACGAAGCAAGGTGGAATCCTGTTTTAGGGCTACTTAAAAGTGCACTCAATAAATTGCAGCTGAAGTATTTTTGACTTATATGTGCTGGGGCAAAGTTAGTGGAAGCAATGTGGTGAGTTTCTGGAGCAATTTGCGGGCTGTTGCTGACCATAGGAATGCAGAAAATATCATTGCTTTGCATTGATATGGGGGCAGTAGTTGCAATGTCACATTCTGTGCAACATGAACGGGACATAGACAGGAGGAAAGAGGAGGGGAAGCTCTGTGAAGAGGGAGAGGTCTCTTCATAGAAGACTCTAATCACAATGAGTCTCCTGGGAACATTATGTCTACTCAGCAATGAGCCAGAAGCAGTGCCTGAGGGTGTTGTGATTCACCTCGGAGGTAATCAGGGAGTTGTGCCACCTCCTTCACAATGATTTAGAGCATACAGCCGGAAAGGGCATAGCCCTCCCATTGGCTCTGAAGATTAACATCACCATGACATTTTACAGCACAGGATTCTCTGAGGAAGAAGCTGGCGACATCAGCGTCATATTGCAGTTTGCAATGTATGGAGACATCAGGGAGATCACAAACGCACTGTTCGGAGGGGGAGGGAGGAAGGTAACCCAGGAGAAACAGCAGGCAAAATCTTGTGGAGACAAGGTGATTCTCACCGGTTGGCTGGAAAGCCAGTGAGAGATCTGCATGTTCTCCTTTGGAGAGGCTAGCTGCAGGGTTTCCGTAGAATCAGGACCCCAAGGGGAAGGAGTCCCACTCACAAAGAGCTGCTGGCCAGTCAGAGGCTAGCAGCTCTTTTGCTCACAGGAGAGCCAATGGCTGCTGCCAGAATGAAAACCCCTGAACGTCCATGTCCCAGAGCGATCCAGGCCAAATGTCAGAGAGGTTCCACGGAGTGGGGTCACAGGGAGGGAGGAAATAAGCGAGTCAGCAACAAGGGCAGGGGTTGCTTCTTAGAGGGCCTCCCAATACCAATGCCAGCCCCCTTGATCAGGAAATAAATGCCCTTAGAATGAGTCCCTCCCAGGAGACCACAAGCTGCCCATATAGGTTTGATTGTTTTGCCCTCCACATGACAACCAGTCTGCCTGCCGCTGAATTCATACAAGTGGCAGCATGATGAGGACCTTTAGTAGGCATTAATTGCCCACTTTAGAGCCTCAATTCGCCATGGGGTGGGTAGGTTGTCCACTGGCCTTCCCACTATGGTCTTAATTGGGGTGGAGGTGGAAAGGTGATGGAGCTCCCACCTGCCACCCTCTCACCTGATTCAATGCTTTCCCTGCCCTAAAACATGCACAATGGAGGACAGAAGATTCCACCCAACATGCGAATGTACCAGGACTGTTGGCTTTCCAATGGTGCTTGGCACCATGAACCACACGGAACTGTATTTGACCAGGTGTGGTATCCAGGAACCATATTAGAATTGAAATCAATGGGAATCAAGAGTAAACTCTCCACTGGCTTGAGTGATAACTGGTGCAAAGGAAGATGTTGTGACTAAAAACAAATTACTGTGGATGCTGGAATCTGAAACCAAAAGAGAAAATGCTGGAAAATCTCAGCAGGTGGCACAATGGTTAGCATTGCTGCCTCACAGCACCAGGGACCCATGTTCGATTCCCGGCTTGGGTTACTGTCTGTGTGGAGTTTGCATGTTCTCCCCATGCCTGCGTGGGTTTCCTCCAGGTGCCCCAGTTTCCTCCCACAGTCTGAAAGACGTGCTGGTTAGGTGTATTAACCTGAACAGGCGCCAGAGTGTGGCGACTCGGGGGTTTTCATAGTAACTTCATTGCAAAGTTAATGTAAGCCTTGCTTGTGACTAATAAATAAACTTTAAACTTTAGGTCTGACAGCATCTGTAAGGAGAGAAAAGAGCTGATGTTTCGAGTCCAGATGACCCTTTGTCAAAGCTTTGACAAAGGGTCATCTGGACTCGAAACGTCAGCTCTTTTCTCTCCTTACAGATGCTTCCAGACCTGCTGAAATTTTCCAAGATGTTGTGATTGTTGGAGGTCAATCATCTCAGACCCAGTACGTCACTGCAGTAGATCCTAAGGATTATGTCCTAGGCCCAGCTATCTTCAGCTGCTTCATCAATGATTCTCCCTCCATTATAAGGTCAGAGATGGGGATGTTTCCTGATTGTACATTTTCAGTTCCATTTGCAGCTCCTCTGACATTGCATGCTTCAAGATCTGAACAATAAATACTCAGACTTAACTGCTAAGTGTCAAATAACCTTTGTGCAACACAGGTGCCTCGCAATGCCCACCTACAACAAGAAAGAGCCTGACAACCTTCCCTGGATTTTCAATTACATAACTGTGACCTAGTCTCCCACCGTCATCATCCTCTACAGAACCTTAACTGGACAAAACACAAGATATTGTATCTACTGGAGCAAGTCAGTTGTGGTGTTTGAATCACCTACTGACATCCATAAACCTTTCCATTATCGAAAGGCTTAAGTCAGGAGTTTGATGGAATACTCTTCACTTGCTTGGATAAGAGCAGTTTCAGAAACACTTTAGGAGCTCAACACATTCTAGGTCAAAGCAGCCTGCTCGACTCCAATCTCACTCACCACCCTAGTCACTCTTCCATTACCAGAACACTATGGCTGCAGGGTGTACTATCTACAAATTCCTTCTACAGCACCCCACAAACCCGCAATTTCTACCATCTAGCAGGGCAAGAGCAGCAGACACATGGGAACACCACCTCTTGCACATTCCCCTCCAAATCACTCACCATCCTGACTTGGAAAAATATCACTTCCCTTCATCATTGCACCCTAACAGCACTGTGGATGTACCTGCATCACATGGACTGCAGCAATTCGAGATGACAGCTTATCAGCACCTCCTCAAGATAATTAGAGGCAAGCAATAAATGCTGGCTTTGCCTGTTACACCCACACCGCAAGAATGAATTATAAAAGAAACATTTATTCATAATTCTGCATTCATCCATCTAATCTTAATGTCGGAGGAAAGTGACTCCTCATTTTACACAGCTGTAACACAAACCGAGGAAATGAATACTGAAACTGAAACTAAATGCAAAAATGAAAGAGTAAAATGCATTTGGAAGCAATCATTTTTATTCTGGTTGTGTGGTATAGTGCTGTACATCCTTCTTACAAATCATGCAGCCACTCTAACTGTAGGATAAAATGTAGGAAGCATTTTAATGAGTATCTGGATTTCTACCACTGAGTGTCTGCAGTAACATAATCTGTCGAACCACAGATTGAATGTGATCTTAGTTTCTTCCTGATGGTCAAATTGCTTCAGGTCCTTAGACTCTTGAGTCATATCATTGACCTCTTTAGTGTCATTTTGTTAATAGATTTCAAATGAACTTGCTTGGTCAGAAGCTACTGCAGCAGATTATGCATCAGTATTCAATGACCCTCATGGACTAATTTCTCAAGCTAGTCAACGATGATACGCACATTTCCTTCTGCTTAAGACAGCTCATCAGGAAAAAATGAATTAACCTACGGGTATTCTTTGTGTCTAGAGATTTGTTTCCTCTGACCCAGAAGGCAAAAGATACATTTCCGGGAATGGTAGAAACGAGTAAAGGCCAGGAAGAGACATGGTGGGGGGGAATACTCCATGGGAATCGTAGCAGGTGAGGGGGCAGACCACGCAAAGGTCCATTGACCTTGGGCAGGATTTTCGGGTTTTAGGGCGAGCGAGACCGGAGAATCCCACCCATGGATCTTAGAAAGACACACTCACACAATTGCCAATTTAACTTACATTGATTAACTATTACTCAAGGAGTTTGATATGTATTAAACAATTATAATGCCTAGAGTTCAGCATACTTTCCCCAGTGAATTCTGTGTTCATTAAAATGAGAGATACCAGTGCGAGGGAATAGAACACTTCTTATTCTTGCTCCAGTGTCAAAATCAAGGACCCAAGTCAGACATAAATTAAGATAACATAGGCATAGTATTAGATCAATGTCCACTTCATTGTCTAGGGAAATCCGGAGATAATTCACAGAATTCATTCTTCTTTGAAACCTAATAGGCCATAATTTGCTGTAGCAGGACAATGAAGGGTATCCACTAATAGTTGGACTTGCTGCCTGTTTAAACATGATGATATTTTGCACAATAAATTGATGAAAATGCAAGGAAACTAGATATTTATTAAATTGGAGGTGTGTGATGGCCAGCTGCTCTCCAGTCCAAGTGCCACTGTGAGTGGTGGCCACTCCTACAACTGCAGACCCAAGTGAGAGCTTCGCTGGAACCAGACAACACTTTTGCACAGATAGATCTGGCAGCTTCTGGTGAGAGTGATGGGGGCGGCTACTTTTGAGAGAGAAACAAGCAAAGGTGGGATAAACTGGGGGAGCTGGGGTGGGCAGTAGTGAGGGTGAACTCTATTAGGCACAGGGTGTCCAAACAGGAGGGATGCCCCAGGCTCAAACAATGATGCCAGGGTTCACCTGGACATATGGTATGGTCGCCGTGCCCTCTCCCTCTAATGTGAATAGGAGGTCCTAAAAAGGTCATTAATTGACAACTCAAGGAGTTCAATTGGCCCAAGGGAAGGTGGACCGCGTGACATCTTTCTCCCACCTCCCCCCTTCCCCCCACCCCACACCCCCATTGCTGCAGTGTCAGGCACAATGCCAACACCATGATTTATTAAACTAAGGATTTAATAAAGTTCTGGCCAGTTTCTCTTTGATTCTCTGGGTCCAGAATGAATGAAACAAGCAGCGAATTACCTCCATTGCCATTATGAATGATTGTGAAATTAACAATGCAAGAACTGAGATGGAATTGTCAGAGTAGCGCCAGGGATCCGAGTTCGATTCCTGGCTTGGGTCACTGTTTGTGCAGAGTCTGCACATTCTTCCCGTGTCCACATAGGTTTCCTCTGGGTGCTCTAGTTTCCTCCCACAGTCTGGATGACGTGCTGGTTCGGTGCATTGGCCATGCTAAATTCTCCCTCAGTTTACCTGAACAGGCGCCGGAGTATGGCGACCCCGGGATTTTCACAGTAACTTCATTGCAGTGTTAATGTCGGCCTACTCGTGACACTAATAAATAAACTTATACTTAAAAACTGCAATGACTAATTAGGTACAGGAGGAGAAATAAAGAGAGTTAGATGAAGATTTCATTAAGGGAAAAAGAAAAGTCAGAACATAAAAAAAATACATTTCTAAATTCTCCAACAACAATTAAGACCTGAAGGAATGAAACTTTTCATTTGTAATTGTAATTTTCAGATTCAGAGAGCTTGTTTCACAACAAGCAATATTTACCAAACCATTAGAAGGGTACTTTCTCTGGAAAATTTAGTTTGTATTTACTGTGTGAATAAAACAATTTCATGCCATTTCGCACATTTCAACTGTGAGATAGAGGGCAGGAATTTATGGCTTAGTTTATCCCGAAATCGTAAAATCCTGTGCGAGGTCTATGTACCTTTCCAATTCGCGTGGCGGGATGGTAAAATTCCAGCCAGTATGTGAGGTGCTGCTTTTGTGAAACTAACAATGGAGTGGCATGTCTTGAACAGCTATTGGATTTCTGTATTTAATAGCGCATCTGCTCCTCATCTAAAGATGTTGTGGCATTTGTGCTTAAATACTGATGAGGGCCATTAGCCTCAAAATTATTTTGATAGCAAGTTATGGTCCTATATTTGGTTAGTCTTCGGATGTCCTTATGGTTCAGATGTTACCTTTCAGATAGTGGGTTCTGGCTTCAAATGGTATGGGGTACCCAGTCCAACGCCGGCATCTCCACTTCAAATGGTATCTCAGAGCCTGTCTGTATAAACAAGGCTGATGCTATATTATACAAAGGTACCAAGTCAAAGCCTAGTATGCCATTGAGGAGGATATTAAAGATCTTGCGGTTCTGTCTGAAGATGAACAGGGACTTGGTCCTAATTAATTCTCCCTCAATCAAGATCAGATTTATCTCTGCTTTTTGCGAGTGTAAAATGACTACATTTTCCTACATTGACAGTAGTCAGAACACTTCAAAAGGCAATTCACTGATATGTGAAGCACTGTGAGGCACTTCTGCAAAATAAATCTAAAGCTTTTATCCTCAGTAAGTTGTGAAGAGTTCCCAAGAGCACGAGCAGCAAAAATTCTCTTTCTTGTTCTGTGCTGTCTTATTTCATGAGAAGATATGCACTTCGCAATTAATTGGATTCCAAAGATTTGAGAGAAATCAAGGGAAGAAGGAGGAACAAAATGGAGAGAAAAAGGAAACAGTTTTATACGAGTGACTTCCTCTTCTGCAGTAAGGAATTATTATAATAATGAAAACTTGATGACTGACAGTCAAATCTATTTTTACCAATATTGCGTACCAGATAAGGAATAACACACATAAGGTTAATTTCATCTTTGTATTTGATATTATATGACAGGTTGTTTAATTATATGTTTAGATTTTCTTAGTTGTGGTAGCTGTAGAATAAGGGGTTAATATTAAACATGTAAATAGACAGCCTACGTCATCAGTAATGTAAAGTCACATGACAACAGCGTATGCGGAGAGATGGTTCTATGTAGGGTCTCATGCTAAGCCTTATGCTGTACATAGTTAGTGGAATATTCAATAAAAGGTGAAGTTTACAAACAGCCTTGCCTCCAGCAGTGTGTCACAGGCCAGAGTGAGGAAAAGCCCTTGAGAAAGTACTACATTTATCAGAATGCTCTGACCATGTGGAAGGCCCAGATCAAGCAGAGAAGTGACAGAACTGATTTTGTAGGTTTACTAAGTGTCGAACAGCTTCAAGACTAGCAGACATGGTGAGCAAGGAACAGGTCAGTACCCATCTTTATGCCATAGGTATGTTACCTACGATGTAATGGTTAGAACATAAATGAAGAAACAGTGACAAATGAAAAAGTTATCAAAACCTTTGGCATTGATTTTAGTCTTAGAAATAACAACATTATCGAAAGGGTGATGGTTCAATAGATGTACTCAGAGACCGGAAGACAGTGTTGATTCCTGCATTAGTGATTTATATTGATTAGCTGACAATTGCCAATATCGAACTCTGAAAGACAAATTATTTCATGATTGCATTGTTGTTGGAGCCTTAGAGTATCAGATTTTCTGCAGTCGAGGGAAGATATGACCCCATTGACAGTTGTGCAGTTACCAGGGCAGGCAGAAGTAAGAAATTAAAATCAGATACTTATTTGAGGCAACAAAGAAATCTCATGGTGAAAAATGGCTGACACAGTCCAGTTTGTAGAACACAGAAGTAGCAGCGCACCGATACAAAAACAAGGAAAGAATGGCAAGGGCGCGGTCACCATCATTATTCGGTGTTCTCATAGTGGCGGGAAAAGACTGTATAGGCATGAAAAATGCCCTGCCAAAAATGCAGAGTGCCATTCTTATAAGGAGAGGGCATTTTAAATCGGTATGTCACAGCAAAAATCTCCTAATACTCAAATTAAGAGAGAAGCACCTTAGATCATGTAGCATTCAAGAAATTGAAGACAAAAAGATACTGAAGTGCTATTCTTGATAGAAATTGCAGCATTCAATGGGAACAATTAGAGCATAGACATTATGGTCAATGGGCATTAAACAAACTTCAAATTAGACACTGGAGCAGGACATTCAATTCTTTCAGAAAGAGAGCCTTAGCGAACTCACTTTTTGTGAGGTTGGTTGCTAGGTCAGCTGACTGTAACCTTTGGAAGAGGGCATCTAGTTGTTCTCGGTGAATTTCCCAAGTGTCATTGTACACTAGCAGCTCATCAGCTTATCAAGGTGCATGACACAGTTGGGCAGGCCCGTCACCTACCTGGTTCATAAGCCTTTCGAAGGTGGCTGGGGAATTTCTGAGTCCAAACTGCATAACTAGATACTGGTATAACTCATCTAAAATTAGGAAGGCAGAGATTTCGCAGTGGGGGAAGGATGACTGCTAGTGCGATTGAAACCCACACTCAGGCAGCAGTGTGAGGACAAAGGGGAGAAGCTGCCCGGAAGTCCAAAATCATTTGTCAGAGGTGTTTGTATGCTACAGTAGATCTCAATGGGTCATGGAAGGCTGCTCAACTCTGCACTTCTTGTGGCCTGGGAGTAACAGGAAAGCACGGGACATGCTAATTGCTGGCCTTGCACGATTCAGCTGTGCCTCGTTGGCCACAAGAGGAAGACACTTGGCTGAACAGCCACCCCAGGCTCTCTCGCCAAACAGCATAGCCATTTAGTGGAGGCCACCTTTTAACCCTTTGTAAGCATTTGTCCCAGAATTGAGCTGAAATTCCCAGAAAGGCTTCTACATCACATAGTTAACACTGTGCTCCCAATGTAAGGCGTGATGGTGATGTCTATTATCACCCACCTCATTTGAGATCATGGAGGGGTGCATCAGTGAGGTCCCCTGTCAGGATTGAAACACTGGTTACATGCAACTACTTGACGGCCCTCTAACATGATGCCAGTTTTCTTTGGGGGCTCGGGGAATGGGGGTGTTTGATGCCACTGAGACCCTGGAGGGTTCACGTGCTGCATCATCCTGGAGTTGCAGGGACCAATGTGGAAATGTGGTTATAGTGTCAGACTGGAAGGTTTGAGGGATGGTGACAAGTGTGCTGCCATTGGGCAGAGGAATTGTTGGATGAGGGTCATGACCCTGTCACAAACTGTTATAGCTCACTGTGGTGTCCTCTTATTTATGGTGCATGGTTTGGAGGATCATAGAACATAGAACATAGAACAGTACAGCACAGAACAGGCCCTTCGGCCCACGATGTTGTGCCGAGCTTTATCTGAAACCAAGATCAAGCTAACCCACTCCCTATCATCCTGGTGTGCTCCATGTGCCTATCCAATAACCGCTTAAATGTTTCTAAAGTGTCTGACTCCACTATCACTGCAGGCAGCCCATTCCACACCCCAACCACTCTCTGCGTAAAGAACCTACCTCTGATATCCGTCCTGTATCTCCCACCACGAACCCTATAGTTATGCCCCCTTGTAGTAGCTCCATCCACCCGAGGAAATAGTCTTTGAACGTTCACTCTATCTATCCCCTTCATCATTTTATACACATGAAGCCTATCGAGTTGGCTATCCTACTTATTGCCATAGAGCAGCACCAGAGACACCAATGTGCCATGGCACCTAGACAGGACTGGAGCTCTGTGGAGGAGGGGAAGGCTGGGCCTGATGATGCTGGGAGCAGCACCACAGATGTGTGAGCCTCATGTATGTCGGCCAACGGTGTTCCGAGGTTGGTCATCCTACTTGCAAATGTCAGAGATTCAGTGCTGTAGAAGGCTATGTCTGTCTGGGGGATGGTAGACTACCTCTGCCAGACCCTGCAAGAGCTGGTACCACATGGAATGGGAGAACATGCACTGCCTGTGGCCCTTAAACTCACAACCGCTCTGAATTTCTTTATGAGTGGCTCATTTCAGGGCAGCACAGGTGACCTGCGTGGCATCTCCCAGTCAGTCACAGCGAAGAGGTTACAGATGCCTTTTATGTAGTGGTTCAATTGAAAGCAGAAACACAGTCCAAAAACATGTGAACAGAATGAGAAAACACTGTCAGAATGTCACAGAACTCAATCTTCGAGTATTAAGGGACTAAAAGAAGTAGCTTGACCTGCATTGGCCGGGGTCAGCTATTATTCTCTAGTCCCTGGAATTATTTGTCCCACAGGGCAGTAGTGCGAGACCATGCACCATGCGCACCTACTGAGAAAGGAAAGTGTTTGGTCGAGGGACAAAGTTTGATTAGCCCCAATTTTAAGAGGGAGTGTTCAAATATAATGTACCTTAAAGTGGGAGGTATACATGAGGAGTCTGATGACCAAGAGGCTGGCCAGGTCTCACTGCCAGAACTTTCAATGGGATTTGGCCTGCACCCAGCAGGTGCACCCCCTCCTGAGTGTGCAGGCGGGAATGGAAGATCACAGTTAGAAGGCCACCATCAGGCAGGAATCAATGGGGCCTTTCCCTAGCATCCAGGTAGTGTAAGAGAACTAATGCAAATTTTAGCATCATAGCTGTTTCATCGCTCAGATTAATGATCACAGGACTAGAAACTGGAAACTTGCTACTTTGAATGGCACCTACACCCACTTTACCAATTGTTTAATTTACAATAAAATGTATAGAACATTTGTCACATTGTGAAATTAAGCGTTGTGTGTGGCTGAAATAAATTTGTCATTTAGAATTTTGATTCTGTCGGACAACTGCCTTCCTCTGGGCACAGGGTCCGCTGACTTCTCATATGTTCTGGTAATTGTATCTAGAGACTTCAGATTTATAATAAATTTAACATCCTTTTTGGTCCTCAAATGGAATGGAAAATAACTAGGAAGCTGTATGATTTTGAGCTTTGCAATAATGTAGCAAGATGTTATTTGCCTTAAACAGGGACCTCCAGGTGAGTACTTGCATTTAGGGATTAGGTAATTTCTTCAGCGCATTCTAAATCATCAGTAATGTTCCTTTGAATAAATTTTCCAATGATATTAAAGAAACAAATAACACAGCATTCTATGCCTGAAAGGATTCCTACTCCGCTGCCTCATTTGTCAGCTTGTAGCTCTCTGTGGTCCCACGGACATACCAGTTATCTTCTTTGAACTTTGTTTCAGCAATAACAATGATGACACTGGCTGCTGCAGGCTTTGAAATCCAGAATACTATTTCCTGGTCCCCTGAATGGGGAACTCCCAATTAATGGCATTGTTGATGCCTGGAGCTAACCCAAGGTAATTAGACGAGACCAACCTCAGAGATTATGTGAGGTTTGTACTCACAAGATTGGTCTGGACTGAATCGCAACCTGAGCCCCATCACCGATACTGCATTTGGCCAGTCAGAAAATCCATGTTTTGGAGCACCCTTCATATTTCCTCCCATCTTAAAGTATTAAATCTTTGATACCCTAAACTGCTACAGTGAGCATCACTTCAGATAACCTGGCATATAACAAACAAATATATTTGCTCAAATAATTCTGCAAACAAAACATAGCTATACAAATATTGCTCAGAAACTTTAACCATCAAGTTGAACTTATCTTTATAAACATTTCACGTTTACACTTTCAATCAGGAATTCTAATGCTATGTTGATTCTTAAGGCTATTAGATCAAGATCTTGAAAACAAATGAAATCCTTTCTGAATTTCTCCCACTGCCTGCCCATTGCTTTTGTTGGTATAGCTTCAGTATTGTCTCCACCACGGAATCTACATATATTGACATAATTAACCCTAAATTCTGGGTGTCTTACTTAACTCAAGTATAACACAATCAAATATGTAGAATGCACTCATTGCTGAGTCCTCACAATATGCCTTAACTCAACCTCACAAAAAGGCCTCCTCTGCAGCCCTGTTAATTTGACTATTCCCCCCATTGTGCCTTCTCAAGACTGCAGTTACTTACTGCTCGGACACACAAATGCATTAGGGACTGCTCAAATATAAATTATGTATAACTCTTACATAAATGTATATGATGGGGTTATAGCATGGGAACGCACTATTCATTCCAATCACTCCATGCTGGCATTTGCCTTCCATGCAAGCAAATATTTATCACATTTATCTGTCCTGTTTCCAAATTCCTTTATCCCCTTTTCTTTTACCCACCTATCCAGTCTAATTTTGAAGGTTGACATTGTTTCTGTTTTGCTAGTAACCTTGAAATTGAATTCCACAGCCCCACAACTCTAAATAATTTTCTCTTCCTCGCTGTTTTAAATCTCTTTCACTTATTTATCTGTGGCTCATTTTTGTGCCTTGTAACTAAGGGAAACAGTCTGTTTCTATCCATAAAATCAAAATACTGCAGATGCTAGAGATCTGGAACAAAACTAGAAAATGCTGGAATGCTCAGCAGGTCATGGAGAGAGGCAGTTCCTGCCTGCCTACTCCTTCCATAATGGGAAGCGCTACTATCGCATCGTCACACAAGCCCAGTTGTTTCAATGGGGGAAATAAAAGTCCCAATTGTTCGAGTATTGAAAATAAATACAATACAAAAATGGGTGTGACCATTCTCACAGAAACCTTCATACTTAGTAACACTTTTTGCAGGAATAAAGTCCCCATGGAACATTTCAAAAAATGTAAAACAATTCTGCTGAATTTCTTTAGTTAAAGTTTATTTTAATGTTTATTTATTCGTGACACAAGTAGGCTTACATTAACACTGCAATGAAGCTAGTGTGAAAATCCCCTTCATTAACTTCATTATCATCATTATATTTGGAACCATTATTTGACCATTATCAAAGAATCTTTCATCTCAGAATTGGCTAGATTAGAATCCACATGTTCCAGATGTTAAAAAAAAACCCAATTTGCCAATATAATAATCCATTGTACATTCCAATTCAAAGCTCAATCCACAATTGGCATCACCTGGAGTTTACTGCCAGTGTTGTTTCAATCTGAATTTCAGAACAGTTAATTAATGAAGGAGGTAAATTTCAGCAGCTGTTTACATCTCTGCAACCCAATCATGGCAGGTGTGAAATGCAGAAATACAACTATGCTTTCTCACTGTCATCTTCAATGACTATGACAGCTTGCATTTATGTAGTGCCTGAAATCTGATTGAGGAGGTTGTAGGGAAAGCAGTGGAGAATCAGTTGTTTGGTTAATATTATTATCTTTCCAGTGATAACCTGGAATGACAGCATGGCATCGGAGGGCAGTTGTGATCTTAATAGACATGGGCAGGATGCTACCTGTGGTGGAGAAGGGCATTCTTTGGAGAGAAATCTTCTGCAGGCACTGCTCCTTTGACAAGTAGTGATACAGGCACCTCTGTATACCTCCATTTTAGAGAATCATAGAACATTACACATAGAAGAAGACCACTCAGCCCATCAAGATTTATCAGCTCTTTCGAAGAATAATTCAGTTATTCACCACATCTTCTGTTCTTTTCCTATATATATGAAATTCCCTCTCAAAGCACTTATCAAATACCCCTTTGAAAACTACTGTTGAATTCATCTTATCAGGCAGTGGATTTCAACCCTAGACATTCTGTATCCTCTCCTTTCCTTCTCCCCTATATACTCTATGTATAGCTCACTATATGACAAGAATAAATCAATTCAAGTTTGTTGTTTTGTCAAACAGGTTTTCCTCAAGCCGCCTCTGGTCATCTTCTCAATTGTCTTAATTCTGTGGTCTCTGACTATGGTCCCTTCAGCAATTAGAAGCAGTTTCTCTTTATTTACTCATCTAAACCCTTCATTTTTATCGAACTGCCGATTTGCCTTCTCAGCTCCAGGAAGAACAATTGCAGATTCTCCAGTTTATTCACACAACTGTAATCCTTCATTCAAGGAAATATTCTAGTAAATCTTTTCTGTACCTTCTTCAAAGCCTTTACAAAATTCCTAAAGTGCAGTTCCCAGAATTGGGTACAATGGTGGGATTGAGTGGGATTGGGTGCGCTGGTGGTTATGGGGTGTAGGGGAGTGGCGGGGAGCGAGTGGGGGGCAGGGGGGGGGCAGGTGGGTAGTTAAATGGACAAAAACTGTTAATGTGTTTGGAAGGTGGTTGCAACATACCAATTTCCAGTTATTTTAAAGATGCTAATGAAGCTGGAAGCTTTGGATTTTATCTGCTTCGCAGATTGAGCCTCCAGAAACCTGACAGCTTCAGCAAGATGAGGACATCACTCTCGGAGAACACTCCTCGTGAACCAAGAAGAACAGGAACAGATTAACCATTCTACCTCTCCATCCACACCTTCTCCCCATGAGGTCAGGAATCAACCCCTCTTTGGGATTGGACTCCTGGTCCAGCAGAGTCAAAGACAAGCCTGCCGATGATCGTGGTCAGACTAACCCAACCCTGCAATCACTGGCTATCACTGAACAGCCATTTCTCTTCTGACCACCCTACGACCCACCCTTACTCTCCAACACTCCAAGTCACTCTGTATCCCACTGTCCCTCAAGTTCTCTATCCCAGGGAGTAGGAAACCTATCTGTTCCATGGTTGTACCCTTGCCTGCTGTATTCCTCACGCAACAAAGTCAGGCCTGTCAATCATGCTGACTTCCAGCCAGGGAATCTGGTTAAAAAGACATATTCTGCAGATTTAAAATTAAAAAGCTAGTTACCTCCAGAATCTGTACTAATACTGCAGTCAGAACTCCACAGTTTCTAGAATTTCTCTAGCTTGCTTGGAAGTCCAACCCCAATAGATAATGGGGCCAATAAACTTTAGCTATTTAACAATCACAGAGACAGGTTAGTTCTGTACACTCTTTGAAAAATCTACTTCAAAGCCTCACTCACTGGAATTTAACTACTGATTGGCCGGAATTTTATTGGCACGCCCGCCCGCCCGAGGCTCGTAAGATTGTGTCCGAGGCCAATGGAGAATGCCGTTCTGTGAGCCTTCTGCCCCGAAAATGGGGCAGGCGTGCCGGTAAAATCAGGGCCATTGTCTAAGTGCTTTTTAAAAAAAATGTGCATAAATATATTTTGCTTTAAAATGTAACCCTGAAAAAGAAGTTTTGTTTCCCAAATAGTTTCTGTGCTCAGAAAGTCCTAAAACACATGCTTAATTAGATTTTTAACAAATTCAATTGTGGTTACTTACAGAATCTGTATTAATACTGCAGACCACAGGGAGGTATTTGAGAAATGCATTGAAATAGGAAACAATAATTTGCTATTGCCCACACTGGAACTCTCGCTTTACCCATGGGTTAAATTGAGGGTCAGTAAAATTAAATTAAACCCAAGATTAAAAGCCACAGCTCCTATGCTGGAACCTCGTTTGGACATGGACTGATTGAGAAACTGGATTGATTTAGACAAAATGAGAAGGAAGCAATTATTCTGCGATCTTAAAGCAACCCTTGAGATTTACAGCAAGATAATCTGAGCCAAATGAAATACAGACTGCTTTTACTAATTCAAATACTTTTTTTGTTCAAAAAGTCAAATAATCCAGTAATTAAAATGAGGCAATTTTAATAAACTAGGCATACTTTATTGGAAAAAAACTGAATTAATAGGGGATCCAAATGAAGTGAGTTTGAATTGTAAGAAATAAATTGTAAATCAGAGGAGTGTGGGATGTAAGAAGAAGGATTATCTATAAAGGTACGATCATCTTAAATGCTTTCAACCCCACTGCTGGTCCCAGTCTCAACAATGGGCATTCCAGTAGTGGCCAACACTATCTCCTCCATTCGAGTTAGGACATGTCAGTACTTTTAGTCGTGCACAATGTGTCCTGATAGAGAGTGGCGAATGCATGAGTCAATGTCATGCAATTTGTTTGGGTGATATTGCTGTCACAGTTATATAAAGTAGCTCTCTAGCTGCCTGTGAGATATGAGTGTGAGGCTTGCAGCTAACTGTGTGAGGGTGAGGTGAAGCTTATAAATGTTAGTTGTGAGCCCTGACTTGTGGTAGAGATTTGTGAATGATGGGGTGTAGTAGTCTGAGCAGTTTCTGGGCGTTAGTGGTGCATTTGGTAGGATACGGCATTTGAAGACGCATTCACCAGCTTTGACCACTTGAGTAAGATCACTGAATTTCTTGTGCACAGCAGCCGGGTCTTCAGTGTCTGAATCCTGGCTATTTGGTCCCATTGCCTTTTGAGTGTGTGTCTGGAGGGCGTCTTGGTCCCCTGTAGTTACAGGACATCTCTCCTATTTTTCCACTTTCCCCACCAAGGCCTCCAGTAAAATACGGAGCCCACGCTTTCTAAAATTGAACTATTTTGCACCTTTTCCAAGATCACATTCACTTTCTGCCCGACTATCAGCACCTGCCCCATTCATAATTCACACCCACACCCCCCACTTTAAGAGATGCAGGTAGCTTGAAGTGGTGATTGCAAGTTATGATTTTAGGCCCCCTACTGTTTGATGCGGTCTTTGATGGATGCGTGCAGCAAAGGTTGAAGTGAGAAAGCAGCACAAGGTTGGTATGCTGCTTGCATCAGTCATTGCAATCCACAGGCCCATAAGAGGTGCTGTCCAATTTAGCCCACTGATATCAAACCATTATATCAGATTATAGTGCAATATTACTTAGAACCATGGCTGAGAGTAAACAGGAAAATCATCCATAATTCATGGCATTGACTGTTCTAAGTGAATCAAAATTAGACATGCAATTAACTGGCTGGCCACAGAACTGACTACAGGCCTGTAAAAAATAAAACTGAGCGTCCCATCACTGACTACATTCAAAATATGACGAGATTGGGGAAAAAAACAGAAAACAAAAAAACACAAAATGCGGGAAGTTTGAAGCAAGAACAGAAAATGGTGAAACTTTAGTGCTTTTTCCGCGGAACCTGTGAGAGAGGCAGGATGTTTGCAGGATTTTCTATTCTGTCTCTACGTATAACATGGCTGAACGTCCCATTACTGGATCTGGAATATAAACATCCCATCCCGCCTGCCACGGGAATAGCAGCAGGCGGGGGGAGGACACGGGGGAGGGGGGTGGGGGGGGCGGGGGGCAGACCATACATAGGTCTATTGACCTTGGACAGAATTCTCCAGTTTGGGGCGAGCATGGCCAGAGAATCCCAGTAAGAAGTCTCACAACACCAGGTTAAAGTCCAACAGGTTTATTTGGTAACACAAGCCACTAGCTTTCGGAGCGCTGCCCCTTCATCAGGTGAGTATTCATCAGGTAGAGAATCCCACCCAGTGAGTCTGTAAATGGTTAATCTGTGCTGTATAGAACAGGACTCACTGTCCCATTACTGACTGTATAAGAACTGTCACTGGATTCGATCAGTGCAAACTGTTGTGTAATTCTGGACTGTTCTCATTCTAGGATGGCATTGCTCTAAAATTCATCGATCAACAATGAGGCCCCACACCACAGTGCAAAGATCAAAGAACTATGAGTGGTTCACTGCCCTCCTCAGACAGTTGGTGGGAATCCTGATGAATGGGGCATTGGACAAAACTCGGGATTCCCGTCAGGCGTGAGAGCTGTCAGGATTCACCCAACCTGATGGCCCCAATCAGTTTCTCACCTGGAGTGGGTGGCAACTCAATGATTATACAAAACTGCTAGCGCTAATTGTAATACAATTAGTGAGCTTGACAGCCCATTTAGCATCCCCCTGCCATTCACCTACCTCTCCAGCAGGAAATGCACTGGGTAGGATTTGGTCCTGGTAATGACCAGCATGAACCTGGCATACTGAGGAGCACCACAAACCCCTTAGAAAAAAGGGGCATCCTCCCTTCACCACTCAAACAGCGGGTCACCCCCCCTCCATATCATTCAAGCATGAGGGGGACCTGACCCACCACCTCCCAATGTATTCACATATCTTTTATTTGAAGTCTCTGCACCTTCCTAGCAAGCTGAAGCCTTTGAAATCCTCTCTACTACATTGGAAACTATTGATCACTGTCAATTAAATAGTGCAGTGCTTTGAAATAGACTTCTATTGACAGCGTAATGGATTTCTATTCTGGCTCCAGTCAGCTGTGTTTATTTATCTTTCCCTTCATGCTTGAATGCATCTCAGGTACCCCCCATCATTCCTCACTGCAATGTTTACATAGACTCTTAGCCTGATTGAGAGCTGCGGTTTCTTCAAAGGGCCAGGCCAAGGTGTCAGTGCCAGGTAACAGTGCACCATTGTAAGTCATCTTAACTACCGGTTTTATAAATCCATTGTGACTTGCTGCCCACTCAAGGAGAATTTGCTTGTGCAGTGGATGGTATCTATTTATGCCCTCACTGTGTATGTATTTGTTCATTCTTATTATGTATTTGCAATTGTTGACAATAAATCAATGCACCGGTTTGCTTCAGTAGATAACACTCTCTGAATCGGACAGTTATTTATTGAACCCCAGATGAATGAGTGGAGAATCTCAGGTAACTGTGCACTGCAATATATGGACAATTGGAGCATTGTTAGAAATGCTGTCCTTTTGTTGAGGTTATGTGATGCATATTCCAAGTTGTACTGGAACAGTGAAGCCAAATAAATAGTTGGGGCTTGTTGATCCATATTGTGATGCTGAGTATCAGGAGTGGATGAGTTAGCATTGTCTGAGTGGAGTGAATATTCAGGTGCAGATGTCAATGCATCTGACTCACGGTCTTGAATTGGGTGCATGAATCGCTATACCTGTAAATTCTATTATGTGCTGCGGTTCCACAAATATCAGCATCACAATTGGTAAATCATAAGAATTACTGGGAAGATAAGAAGATGAACAGGCTTGTGAATCTGTGATGCATGGTTGGCTCTGCCCTGTTGCAAACTGCACAAGGATGATTACAGTGTAGAGCCTCAGCCATTGGCAGCTTGTATCAGAAATACAGACAAAAGCTGCCTACCGTTTTCAATTATCAGGGGCCATGCATGCCCAAATTTCCATTACAAGCAACTGGGGCTGATGCTACAAAAGTGCACACTCTCTTTAAATAACCCCTCATGCATTTATTTCTTTTAGAATTTTAATTACACAAGTGGCAACTGGGATCAGATAGAAACTTATCTCTTCCCTTAACATTATCAACTGTGAATGGGACCAAGCTGTGTGTGAAAGCAGACCAGATTGCGTCCTCTTTGTTAAGTAATCATATAAGAAGCAAACATACACTGTCCCTGATATTTAGCAGTTCTTGGATATATGAAACCTGGAACTATTTGTGAACCATTGCCCTTCAGATGGTGCCATATTCAAAATGCTCCTGTGTGTCTTTAAAATTGGCATGAACCAGAGTTCTGTGTTTGGTGACCCCTTTAAAACCCCATCATTGAAATAAAGGAGAAAGGAGCTTCATATAAATGATTCATAATGCTCTTATTACTAGCCTGTACAATGCATTTTTAAACCGATCAGAATTATAAATTGAAATATGTTTTAAATCTCATTCAAAAACTAGACTACCTGCTCCAAACAGTAATTGCAGAATTCTCTCTTTGTAACCTTTATTTGTAACAGATCATTTTAATGAATTACTTCACTTTTAAAGGAAAGGCACTGTATGCAAACAATGGGGTGGGAGGAGGAAGTCAAGGTGCCAAGAAATGATTCATGCAGCGCAAGGACTTTGTTTTCAAGAGATGTTGTGTCAGGTTTTCATCCAATGCTTGGAAACAAATGAAAAATAAATCTGTCAAATGCTTTCTCTTAAAATCCTTTAAAAAAAACTTGCATTTTTATCGCACCTTATCTTTCCAACAGATCTGAAAGTGCTTCATAATGAATTGTCTATGCAGACAAACAAAATAGCCATTTTGCAAACAGTAAGATTAAATGAACATTGATGACTGGACGACCAGCACTAACTGAAGAAGGACAGTTTTCTAGGGTGTGAAACTTAAATCCTCTTCAAACATAGTCGTGGTCTCTTAACATTTACCCCGGCCATCATAGGGTCATAATTTATCTGAAAGATATATACCTCCTGACAATGCTGCATTACTTTAGTACTGTACAATGTCAGTTTAGATTATCATCTCAAAGTTTGAGGTTCAAATCGACAGCCAGAGGCAGTAGTGCTACCCACTGAGCCAGAAAGACAGCCATGCTCTTTTGAGTGTTATATTGTGGCATTTTAAACATTCATTAGTTTATTTCAGAAATCTGTCAATTAGTATTCAGTGCTCAATGTGCTAGAAAAAAGATTAGGCTAAGATCAGTTAACTTGGAAATCAGCAGGCCATATTTATTTCAGACATCATCTTGCAACCCTTTTCCTTAGATATCTCCCAAGACACTGGTATATCAATCTCTGGGCTGGTTATTTCATCTCCCTCCACACCCCCTGCCCCAGACCAATCCTTCCTTGTCTCTTCTGTACTATCACTAACTTCCACTGGTTTAGAGCATGAAAGGAGTGAAATGATTAACTGCTTTTATGAAGCCATTTCATCTAATCCACAGTTTCCGTGTGTTCTTATCGCTGTTTATTTAAATATTTTTAACTTAAACATCAGTCAGGCCCAGGAAATGATACTCCCTCAAGTTACTCTCGTTGTCCTTGCTCACATGTGCACAAAACCCTGTGAAGGTGACCACTCTTTGTACCTGGACTTGGAACTGGCAAGACTGGGGCTGAAAATGTGCAAGGACTTTATATCGACGTAAGTTCAGGGTGCCTCACCTTGACCCTAATCCCAGTGAACAATCTCAACATTCAGCATGTGAAACTGAACTCACTTCATGTGGCTTGCACAGCGTTTTTAAGTACTGTGCTGTCATCAAGATTTGGTCTGGAATAAAGATGGTCAAGACAAAGTTAAAAATGATTAACTGTCTGATGTAAATGACTTGCAAGCAGCTGTAGGCTTTTAAAGATGAGTTGAATAACACAGTGCTATTGGATTTTCTTCTGATTAACCTTCAAAGTTTTGATTAATCTTCAAAGGCTCCTGCTCTGCCCAAGACCGCAAGGAACGACAAAAGGTTGTGAATGTAGCCCAAACCATCACGCAAACCAGCCTCCTATCCATTGACTCTGTCTACGCTTCCCGCTGCCTCGGCAAAGCAGCCAGCATAATTAAGGACCCACGCACCCAGACATTCTCTCTTCCACCTTTTTCTGTCGGGAAAAAGATACAAAAGTCTGAGGTCATGTACCAACCGGCTCAAGAACAGCTTCTTCCCTGCTGCTGTCAGACTTTTGAATGGACCAACCTCGCATTAAGTTGATCTTTCTCTACACCCTAGCTCTGACTGTAACACTACATTCTGCACTGTCTCGTTTTCTTCTCTATGAACGGTATACTTTGTATACCGTTCATAGAGAAGAAACAATAAACAAGAAACAATACTTTCCACCATGTTAATACATGTGACAATAATAAATCAAATCAAATCAAAAATTGATGGATCAACAGATAATTGTTCTTCCCAGTGTGACACTGTACTAAACAAGCTAGGAAGATCCTACGTCAATCTTGTTTATACTGTTAGCTAATCTTGCCTGAGGTAATGATGAACCTTTTGCAATGGGTTTCAGTCTTCACAGACTGAACAGGGTCGGGAAAAAAAAATCAGTCAGATCCTGCCCCTTCCATTCAGTGAGTTCTGCTGGAAAGTGCACACATTGCAGATCTTTGAGGTTGGATCAGACTCAGTTCGGAAGACCAGCATGGAGAAATAACCCACTAATTCCATATAGAACTGGTCATCTTGACAATGTTCCAAAGTCACTGCTATCTGTGGAACTCCTTTTCAGCTGAGGAGTTTAGTATTTGGTAAACACATTTGGATAGTGAATTACCTGAGAAACTAATTATTCTGCTATAATACTTACATGATGGATGATTCAGTTTTTCCTCTCTCACTCTTTTTCTCTTTCTTACAATTTATTTCTCTTCTTTCTATCGCCACTGCTCAACTCATCTTTAAAAGCTTACAGTCACTTGCAAGTCATTTACATCAGACAGTCTCTATTTTCTGCTCAGACAATTTTGTTCTCTTTGCCCTTTCACTGCTTCCCATTTCCTTCCCTCTTACATTTACAATCCTTCCCACTCCTCTATCTTTTGTGCTTTTTCAGGTCACTTTCACAATTAATCAGGTCTCTTACATTTCACCATTCCCCTGTTTTCCTCCTCACTTACACCCTTAATCTTTCTGGGTCTGTACTTGCCCATTGGTGAGAGAAGATCACAGTAAATGTGGCTTGAAACACGTAACTAGGTCCCGCTCATTTTAAATATCCTCACTGCTCAAAGCTTAACATACATTAGCAACACCACCAAACATCTGACACAAATCCTGAATTGTCTAATTGCTGTTACATTGGTGTACATTTCAACAGCCCGTTCGCTCCTGAGACATATTAGGGTTATTCATCCTGGTGACATGGAAAAATCAACCTTCTGTAAAGCTGTTTATTCACCTGATTGGCCAGATTACTGAGTGCAGCTACCTCACTCAAAGCCTCAGCATTATTATGCTGTTGGTGTGTTGCTGTGGAAGAACAGACATAATCTGGAAAACTGAAAGAAAGTGGATTTAGATCCACTTCCTGCCAGTGCATGCTGAATAAGGATGATAGCATCACTGCATTTGGCCTGGGTGATTACAATGTGCAAAAGAAGAATGTTTCCAATTGTTGTGATTCCAGCTGCAGCTTCTGTTCAACTGAACTGGTGCTAAAACATTTCAAACAAAGGAGGTCCAATCAAAAAAGAATATATATATATATTTAATATACTCGACATCTTAAAAATATTACACTTTTCGATAGAACTCTGCACTCCCTCAGAATTAATTAAGTCGCATGTCCTCTAATCTAATCCTCCGGCTATGTTCAGTAACCTTTCGGCATGGTCTGTCTTAAAGGCGCTCAGTCATCAAATAAAATTGTCAAAATGTTTGTGATGTGGTAGAGTTGACTTTGTTTTGTGAGAATAAAATTGTAGAACGGCGTAGCAGAGGAGAAGGCCATTTGGTCTGTTCAACCTGCTCTTCTGAAGAGCAATCCAATTCATCCCACTTTCCCGCTCTTTCCTCATATCCCTGCAATTCATTCTCCTTCAAGTGTTTATCGAATTCCTTTTTGAAAGCGACTATTGAATCTGTATCCACCATCCGATCAGGCAGCACGTTCTATATCCTAACCATTCATTGTGTAGAAAAGCCTCTGGTTCTTTTGCTAATCTCCTTTAAATCTGTGCCCGCTAATTACTGACCCTTCAGCATTGGAAACTGTTTCTCTTGATTGATTCTATCGAAACCCTTTATGAATTTGAAGACTTTTAATCCCTGTTTTGTGTGTTCAGGGTTCAAATAGGGTTCTTTGGGATTTATCTATCTTCCCAAAGTAAGTTGCTTGAGAATATAGTTTGTTCAAAATGTCTTTATTTACAGCCACTATTCTGGGTCCTCTGCAGAAGGTTGGAAATTCTCCTCCCTCCAGATTGCTGTTACTCAATCATGTAATGTCACATCATCGTTACATTAGCATCATGTGCTTCTGATGCTAACCCTTTACTCTCCAATACCCTCTTAGCCTCTTCTTCTTTGAGATGGAGATGCCGGTGTTGGACTGGGCTAGGCAAGATGAGCGGTCACACAACACCAGGCTATAGTCCAACAGGTTTATTTGAAATCACAAGCTCTCGGAGCGTTGCCACCTGACAAAGGAAAGCAACACCAGCTTCTCATAGAATCATAGAATCCTACAGTACAGATGGAGGCCATTCGGCCCATCGATCCTGCACCGATCACAATTCCACCCTGGCCCCATCCCCACAACCCCATGCTTTTACCCTAGCTAGTCCTCCTGATGCTAACAGGCAATTTAGAATGGCCAATCCACCTAACCCGTACATCTTTAGAATGTGGGAGGAAACCGGAGCACCCGGAGGAAACCCATGCAGGCACAGGGAGAATGTGCAAACTCCACACAGACAGTGACCCAAGCCGGGAATCGAACCCGGGTCCCTGGCGCTGTGAGGCAGCAGTGTTAACCACTGTGCCAGCGTGCCACCCAAGGCTCAAGGCTATCCAAGTAACTGTGATCACTCATCCCTGGAACCATTTTAGTAAATTTCTTTCCTTGAGTCTTTATCCCTACTCTATACATTCTCCTACATTTCCCCACAAAGCCTAGACTTCACAGGGTTAGTCTCTGAAGTTCTTTGACCAATCTCCCCAATCTTGTTCTGATGTCTTTCTGAGATCGAGGGCATTCCATACTTTTCTTTCATTTGGTGAGTGTCCTTCTCCTGGGTGGCTGTGGAGCTTTGTCTTGTTTCTTCTTCTTCTTTATCGCTACCAGGATCTGAGTAATAAACCCAAATTTCTATTGGCTTCCATTCTAAGGATGTGAAGGTGCTGAAGTTTCCCCTTCATAGTTCCCTTGTCCATCTCAATCCTGTATAATCGCGGTTGTGGTGCTCTATCAACTATTTTACCTTTATGTTGATCTCGTACCTGTACTCTCTCCTCGGGCTTCAACACTGACATGTCTCGAGCTCTGTGCCTTAAGTTAAGGTTACCAGCCTGCTTGTTTCTTTGTTTTTCCTCTTCACCCTTTCGTGGTCATTCAAGGTAATATTAGGTTTTGATTTCTGCTATAGAGTTGGAAGTTGTGTTTTCAATCTCCTTCCCATTAACAACTCTGATGGTGAGAAATCATTTTGTAATGGTGAGTTCTGTAACTCAGAAGAGCTAAACTAAGATCTTCATTCTTCTTCATCAAATCTTTGTTGTTTCCGCACTTCTCTCAGCTTCTCCATTTGAGAGTAACGAGGTGACCTAGTTATGTGAATGAATACATCTTCATTCATAATTTTGGAATAATTCATTCGCAATTTGTGGAATTGTCTGACACCACAATGTCTGGGTTGTAATGTGTTGCGTAAATTCTCTGCAGTGAGTGAATGACTGCTTCCATCATGATGATGTGCAATTTATTCACTTCAATCCACTTTGAATAATAATTAATAACACTGAGAAATATCTTGCCTTTAAAATCAAATAAGTCCACTCCTAGGCATTCGCATGGCCTTGATGGAAAACTAGAAAAAGATGGTGGTACTTTTTTCTTCTTGGCTGTCATTGCACACTTAAGAACTGAAAATCATTTCTTCATTGGAATAAGTAATACCTGGTCATCAGATGACTGCTGAACTCTCTCTTGATATTCTTCTATCCTTAAGTGACCTTTAAGTTAAGTTTAAGTCTATTTATTAATGTCACAAGTCGGCTTACATTAACACTGCAATGAAGTCACTGTGAAAGTCCCCTAGTTGTCGCACTTCGGCGCTGTTCGGGTACATTGAGGGAGAATTTAGCATGGCCAATGCATCTAACCAGCACGTCTTTCAGACTGTGCGAGGAAACCAGAGCACCCGGAGGAAACCCACGCAGACACGGGGAGAACAGAAACCAGGAATCGAACCTTGGTCCCTGGCGCTGTGAAGCAGCAGTGCTCACCACTGTGCCACTGTGCCACCCATGATTAAGTCGTTGAAGAATATCAAACCATTCTGTTCTCAGAATGACTTCTGTCATTGAAAACTGGAAGATAATCAATGATTGTGTGGTTAATTGTCTGAAGTATTGCCATGGCACCGGACTGTAAGGAATATAGTCTGGCAATCCTTCCAGACAGTGGGCTAAAATTTCCAACTAGCGTTGGAAAGAGGTGACCCACAAGAACGACAAGGAATAAATATATGCCTAATTGCCCTTAACAATTATGCTGACATTTCTGATCCCCAGAGCTGCTTGGGGCATGCATCAAAAGACTCCTTGCGGGTCCCAGCACAGTCCAGCTCTGGCAGATTCAAGGATAGTAAGAAGTTTAACAACACCAGGTTAAAGTCCAACAGGTTTATTTGGTAGCAAAAGCCACACAAGCTTTCGAGGCTCTAAGCCCCTTCTTCAGGTGAGTGGGAATTCTGTTCACAAACAGAATTTATAAAGACACAGACTCAATTTACATGAATAATGGTTGGAATGCGAATACTTACAACTAATCCAGTCTTTAAGAAACAAAACAATGGGAGTGGAGAGAGCATCAAGACAGGCTAAAAAGATGTGTATTGTCTCCAGACAAGACAGCCAGTGAAACTCTGCAGGTCCACGCAACTGTGGGAGTTACAAATATTGTGACATGAACCCAATATCCCGGTTGAGGCCGTCCTTGTGTGTGCGGAACTTGGCTATCAGTTTCTGCTCAGCGACTCTGCGCTGTCGTGTGTCGCGAAGGCCGCCTTGGAGAACGCTTACCCGAATATCAGAGGCCGAATGCCCGTGACCGCTGAAGTGCTCCCCAACAGGAAGAGAACAGTCTTGCCTGGTGATTGTCGAGCGGTGTTCATTCATCCGTTGTCGCAGCGTCTGCATAGTTTCCCCAATGTACCATGCCTCGGGACATCCTTTCTTGCAGCGTATCAGGTAGACAACGTTGGCCGAGTTGCAAGAGTATGTACCGTGTACCTGGTGGATGGTGTTCTCACGTGAGATGATGGCATCTGTGTCGATGATCCGGCACGTCTTGCAGAGGTTGCTGTGGCAGGGTTGTGTGGTGTCTTGGTCACTGTTCTCCTGAAGGCTGGGTAGTTTGCTGCGGACAATGGTCTGTTTGAGGTTGTGCGGTTGTTTGAAGGCAAGAAGTGGGGGTGTGGGGATGGCCTTGGCGAGATGTTCGTCTTCATCAATGACATGTTGAAGGCTCCGGAGGAGATGCCGTAGCTTCTCCGCTCCGGGGAAGTACTGGACAACGAAGGGTACTCTGTCCACTGTGTCCCATGTTTGTCTTCTGAGGAGGTCGGTGCGGTTTTTCGCTGTGGCGCGTTGGAACTGTTGATCAATGAGTCTAGCGCCATATCCTGTTCTTATGAGGGCATCTTTCAGCGTCTGGAGGTGTCTGTTGCGATCTTCCTCATCCGAGCAGATCCTGTGTATACGGAGGGCTTGTCCGTAGGGAATGGCTTCATTAACGTGTTTAGGGTGGAAGCTGGAGTAGTGGAGCATCGTGAGGTTATCCGTGGGCTTGCGGTACAGTGAGGTGCTGAGGTGACCGTCCTTAATGGAGATGCGCGTGTCCAAGAATGCAACCGATTCCGGAGAGTAGTCTATGGTGAGCCTGATGGTGGGATGGAACTTGTTGATGTCATCATAGAGTTGTTTCAGTGATTGTTCACCATGAGTCCAAAGGAAGAAAATGTCATCGATGTATCTAGTGTATAGCATCGGTTGAAGGTCAATGCTCCACATCATGAGATTCAAGGATGTCATGCCACTATTTGTTTTACTGCACTAGCTACCATAATGGAGGTAACTTTAAAAAGCCAAGTGAAATTGACAGGGCAGGGAGAAAGTAAGTGTCTAAGATAAGTGGAAAGGATTTCGGTGTCGAGGGAAGGGGTTCAGAGGTCGAGGGAGGTTGAGGGCATCAAGATTTGGGGGTAGGGAGTGGGAGTTCAGAGCTGGGCATGTTCTGGTTGGAAGGGGATGGGGGGGTTTGGGTCAAGTCCTCAGGTTGGGGGGAAGCCAAGTTGGGAGTGGGGTCAGGTCAGCAGGGTGCAGGTCCACTGGGGCAGGGGAGGGAATCCTTGGGGTGCTGTGCAGTTGGGGTTTGGGGGAGTCCTGTGCGTGTTGGTGTGGGTGTTCATTATAGTTACCCAAATGTTAGAAGAGCTTTTAATTGTTCTAACTTTTTCTGGATAAGTATTGGTGCACCTTGCAGAACCTTCCAAAGTTTACAATTTAAGTTGTATTTCCGGATGGTTCCCTGTGCAGAACAATTGCCCAGAAAATGTTTGCACTTCTGGGCAATTTCCATGCAAATGCTTAACTGGGAACCTCTCCTCTGCCCTGTCCATGTAATCTCACACATTGACCATGGCTAGTCCCCCTAACCTGCACATCTTGAGATACCAAGGGTTAATTTTACATGGCCATTCCACCTAACCTGCACATCATTGGACTGTGGGAGGAAACCGGAGCACCCGAAGGAAACCGGAGCAAGCATGGGAAGAATGTGCAAACTCCAAATAGTCACTCGAAAACAGAATTGAATCCGGGTCCCTGATGCTGTGAGGAAGCAGTGCTAACCACTATGCCACCCCAACATCATCCATTTGTAAAAACTGGTGTCCAGGCCTCTTGAGTCAGGACTAAACTGTATCTGAACTTCATTCACCCACCTTTTCTTCATATTGCTCTATATCCTTACCTAACAAAAAATATTATCCATCTCAGTCTTGTACATTTCAATTGCCTTAGTGCTCATGGCCTTTTGGGGAAGAAAATTCCACATTTCCTTTGGGGAAAAAGTATTCCCTGATTTAATTTTTAAATAGCCAACCTCTACTTTTAACATTGTGCCCCTTGTTCTGAATTTCATCACTCAAAGTAGGGCAGAATTTTCCCAGCATCCTGGAGATGGGTTTGGAGCCTGGGAAGGGACCAAATTTCTGAAGTTGCCCATCAGTTTGATGCTCCAAAGTGTTCCTGCCTCCATGCAATCTTACTGGATTGGAGCTCTAATTGACATCGGCTATCCATCTGGCAGCCAATTAACGTCAATTAAGGAGCCACTTGTGGTCAACATGCAGGTATCATCCCGGTGTTGAAATGGCCTGCCCTGCCTCTGAATTGGGAGGCCGGGAGCAATCTTGATGGATGCAACCTCCTGGCAGCAGGTCATTGGTCCCTTATCTCACTTGCCCTGATATAAACCATCTGAATCCATAGGTCACAGTCTGGACCATTGTCATTCCCATGGAGGAGCTTCCCCTCCACACTGCTAGCCATAGCTGTAGGCCTGCCTTATATTTAAATCTTCAAAAGGATCTCCTTCCTGCCTCAGCAGAACTCTCCTGTTCCAGCAGGACTGCTGTTTGACCAGTGATGTGGACCTTCTGGGGCTGATTTTACCAGTGATGGGTGGGGCGAGCCAGTAAAATCGCGAGAGAGCCAAGAAATCAGGTTCGTGCCCGACTTCTCACCTCTCGCGATCTTACCAGCAGCAGATATCCGACGCATTCAACCTCCCACCCATTTCTGGTGAGGGGAGTAATAAATTATTTAATTATATTTAAAACATCATTTTAATGTAATTGACGAGTCTGGGATGCAATCGTCCGGGCTCACTTGCCTTTGTGGCCTCGCTGGGAGAGGGTCTCTTTGGCGAGGAAAACACTTGGTCTCCACAAACAGGGACGAGTCCTGATAGCCTTGCCGGTGGAACCGGAGGCCATTGAGGCCCCCCTAGAGGTCGAGGGTAAGGGGGCGGATACCCTTTAGGCAGTGCCAGCCTGGCACCCTGGCACTGCCCTCCAGTGCCCTCCCTGCACAATGGTGTATTTCCATATTCATCACTTTTCTCTTGCCAGAAGATGCCCATTACTCACCTGAAGCAAGGGAGGTGGAAACTGTTCAAACTATTTTCTTGATTTGCATAAGTTGTCCGTGCTTCACCTCTGTAAAGGGGGATGATGACAACACAATCCCAGTACACATGGAGCTTTATGTTTTTGGTTAGTTAACTACCCTATTGATTTTAAAATTCCCTCTCTCATTGACAAATGCATCAGCCTACCCCACTCAGTCTCCAAAATATCCTACAGCCCTGCAACATAGTTCACGCTGTGCATCGTTTCAACTCAGGTCTGCAGTGCTTGTCTGCTTCCCGTTGCTCCAACATCAGCGGCAGACAATTCAGTGATAGAAACGGTATGTTCTGGAATCCAGGTCCTGAACTGCTTTGCCTCGCACTTTCCTAACCATCCACAAAAGACTCCTCGGAACTGACCTCTTCAATTGTGCCTTCTGCCACCTCCTCTGCCTGTTCCAATTCCGCTCATTATTTGTTCTCCCCAACACACAACACCACTGCCATTGCTGTAGCGACTTGAATACATTTGTAACATTGAATATGGTGTATGAAGTGCTTGTGTAATACAATTTTACAATTAGCTGATGTAGATAGTCGACACAATGCACTTGAACCTTGATTGTTTGAAAGTTAATTACTCTGATTTTCTAGATAATACATGAAAATGCATTCAATTACTACAGAACTAAAGCACATTCAATTAAAAGCAATGTGCACACAAAAGCTTGTACTGTGGAAGTGCTGTGACACAGTTCTAATGAAACTACAGAAAAGCACATGAACATGATCACTGATTCCCAGATAGAAAGAGAATGAGCAATGAGGCAAGATTAGTGAAGCTGATGCTCCATTATTTAGAAAGAAGGTAATTAGGAGGGATTTCATCAAAGTGTATGAAATATTAAATGATACAGAGAAGGTAAACGCACAGCGACTGAATTCTGATTGGGCCCTCGGTAGAACTGGGGCGGATGGCCTCGTGGGGGAAGAGATAAAGGAGCAGTATCTAGTGCGTTGAAGATTCCTTCCTCTGTTATTTTCCAGAGGGGATAGTCATGAGATGCAATTGTCAGCACGTTGATGGAGCAAAGTGCACAAACTCTAACTAATGTGAAAGTAGACCTGGAAGCTATTCAGGACAATGGGGGCGATTCTCCCAGCCCGCTGTGCTGCTTTTGTAGTGCAGAGGGTCGGGAGACTCTAGTGGAGGCCATTTTGCGGGCTCCCCGCTGAGCGCCACGGCCTCCGTGCATCTCCGGCAGCCGAAATTTGGCGCAGAGCTGCATAATTTATTTGAATTTGAATTTTAATATACTTGAATCTCATTAGTGGGCCCAGGACTGAAGTCCCCAGGCCCCCTAGCCCCTCCCCTCCGCCAGGGCTGTTTCACTCCAGTGGGGTTTAGCGTAGCTCTCTACTTGCAGGGAGGCCAGCAATCGGGGCTGGCCATGGGGGTGGGATGCAGTGGGGGCGGCGGGGGGGGGGATGGTTAACCTGCAAGGGGGGGCTCAGGCTGCGGCGGGTGGGAGGGGGTGCAGTCAGGGCTGCCTTGGGGTTGTCAGCATCAGGACTGCCGGTGGGGGTTAGGGTGATCGGGAGATCAGGGCTGCGGGGGCGGGTGAAACATCAAGGTGGACTAGGGGCGGGAGGCGTTGTTGAGGCTGGCCCAGAAATGTTTGTGGGGCCAGTGATTGGGCCATGGGGGGTTCAGAGGGGCAATGCTGCGTGGATCGTGAGGCTGGCCAGCAGACAGGAGTCACTGCACATGCGCCGATCTCGGCGCTGACAGTGCTGTTCGGGATACAGTTCCAGGATTTTGACCCAACGACATTTAAGGAACAACGATGTATTTCCAAGTCAGAATGGTGAGTGGCTTTGAGGGGAAATTAATTCCTGGTGGTGGCATTCCCAGGTGTCTGCTGCCTCTGTCTTTCTCGATGATAGTGGTTGTGGGTTTATAAGGTGCTTCCTAAGGATGCTTGGTGAGTTTCTGCAGTGCATCTTGTAGATGATACACCTGGCTGCCACTGTTCATCAATGGTGGAGGGATTGAATGTTTGTGGAAGGGTTAAGGAGTCCCTTTCAGAGTCTCACGTAAGTTCATAGCCGTATTCTGGATGTAATAGGAATGAGTGACTATGACAAATAATGGGCCTGATTTTACCATTGCGTTGTGCCCATTTTCGGGTGCGAAAACTTGGTAAAGTTGGGCATGAGGCGATTAGCACGATTCGCGCCCATGTCCGTGCAGATGCCCGCTTTACCAAGGCCCAAAAATGGCCACAATCGGAACTGTGCTCGAAACGGGCATGACGTCAATTTAAATGCAAAATAGACATGTTGGGCAAAGGTCTGTTTCAGGCACTCCAGCTTCTGAAGAGGTAAGTTCAGAGATTCCAACGGCTCTCTAAGTCAGATCGGTGGTGGGTGGGGTGGGGGTGGGGGGGAGGGTGGGGGGGAGGCGGGGGGTGGAGGAGGAAGGAGGCCTGATCATTCTCTGGTGGGAGGGAGGGAGGAGGAGGTGGGTCAGATGTATCTCTGGTGCGGGGGGGGAGGAGGGGAGGAGGATCATTCTCTGGTGGGGGGGTGGAGGAGGAAGGCCCGATCATTCACTGGTGGTGGGGAGGAGGGGAGGGAGGCCCGATCATTCTCTGGTGTGCGGGGGGAGGGGGGATCAGGGAAAGGGAGGGTCTGCTGCCACTCTGCGGGTGATCAGTGTGGGGGGGAAAAGAGGGCAGGGGGCCGTGATTAGTCTGGGTAGCGGGGGGGGGGCGGGTGGATAAGGGGGACAGTTATGTTGTGGGGGTGGGGCGATATCTGTGGGGGCCATCGCGCCCGGGCCGCTTTATCCGCTTTTTGCGGCTGGGGAGCGATGTGACAGGGGGGCGTTTTTCAATTTATTTTCACTGCGCATGCGCAGTTGAAGGCTCCAATCGGAGCAGCATCATTTCGGGCGTGGGAATCCCCATCCACAGCTCAATTCAGACTTGTGATTTTTTTTTCAGGCTGAGTGCATATGGAGGCGCCTGAGAACAAGTTTCCAAGTTGGATCTGAATTGCTCCCAGATTCAGCACTTAGAATCAAAATGGTAAAATCACCCCCAATGTGTTAAAACAATCATTTTTTTTGAATATTGAATAATGATTATAATATGACAAATATAATTGGTAATATAAATAAAATAGAAAAAAGTGAAAAGGAAGAAAGATAACTATATTGAAAGGAGAAAACACTTTTCGTATATCTGAAGAAAATAAGACAGACGGGTGTTTGTTTAAGCACAATTTGGTTTGTTCCACAATGACTCCAATTGGTGCACATGTTACTGTTTCCTTGGTACATACATTACCAAGTTGCTGAGTAATCTTAATGGGTGGGTGCTACACTTCACTCCTGGCCTTTCCTCCCTTTGTCAGTGGTGACTATTCCAATCTGGCTGCAGTGCTAAATCCCAAAAGCAAATTCCCCTTTAAGTTGAATTTCTGGCTGTATTCCAGCCTCTTGAATTATTTCCCAAAACAAATCTCAGCTCTTACCACTTCTTCTCAAAGCTAGGCAGACTCTGCAATATTCAGGTTGTTTATGTAGCTCCTGGTGGTGTCTTTTCATCTGCCATCCATCAGGTGGTATGTCCATCAATTAGCTTCACCTTCTGATGCTTCAGGTGACCACACCATATGATTGCTCAGAGGGCGGGATTTTCATAGATTAATAGAATCATGCAGTGCAGAAGGAGGTCATTCGGCCCACCGAGTCTACACTGACCATAATCCCACCCAGGCCCTATCCCCATAACCCCATGTATTTACCCTAGCTAATCACCCTGACACTAAGGGGCAATTTAGCATGGCTAATCCACCTAACCCGCACATCTATGGACTGTGGGCAAACATTTCACTACTGATTATTATTGATTAATTAATCAAAGAAAAATTGTAGCTGAGTTAATATCGATGTCTACCAAGTGAGAAAACCCTGGAGCGTGGGTATAGGATTTCACGCCTCTGCGGCACTCCATTGAGCAATCTGGTGAGGGCCCCCTCTGTGAAACACAGTGCTGACTTCATGGCTGTCATCCCCTGCACTTGTTGTGGAATAAATGCTGGGGAATGCTGGGGACCTGTTTATAGGGAGCCCCCCCCAGCGCATGCAGCAGTTAAGTCATTAAGTGGCAGGTGAATCAGAGGGGATGCGCCGCGGGAGCGGTGTGAAGCTCGTGGGAATAAAAATTAATACTAATGAACTGTAAGATTCGGCCCGAAAATACACTGGCACTGACGGCAGGAGACACTCCGAGTGGAGGCTCGCCCAATGGAGAAGGAGCAGTAGGGGGTTTAAAACCAGCTGGCAGTCGAATAACTCTGGGGTTTGACCTGTACACTATAATCGCTGGAAGACATGATATGCACCTTGTAAATAAAGGGTGATGGTGACAGAAGACTGGCCTTGGCGGGATTATCACATGGTGGATGTGTGATTGAGTTGTGATAATGCTTCATTAGAGTGTGCCACCTCCTCTGAGAACTCCCTGGCCTTCTGCTGCATCAGCTCCTTCATCATACTTGAAGCATCGGGGAGAGATGAAAGACATGAATTAGAACAGACGAAGGGGAAAATGTTCAAGGTCATCATTGAGCAGATAATTATGTCAGTTAGCAATGACATCAATTCAACATGAGAGAATGTTTTGCAAAATGTGACTGTGTGATATCTAATACTGTCACCAGGGGCTGTATTTAATGATCATGGCATCCACGAACTGAAGTGCCTGTGGCAACCCTAGTGTGGTCATTCTTAGGCACCCAAAGTGACTAAAAGCCAATCAGGCCTGGCTAGCATGAGGGTTCCCTAGTCCTGTGTGACGGTAGTGGCTGGCAGCTCAACTGTACCAGCTATGCCACCCGGATTGCTGACTACTCCTGGTACTGAGTAAGCCCCAGGATGAAGAACAGCCAGGGAGCCCTGGAACCCAGGTATGGTGGCACAGTGGCACAGTGGTTAGCGCTGCTGCCTCACAACGCCAGGGACCCGGGTTAGATTCCTGGCTTGGGTCACTGTGTGGAGTCTGCACGTTCTTCTCGTGTCTGTGTGGGTTTCCTCCCAGTGCTCCAGTTTTCTCCCACAGTCTAGAAGACGTGCTGGTTAGGTGCATTGGTCATGCTAAATTCTCTCTCTGTGTACCTGAACAGGTGCTGGAGTGTGGCCACTAGGGGATTTTCACAGAAACTTAATAGCAGTGTCAATGTAAGGCTACTTGCGACATTAATAAACTTAAATTAAGTGGGACAGGCTTGCCAGGCCCAGTTAGGCAGGACCCAGTAAGAGTTGGTTTAAAAGGAAATTGGGTATCTTCCCACAAGGGCAGCCCTCGATGGGCCCCTCTGTTGGACATAGGATGCCTAAACAGGAGGAACCCTGATCAAGGAGGGACCTTCCTACCCACTCTCCTCCCCAGCAGCCCTTGGCTACTGAAAGGTCTGCGAGGGGATACCTGGTGGTCTCCCCAGGTTGTGTGGACCACTTTTACAGCCTTCCTCCCTCTTTTGGTTGGTTTTCAAGATTTTATTTACAGATAGAACTCTTTGGTTTAATGCTCTAGAATGTGTTATTGGCCATAAGAACTGAAAAGAGGCACAGAAAAGTCTTCTGCTGAGGCTACAAAGCAAATAATTGAAGCCCAAGGCCTCTTGTTGACCACAAACTTGCTGTGCCTATGGTTAGATAGATAATTCCACAGTTCCAGTTTTTGGGAGTAGGTGGTGTAAGTGTAGAAAGGCCAACAGACAGATATAGACACATTTTCATAGAATTCATAGAAACCCTACAGTGCATAAGAGGCCATTTGGCCCATCAAAGTCTGCACTGACTCTCTGACAGTGTATCTGACCCAGGCGCTCTCCCCTGTCCGATCCCTGGAACCCCACACATTTACCATGGCTAATCCCCCTAACCTACACATCTTGGAACACAAAGAAGCAATTTAGCTTGGTTATTCCACCTAACTTGCATAACTTTGGACTGTGGGAGGAAACCGGAGCAACTGGAGGAAACCCACGCAGACATAGGGAGGATGTGCAGATTCCGTACAGATAGTGACCCAAGGCGGGAATTGAACTCGGGTCCCTGGAGCTGTGAGGCAGCAGTGTTAACCATTGTGCCACCGTGCCAGTAATGAAGAATGAGCCAAAATCTTCTACCTAATGGAAAATAACAAGTAATGTAATTCCCGATTGTTCTTGCTAAACTGCTGCACATTGTGAGGTATTCAGTATTAATCACGATTAAATTAAATCATAGCAGTTACTAATTTGGAGGAAGGATTGATTATAGAGTCCAAAGCAACTTCAAATTTATTACAATTCAAAGCTCAATATCCGTTCTCATAGAAATGGGAAGATCTGAAAGGATAGCTCTTTATGTGTAATTTATTTCTGAAGCATTCTACGATTGATCACATTGATATAATTCAAGAAGGTTCTGATGAAAACAAAACTCAATGATTCACCAATGATTTCAGGAGCTGGTCTCACAAGTATGAAAATTAATTATTCTTGGCAGCAGATCACAATAATGAATCAGTACTGAGTAAATATTTCCAAGGCTGATCTGTTATTCATGCCTCTGTTTATGTTGGCTGTTTATGGTTTTCACTGCTTGTCCTAATTTTCAGTCAGCTCTTTTTTTTTAGTACCTTTTGGTACTTTATTTCCAATCAAAAATACAATTTGGCCCAAACAGAGTCCTTACATGAGAGACATTACAGATCCAAGCTGACAAGACAGCACATACTCCTGTCTTGGGTTCGATCAAACCAGATCCAAGCTGATAGGATGAGGCAGTACACCTCCTCCTGGGCTTGATCTGAGCTTCATCTTAGCCAAAAGGCCGAGATTGTTTTAAAAAAAAATTATAAGTTCATAAGTTCATAAGATATAGGAGCAGAATTGGGCCATTCGGCCCATCGAGTCTGCTCCGCCATTCGATCATGGCTGATATGCCTCTCATTCCCATTTTCCTGCTTTCTCCCCATAACCCTTCAACCCATTACCAATTAAAAATCTTTCCAACTCCTCTTTAAATTTACTCACTGTCCCAGCATCCACCGCACTTTTGGATAGCGAATTCCACAGATTCACAACCCTTTGAGAGAAGTAGTTTCTCCTCAACTCTGTTTTAAATTTGCTACCCCTTATCCTAAAACTATGACCTCTCGTCCTAGAATGTCCCACAAGAGGAAGCATCGACGTTTACTTTATCCATACCTTTTATCATCTTTATACCTCAATTTGATCTCCCCTCATTCTTCTAAATTCGAGAGAGTATAGGCCTAAACTGTTCAATCTCTCTTCATACGACAAACCCCTCATCTCTGGAATCAATCTAGTGAACCTCCTCTGAACTGCCTCCAATGTCACTACATCTTTCCTCAAATAAGGGGACCAAACTGTGCACAATACTCCAGGTCCAGTCTCAGCAGTGCCTTGTATAGTTTCAACAATACTTCCTTACCTTTATATTCTATTCTTTTAGCTATAAATGACAACATTCCATTCACTTTCTTTATTATCTGCTGTACCTGCATGCTAGTTTTATGTGACTCATGAACAAGGACACCCAGATCCCTCTGCACCGGAGCACCTGGAAGTCTCTCCCCATTTAGACAATAAGTCGCTTCCCCATTTTTCCAACCAAAATGCATGACCTCACAATTATCCATGTTAAACTCCATCTGCCACATTTTGGCCCACTCTCCTACCTATTTATATCCATTTGTAGGGTACTTATTTCCTCATTGCAACTTACTGTCCGCTCTATTTTTGTGTTATTTGCAAATTTGGCTATAGAGCCTTCTATCCCTGTATCCAAGTCGTTAATATAGATTATAAATAGCTGTGGCACCCCACTAGTTACTTTATGCCATCCAGAAAAAAAAATATTTATCCCAACTCTCTGTCTTCTGTCCACCAGCCAGTCACCTATCCAAGCTAATAAATTACCCCTAATTCCATGTGATCTAACCTTCTGAATTAACCTTTTGTGTGGCATCTTATCCAATGCCTTCCAGAAGTCCAGATATACTATATCTACAGGATCCCCATTATCCACTTTGCTTGTTACAGCTTCAAAGCACTCTAGCAAATTAGTCAAACACAATTAGCCCTTCATAAAACCATGCTGACCCTGATGGATAGCATTTTGACTTTCCATATGTCCTGAAATTGCTTCCTTGATAATTGATTCTAACACTTTCCCAACAACAGATGTTAAACTAACTGGTCTGTATTTCCCACATTTTGCCTCCCTCCCTTTTTGAATCAGGGCATTACATTGGCATTTTTCTAATTCAATGGAACCTTTCCCATGTCCAGGGAATTTTGGAATATTATAACTAATGGATTCACTATCTGCGCCACCACTTCCTTTAATACCCTAGGACGTAGGTCATCGGAGCTGGGGGACTTGTCTGTCCTTAATCCCAATTGTTTGCTGAGTACCTTTTCCCCATCAAGTGAAACCTCAGTGTAACCTTATTGGCTTCGACCAAGTGCACGACCAGACATATACTTGATCTTAGCCAAAAGGCCAGTAAGTGAGCTCTTAGGGAGAGCAAAATTATTGAAGAAGCCAAGTTCCCTTACAGAGACATATCACAGATATGCACTTTGTCAGTAAGTGTCAACCTTCACACTGAATCTTGGGAAGAACCAAAGAGAAAGAGAGACAGTCCGAGGAAACTGCTGGCACAATGTGACATGAACTGATGTTTAAAAGCTTAAGTTAAGCATAGCATTTGGTGCTTTTACACAAAGTGAAAAACTATATGCAAATGAACAAGCAAACATATGAATTAGGAGCAAGAGTAGTCCACTCGGCCCTATGAGCCTGCTCCGTCATTCAGCAAGATCATGATTGATCTGATTGTAGCCTCAATCCCACATCCCTGTTAACCCCCTGTGACCTTTCACTGTCTTGTTAATCAATAATCTGTTTAGCTCTGTCTTAACAATAGCCAAAGATTCTGCTTCCACTGCCTTTTGAAGAAGAGAATTCCAGAGACTCATGACCCTCTGAGGAAAAGAATTTCTCCTCATTTCCATCTTTAATAAGTGTTCCCTTATTTTAAAACAGTGACCCCTAGTTCTAGATTCTCCAACAAGAGGAAATATCTACTCTACGTCAACCCTGTTGTTACACCTCAGAATCTTAATGGTTTCAATCAAGTCACTCTTTCTCTTTTAAACTCTCTCCCTCAATCTTTCTGCACCCTGGCGGTGCATAGGTCAGACTTTCATCTGTTTCTGTAGCTAATTATTCCTGGAGCAGGTCACTAGTCTGTCCCAAGGGCTTATAGTTTGAGGGAAATTACACCACAACAAACATTGCCACACTCACACTCAGAAAAACTAAGGGGCAATTTAGTACGGCCAAGCAACCTAATCTGCACAAATTTGGACTGTGGGAAAAAACATAGAGAAAACCCACACAGGCACAGGAAGAATGTACAAACTCCACACAGTCATCCAAGGCCGGAATCGATCCCAGGTCCCCAGCATTTTGAGGCTGCAGTGCTAACCACTGTGCTGCCCCTTCAAAATTATAGTGGATATAAGCCTAACTTCTCCAACCTTTCCTCATAAGACAACCTGCTCATTCCTGGTATTAATCTAGTAAACCTTCTCTGAGCTGTTTCCAATACCTTTACATCTTTCCTTAGATAAGGAGACAAGTATTGCACACAATCCTCCAAATATGATCTCATTAGTGCCCTGCACAACTGAAGCATAACCTCATTACTTTTGTAATCAATTCCACTCATGATAAACAATAATATTCTATTAGTTTTCCTAATTACTTGCTCTATACTTGCCTTTTGTGATTCATGCACCAGGAAACACAGATTCATCTACACCTCAGAGCTCTGCAATCCCTCAGCATTTAGAAAACACACCTTTTTTTAATTCTTCCAGCCAAGGTGGACAATTTCAAATTTGTCCACATTAAACTCCATCTGCCAGATTTTTGCGTACTCACCTAACCTATCTACGTCCCTTTGTTGCCTACTTCTAGCCTCTTCACAATTTGCTTTCCTATCTATCTTTGTATCATCAACAAATTTTGCAACCATACCTTCATTCCCTCCATCCCAGTCAATTATATAAATGGTAAAAAAGTTGATGCCCCACCACTGATCCCTGTGGCACATTATTCATCACATACTGCTAACCAGAAATAATGCCAACTCTGTTTCCTGTTAAGTAGCCAATTTTCTATCCATGCCAATATGTTACTCCCTAGACCATGACCTTTTATTTTCCGCAATAACCATTCAAGTGATACATTAACAAATGTCTTTTGAAAATCTACATACAGTCCATCCACTGGTTCCCCGTCATCCACAGAACACATAACTCCTCCAAGGAAATCCCAGAAATCGGTTGAACGTGATTTCCCTTTCACAAAACCATGTTGACTCTGCCTGATTACTTTGAATTTTTCCAAGTGTCCCGCTAAAATGAGGTGAATATAATCAAAGTATCACACAGTGCAGAAGAGGTCCTTTGGCCCATCGAGTCTGCACCAACATGCGGAAAACATCTGAACTCCCACCCAATCCCATCTACCAGCACTTGGCCCATAGCCTTGAATGTTATGATGTGCCAAGTTCTCATCCCTGTACTTTTAAAGGATGTGAGGCAACCTGTCTCTACCACCATCCCAGGCAGCATATTCCAGACAGTCACCACCCTCTGGGTTAAGAAGATTTTCTTCATATCCCTCTAAACCTCCTGTCCCCTCACCTTGAACTATGTACCCTCGTGACTGACTTTTCAACTAAAGGGAACAGCTGCTCCCTATCCACTCTGTCTATGCCCCTCATAATCTTGTATACCTCAGTCAGGTCGACCTTCAGTTTACTCTGCTGCAACAAAAACAACCCAAGTCTCACCAACCCCTCTTCGCAATATAAATGTTTCATCCCAGGCAACATTCTGGTGAATCTCCTCTGTACCCCCTCCAGTCCATTGTCTGGCTGTTTAAACTGGTGGGATTCAAGAGTCCTGCTGGCAGCGTTCCCCCCTCCGCGGGTTTCGCAGAGGCGTGGGGTGACATCAATGAGAAATCCCATTGGCAGCAGTGGGACTAGAGAATCCTGCCACCAGTGAACAGCGTGCCACCTTCCGCTGTTGAACAACATGTGGCTGGGAAGCCGGAAACCTCCCCGCAAACATTTTTACTAATGACTTCCAACATTTCCCCTATGACCGATGTTATGCTGACTGGTCTATATTTTCCTGCTTTCATCTCCCTCCATTTTGAATAACAGAGTTACATTTGCTATCATCCAATTTAATGGAATCTTCCTCAAATCTAGTGAATTTTGGAGAATTAGAACCAATGCGTCAACTATTCATTAGTCACTTATGTCACGACATTAGGTGAATTCCACCTGAACCAGGGATTTGCCGGCCTGCAGACCCAACAATTTGCTGAATAGATTGTCCCTGGTGATTTACAGCTATTTCTGTGTCCTCTGGAGTGAAGACAGGTACAAAATGCTTGATTAATTCATCTGCCATAGCTGTACTTTCCGTTATCAATTCCCCAGATGCATTTTCTATTGGAGCAACACTCACTTTGTTAATTCTTTTCTTATTTAAATACCTTTAGAAACTCTTACTATCCACCTTTATATTACGAGTCAGCCATCTCTCAATGTCTTGTGCTTAAACAAAGGAGACTACAATGGGATGAGGGAGGAGTTGGCTAAGATAGACTGGGAGCAAAAACTTTATCTTGGGGCAATTGAGGAACAGCGGAGGACTTTCAAAGTGATCTTTCACTGCTCAGCAAAACTGTATACCACTGATAAAGAAGGACTGTAGAAAAAGAGATAATCAGCCATGGATATCTAAGGAAATAAAGGAGGGTATCAAATTGAAAGAAAATGCATACAAAGTGGCAAAGATTAGTGGGAAACTAGAGGATTGGGAAATCTTTAAAGGTCAACAGAAAGCCATGAAAAAAGCGATAAAGAAAGGTAAGATGGATTATGAGAGTAAACTAGCTCAGAATATAAAAACAGATAGCAAAAGTTTCTACAAACATATAAAATGAAAAAGAGTGGCTAAAGTAAATATTGGTCCTTTAGAGGTTGAGAAGGGAGATGTAATAACTGGAAATGAGGAAATGGCTGAGGGATTGAACAGGTATCTTGTGTTGGAAGACACAAATAACATGCCAAACATTGATGACAAGAAGGCTATGACAGGTGAGGACCTAGAAACTATCATTATCACAAAAGAGACAATGTTGGGCAAACTAATGGGGCTAAAGATAGATAGGTCTCCTGGTCCTGATGGATGGTAGGGGAAATAGCAAATGCACTAGTGGTAATTTACCAAAATTCACTGGACACTGGAGTGGTTCCTGCAGATTCGAAAACAGCAAATGTGACGCCACTGTTTAAAAAAAGAGGTAGACAAAAGGCAGATAACTATAGGCCGGTTAGCTTAACTTCTATAATAGGAAAAATGCTTGAATCTATCACCAAGGAAGAAATAGCGAGACATCTGGATATAAATTGTTCCATTGGAAAGATGTAGCATGGGTCCATGAAGGACAGGTCATGTTTGACTAATTTGGTGGAATTCTTTGAGAATATTACATGCACAGTGGACAATGGGGAATCTGTGGATGTGGTGTATCTGGATTTCCAGAAGGCATCAAAGACTGCTGTATAAGATAAAGGTGCAAAGTGTTACGGGTAATGTATTAGCATGGAGAGAGGGTTGGTTAACTAACAGAAAGCAAAGAGTGGGGATAAATAGTGTTTTTCTGGTTGGCAATCAGTGATTAGTGGTGTGCCTCAGGGATCAGTGTTGGGACTGCAATTGTTTACGATTTACATAGATGATTTGGAGTTGGGGACCAAGTGCAGTGTGTCAAAATTCGCAGATGACACTAAGATGAGTGGCAGAGCAAAGTGTGCAGTGGACGCTGAAAGTCTGCAAAGGAATATAGATAGTCTAACTGAGTGGGCAAGGGTCTGGCAGATCGAGTACAATGTTGGTAAATGTGAGGTCATCCATTTTGGTAGGAATAACAGCAAAATGGACTATTATTTAAATGGTAAAAAATTGCAGCATGCTGCTGTGCAGAGGGACCTGGGTGTCTTTGTGCATGAATCACAAAATGCTGGTTTGCAGGTGCAGCAGGTAATTAAGAAGGCAAATGGAATTTTGTCCTTCATTGCTCGAGGGATGGAGTTTAAAAACAGCGAGGTTATGTTGCAGCTGTATAAGGTGCTGGTGAAGCCACACCTAGAGTACTGTGTACAGCTTTGGTCTCCTTACTTGAGAAAGGATATACTGGCACTGGAGGGGGTCCAGAGGAGATTCACTAGGTTAGTTTCAGAGTTGAGAGGATTGGCTTATGAGGAGAGACTGAGTAGACTGGGGCTATATTCATTGGAATTCAGAAGAATGAGGGAGATCTTATCGAAACATATAAGATTATGAAGGGAATAGATAAGATAGAAGCAGAGAAGTTGTTTCCACTGGCGGGTGAAACTAGAACAAGGGGGCATGACCTCAAAATAAGGGGGAGCAGATTTAGGACTGAGTTGAGGAGGAACTTCTTCACATAAAGGGCTGTGAATCAATGGAATTCCCTGCCCAGTGAGGCTACCTCATTGAATATTTTTAAGTCAAGGATAGATACATTTTTGAACAATAAGGGAATGAAGGGCTATGGTGAGTTGGCAGGTAAGTGGAACTGAGTCCATGAAAATATCAGCCATGATCTTATTGAATGGCGGAGCAGGCCACTTAGTTGGCCACTTAAAGGCCTCAATTGGGGTGAGGGTGTGTGAGTCAGGGTTTAATGCCCTTTCCTATGGAAAGTTGTATGCCAGGGTGTTACTTTATCAAGTGAGAGATGGGAGGTGGGGACCCAATAACCTTCCCATTTATACCAATTAAGCCCGTTGCCTTCCCACCCCGCCACTCATTGAGACCTTTAAGGAGGAAATTAATGCCCATTTAAAGATGCTCTCTGACTGTAGCTGGTATTAACTCAGCCATGAGTGGGCAGACTAACCATGCAGGGGGCATGACAAACAAACCCTACCAAGATTGTTTGCGTGTACCTAGGGAATGGGGAAGAAGTGCTGTCCCTCATTCAAAGTCACTCAACGCCTGATCGAAAAACCTGGCATTGAGAAGGTGGTGCCCTTGTGGCCTGCTCCTCTTCCCCACTTATTCCCCCACAACACCCACCCAGCGACACTAACTGACCCCCCTCTTCCTGCCATCTATCACCCGTGGTCTAGGATTAGCAATGATACAAGAGTGGGTGTGGTACCAGCAGCAGCCACCATCTTACCAGTGGCACTGCTGTTCAATGGAGCTGCCAGCCACTGACTGGCCAGCAGATCTCAGCAGATGGGAATTCCACTCTTTGGGTCTTTGAGCTGGCAGAGAGCCCACCACTGTCCAGGTTAGTGCAGGCCTTCCCTAAAAGAGGTGATGCAGGGCTCTCCACAGCACTCCAATCAGCGGATGAGCCTCCGGTCACATCCATATATATACCGCCCAGTATTTTTCCTGGTTAGGGAATCTAGACAGTAAGAAGTCTCACAACACCAGGTTAAAATCCAAAAGGATTATTTGGTAGCAAAAGCCACGACTTTTTAGAGCGCTGCTCCTTCATCAGGTAAGTGGGAGTTTTGTTCACAAACAGGGCATATAAAGACACAAACTCAATTTACAAAATAATGGTTGGAATGCGAGTCTCTACAGGTAATCAAGTCTTAAAGGTACAAGCAATGTGAGTGGAGAGAGGGTTAAGCACAGGTTAAAGAGATTTGTATTGTCTCCAGCCAGGACAGTTAGTGAGATTTTGCAAGCCCAGGCAAGTCGTGGGGGTTACAGATAGTGTGACATGAACCCAAGATCCCGGTTGAGGCCATCCTCATGTGTGCGGAACTTGGCTATCAGTCTCTGCTCAGCGACTCTGCGTTGTCGTGTGTCACGAAGGCCGCCTTGGAGAACGCTTACCCGAAGATCAAAGGCCGAATGCCCGTGACCACTGAAGTGTTCCCCAACAGGACGAGAACACTCTTGCCTGGTGATTGTCAAGCGATATTCATTCATCCGTTGTTGTAGCGTCAGCATGGTCTCCCCAATGTCCCATGCCTCGGGACATCCTTTCCTGCAGCGTATCAGGTAGACAATGTTGGCCGAGTTGCAAGTGTATGTACCATGTACCTGGTGGATGGTGTTCTCATGTGAGATTATGGCATCCGTGTCGATGATCTGGCACGTCTTGCAGAGGTTGCTGTGGCAGGGTTGTGTGGTGTCGTTTTCCTGAAGGCTGGGTAGTTTGCTGTGGGCAATGGTCTGTTTGAGGTTGTGTGGTTGTTTGAAGGCAAGAAGTGGGGGTATGGGGATGGCCTTGGCGAGATGTTTGTCTTCATCAATGATATGTTGAAGGTTCCGGAGAAGATGTCGTAGCTTCTCTGCTCCGGGGAAGTACTGGACGACGAAGGGTACTCTGACCTCCGTGTCCCGTGTTTGTGTTTTGAGGAGGTCGGTGTGGTTTTTCACTGTGGCACGTCGGAACTGTTGATCAATGAGTCGAGCGCCATATCATGTTCTTATGAGGGCATCTTTCAGCGTCTGGAGGTGTCTGTTGCGATCCTCCTCATCTGAGCAGGTCCTGTGTATGCGGAGGGCTTGTCCGTAGGGGATGGCTTCTTTAACGTGTTTGGGGTGGAAGCTGGAGAAGTAGAGCATCGTGAGGTTATCCGGGGGCTTCCGGTACAGTGAAATGCTAAGGTGACCATCCTTGATGGAGATGCGTGTGTCCAAGAAAGCAACCGATTCCGGAGAGTAGTCCATGGTGAGTCTGATGGTGGGATGGAACTTGTTGATGTCATCATATAGTTGTTTCAGTGATTGTTCACCATGAGTCCATAGGAAGAAAATGTCATCAATGTATCTAATGTATGGCATCGGTTGGAGGTCCTGTGCATTGAGGAGGTCTTGTTCGAATCTGTGCATGAAGATGTTGGCATATTGAGGTGCGAATTTGGTCCCCATGGCTGTTCCGTGTGTCTGGATGAAGATCTGGTTGTTGAAGGTGAAGACATTGTGGTCCAGGATGAAGTGGATGAGTTGTAAAATTGCATCTAGAGATTGGCAGTTGTCGGCGTTGAGTACTGAGGCAGTCGCAGCAATGCCATCGTTGTGGGGGATGCTGGTGTAGAGTGCCGAGACATCCATTGTGACGAGGAGTGCTCCTGGTTCAACTGCTCCATGTGTGCTGAGTTTCTGTAGGAAGTCCATCGTGTTGCAACAAAATCTGGGGGTTCTTTGTACAATGAGTTTCAGGATGCCCTCGACGTAGCTGGAGATGTTCTTGCACAGGGTGTGTTTGCCTTGTGTATCTTCGGGAGGCAGTAGAGATCTCCAACGTGGGGAGTACGTGGGATGAGAGCACGGAGGGTGCTCTGAAGGTCCGGATCAAAGGTTTTGATCAGTCTGTTGAGTTGATGGGTGTGTTCTTTCGTCGGATCTGTGGGTAACTGTCTGTAGTGTGCCTCGTTGTTCAGTTGTCGGTACACTTCTTTGCAGTAATCCGTTCTGTTCAGTATGACAATGGCCCCTCCTTTGTCTGCTGGTTTGATGACAATGTGCGGTTGGTCTTGAGAGTGTGGATGGCATTGCGTTGTGCTTGGGTGATGTTCGGGGCTGTCTTGTGAGTGCGGCTGATGAATCTGGCATTGACGCACCTCCTGACGGCTTGGGCATACATGTCAAGTCGAGGGCAGCGGCCTTCCGGAGGAGTCCAATTCGACTCTTTCCTCTTCAGTTGCTGCACCGCGGATCTCTCTGTCGGCTGTTCCGGTTCATTGGCTGTCTCATTATGTTTGCTGTTGGCCTCTTGGAGTTTGTGGAAGAACTCCCGCAGCCTCATTCGCCTGATGAATTCCTCTGTGCCTGCTGCGAGACTGATGGGGTCTATTTTGGTGGTGGGGCAGAAATTGTGCCCTCGGCTGAGAACTTCGATTTCATCTGGTTGAAGTGTGTAGTCCGACAAGTTGACAATGGACTTCCCTGCAGTGGTACTGTTTTCTACTGTGGTACCGGGGGAGGCTTGGTTGCTGCTGGTGGTGATGCCGAGTTTCTCAAGTTTCCTGTTCTTGGTGTGCATGTAGATGGCGTAGTTCCTTTGTCTCCTCTGTTTGGTAGTTTCGTAGCTGGTCTGCGTCCTGAGCGCAAGTTGAGAATATGGACTCTATCTTGGTTTCCAGGATGCGGCGTTTGCTGTAGAGCTGGTGTTTGAGGTGGTTGAGGAGTGTGAGAGAGGTGCGATGGCAAAGTCCCTCAGCGTTTTCTGTGTTATAGGTTGACCTGAGTGGGTTCGTGATCTGTAGTCCTTTCAGTATCTTGTCTGCTTTCTTGCATCTTTGTAGAAACTTGATGTCTGTGTTGATATGCGGTGATCTTCTTGGAGATTCTCTCCACTCGGAGCCGACAGTTTGCGGTGTCAATGGTAGTCATGATGTGGAGATGCTGGCGTTGGACTGGGTTTGTGAACAGAACTCCCCCTTCCTTGATGAAGGAGCAGCGCTCCGAAAGCTAGTGGCTTTTGCTACCAAATAAACCTGTTGCACTTTAACCTGGTGTTGTGAGACTTCTTACTGTGTTTATCCTATTCCAGCGCCGGCATCTCCACATCATAGGGAATCTAGGTCCAGGGGGACACCGTCTCAGGTTCAGGAACTGAGATGAGGATAAATTTCTTCACTTATGGGGACCATGAACCTTTAGAGTTGTCTACCTCAGAGGCTTGTGAAAGCTCCATCGCTGTGTATACTGAAGGCTGAGAGAAACAGAGGTTTGATCTCTCAGGAAATCAAGGGAGAAGCATGTGGGAAAGTAGAGTTGAAATAGAAGATCAGCCTTGATCTTTATAAATGGTGGAGCAGATGCGAGAGGCCGTGTTGCTTCGATTGCTCCTATTGCTTATCTTCTTAGCTATCAGTATCGACCTGTTGAGAAACACTGAGCCTCCTGAGGCTCTTCTATTCAATCATGTCCAAAAAAATTATTCTTCTGCCTGCATACCCTGGATAGGGGACATCACCTCCTGTGAGCTGGAGCTCTGTGTCATTGTCTCTCTCCTGTGGAGCGGCGGAGGCTGGGGAGAAGGCCGCTGCTGCTCCTGCTGCTGCTGGTGTAACTGGTGCTGCTCCTCTTGATCCAAATCAGGGGTCCAGCATAGAGCTCTGTATGGTACTCCCATGCTGCTGAGCAGGCTGACAGCTGGCAGGTACAGATCAAAGTCAAAATGTCCTTACGATAGCAAAAATGACATCCACAGTCTTGGAAATCACTCTCGGGCAGCAAACGTTCACTCGGGGAACGAGTCCTGTGAGCAAAAACCTTCACTTGGACAAAGGCAGGTGTCATTTAAAGGCTTTTCAGCCTAACAATTCCCACTGCTCAATACCCATTGTTCACTGCCCACTGTTCAATACCCACTGTTCAATACCCACTGTTCAATACCCACTGTTCACTTCCCACTGTTCAATACCCACTGCTCAATATCTACTGTTCAATACCCACTGCTCAATATCTACTGTTCAATACCCACTGTTCAATAGCCATTGTTCACTGCCCACTGTTCAATACCCACTGTTCAATACCCATTGTTCAATACCCACAGTTCAATACCCACTGTTCAATACCCACTGTTCAATACCCATTGTTCAATACCCACTGTTAAATACCCACTGTTCAATACTCACTGTTCAATACCCGCTGTTCAATAGCCATTGTACACTGCCCACTGTTCAATACCCACTGTTCAATACCCATTGTTCAATACCCGCTGTTCAATAGCCATTGTACACTACCCACTGTTCAATACCCACTGTTCAATACCCACTGTTCAATACCCACTGTTCAATACCCATTCTTCAATACCCACTGTTCAATACCCACTGTTCAATACCCATTGTTCACTGCCCACTGTTCAATACCCACTGTTCAATACCCACTGTTCACTGCCCACTGTTCAATACCCACTGTTCAATACACACTGTTCAATACACACTGCTCAATACCCACTGTTCAATACCCACTGTTCAATACTCGCTGTTCAATACCCACTGTTCAATACCCACTGTTCACTGTCCACTGTTCAATACCCACTGTTCAATACTCGCTGTTCAATACCCACTGTTCAATACCCACTGTTCAATACCCACTGTTCAATACACATTGTTCAATACCCACTGCTCAATACCCACTGTTCAATACCCACTGTTCAATACCCACTGTTCAATACCCACTGTTCAATACCCATTGTTCAATACCCACTGTTCAATACCCACTGTTCAATACCCACTGTTCAATACCCACTGTTCAATACCCGCTGTTTAATACCCATTGTTCAATACCCACTGTTCAATACCCACTGTTCACTGCCCACTGTTCAATACCCACTGTTCAATACACACTGTTCAATACACACTGCTCAATACCCACTGTTCAATACCCACTGTTCAATACTCGCTGTTCAATACCCACTGTTCAATACCCACTGTTCACTGCCCACTGTTCAATACCCACTGTTCAATACCCACTGTTCACTGCCCACTGTTCAATACCCACTGTTCAATACTCGCTGTTCAATACCCACTGTTCAATACCCACTGTTCAATACCCACTGTTCAATACCCACTGCTCAATACCCACTGTTCAATACCCACTGTTCAATACCCACTGTTCAATACCCACTGTTCAATACCCATTGTTCAATACCCACTGTTCAATACCCACTGTTCAATACCCACTGTTCAATACCCACTGTTCAATACCCGCTGTTTAATACCCATTGTTCAATACCCACTGTTCAATACCCACTGTTTAATACCCACTGTTCAATACCCACTGTTCAATACCCACTGTTCAATACCCACTGTTTAATACCCATTGCTCAATACCCACTGTTCAATACCCACTGTTTAATACCCACTGTTCAATACCCACTGTTCAATACCCGCTGTTCAATACCCACTGTTCAATACCCACTGTTCAATACCCGCTGTTCAATACCCACTGTTCAATACCCACTGTTCAATAACCATTGTTCAATACCCATTGTTCAATACCCACTGTTCAATAACCATTGTTTAATACCCACTGTTCAATACCCACTGTTCAATACCCACTGTTTAATACCCACTGTTCAATACCCACTGTTCAATACCCGCTGTTCAATACCCACTGTTCAATACCCGCTGTTCAATACCCACTGTTCAATACCCATTGTTCAATACACACTGTTCAATACACACTGCTCAATACCCACTGTTCAATACCCGCTGTTCAATACCCACTGTTCAATACCCACTGTTCAATACACACTGTTCAATACACACTGCTCAATACCCACTGTTCAATACCCACTGTTCAATACTCGCTGTTCAATACCCACTGTTCAATACCCACTGTTCACTGCCCACTGTTCAATACCCACTGTTCAATACCCACTGTTCACTGCCCACTGTTCAATACCCACTGTTCAATTCTCGCTGTTCAATACCCACTGTTCAATACCCACTGTTTAATACCCATTGTTCAATACCCATTGTTCAATACCCACTGTTCAATACCCACTGTTCATTACACATTGTTCAATACCCACTGCTCAATACCCACTGTTCAATACCCATTGTTCAATACCCATTGTTCAATACCCACTGTTCAATACCCATTGTTCAATACCCACTGCTCAATACCCACTGTTCAATACCCACTGTTCAATACCCACTGTTCAATACCCACTGTTCAATACCCACTGTTCAATACCCATTGTTCAATACCCACTGTTCAATACCCACTGTTCAATACCCACTGTTCAATACCCACTGTTCAATACCCGCTGTTTAATACCCATTGTACAATACCCACTGTTCAATACCCACTGTTTAATACCCACTGTTCAATACCCACTGTTCAATACCCACTGTTCAATACCCACTGTTTAATACCCATTGTTCAATACCCACTGTTCAATACCCACTGTTCAATACCCACTGTTTAATACCCACTGTTCAATACCCACTGTTCAATACCCGCTGTTCAATACCCACTGTTCAATACCCACTGTTCAATACCCGCTGTTCAATACCCACTGTTCAATACCCACTGTTCAAGAACCATTGTTCAATACCCATTGTTCAATACCCACTGTTCAATAACCATTGTTCAATACCCACTGTTCAATACCCACTGTTCAATACCCGCTGTTCAATACCCACTGTTCAATACCCGCTGTTCAATACCCACTGTTCAATACCCATTGTTCAATACCCACTGTTCAATAACCATTGTTTAATACCCATTGTTCAATACCCATTGTTCAATACCCACTGTTCAATACCCGCTGTTCAATACCCACTGTTCAATACCCACTGTTCAATACCCACTGTTCAATACCCGCTGTTCAATACCCACTGTTCAATACCCACTGTTCAATACCCATTGTTCAATACCCACTGTTCAATACCCATTGTTCAATACCCACTGTTCAATACCCACTGTTCAATACCCATTGTTCAATACCCACTGTTCAATACCCATTGTTCAATACCCACTGTTCAATACCCACTGTTCAATACACACTGTTCAATACACACTGCTCAATACCCACTGTTCAATACCCACTGTTCAATACTCGCTGTTCAATACCCACTGTTCAATACCCACTGTTCACTGCCCACTGTTCAATACCCACTGTTCAATACCCACTGTTCACTGCCCACTGTTCAATACCCACTGTTCAATTCTCGCTGTTCAATACCCACTGTTCAATACCCACTGTTTAATACCCATTGTTCAATACCCATTGTTCAATACCCACTGTTCAATACCCACTGTTCATTACACATTGTTCAATACCCACTGCTCAATACCCACTGTTCAATACCCATTGTTCAATACCCATTGTTCAATACCCACTGTTCAATACCCATTGTTCAATACCCACTGCTCAATACCCACTGTTCAATACCCACTGTTCAATACCCACTGTTCAATACCCACTGTTCAATACCCACTGTTCAATACCCATTGTTCAATACCCACTGTTCAATACCCACTGTTCAATACCCACTGTTCAATACCCACTGTTCAATACCCGCTGTTTAATACCCATTGTACAATACCCACTGTTCAATACCCACTGTTTAATACCCACTGTTCAATACCCACTGTTCAATACCCACTGTTCAATACCCACTGTTTAATACCCATTGTTCAATACCCACTGTTCAATACCCACTGTTCAATACCCACTGTTTAATACCCACTGTTCAATACCCACTGTTCAATACCCGCTGTTCAATACCCACTGTTCAATACCCACTGTTCAATACCCGCTGTTCAATACCCACTGTTCAATACCCACTGTTCAAGAACCATTGTTCAATACCCATTGTTCAATACCCACTGTTCAATAACCATTGTTCAATACCCACTGTTCAATACCCACTGTTCAATACCCGCTGTTCAATACCCACTGTTCAATACCCGCTGTTCAATACCCACTGTTCAATACCCATTGTTCAATACCCACTGTTCAATAACCATTGTTTAATACCCATTGTTCAATACCCATTGTTCAATACCCACTGTTCAATACCCGCTGTTCAATACCCACTGTTCAATACCCACTGTTCAATACCCACTGTTCAATACCCGCTGTTCAATACCCACTGTTCAATACCCACTGTTCAATACCCATTGTTCAATACCCACTGTTCAATACCCATTGTTCAATACCCACTGTTCAATACCCACTGTTCAATACCCACTGTTTACTACCCACTGTTCTCTTGCCTTGTTGTCCTGATAAGTTTCAGACTGTTCAGAAAACACAGAACTAGAGATTGAAGCTAGAATCCAAGGCTTGCATAATTAAATTGCAAACCCGTAAAACCCCTCAGCATGTACCAGCCCTGCCTACCCCTTCCCCATTGCAGGTTAAAGTTGCCCCTCCATTCACTGTGTTAAAGCAGGAAATATGATCAACTTGTATCCTCACTGAATCCTCCAGAGTCACTGCAAATCAAAATGCTAAATCGTCACAAGAATGAAAAGGCACATTTTCGGAAGGACCAATCTATTTTTTGGTTCTGAGCTATAAGCTCCGATTTTAACTGTGGGTGATCAGTGAGCATGAAACTCACCAACATGAGGCCTGGCCCCTGTTAAATCTTTCAAACATATTCAAATACATCAGGTGCAAACTGCCTCCTGACCCTTCATCGATGATGTGAGGTTGGTAGGCAACAACAGCATGATGACAGAAGGCTGGTGGCGGCAGCAACTGATGCACAAGGACGACGGAGGAAAGGAGATCGTAAACTATGTAAGTCAATAGGCTGCTGCATGAATTGCTCTCACATTTTGGGAATTGCAGTTACTCTGGAGGATTCAGTGAGGATACAAGTTGATCATATTTCCTGCTTTAACGCAGTGAATGGAGGGGCAACTTTAACCTGCAATGGGGAAGGGGTAGGCAGGGCTGGTACATGCTGAGGGGTTTTACGGGTTTGCAATTTAATTATTCCTCTGCAATTAGAATTTGGAGAAGTTGCAATGAGATGTTGAACTTTTAAAGCAAAGTGTGTTCACACAATTTAATTTTAAAAAGTTGCTGACAAATTCTAATTAATTGAGTTTGAAGTTCCTTCCTCATAGACCGGGGTACATTAAGCCTTACAGTTGAGCAAAGCACTAAGTTAGTCAAAGACCCCAAGCAGATCCAGTGATGACATTTGACTATCTCTCAGGTCCTACCACTGTTTGTTAATGTGTCTGGGCTCCAGCCTGCTCTCCACCCATCCTCTGAAACCCAAAGTCGATAAAAAATGAATGAAGATGCTATGCAGAAAACGAGCAAGAGCCTGCAGTCTCTCGTACAGTCCCATTGGCAGTGAACAACTATCCTGACCATCAGGATAGTTGGAATAGGCAGCTATGGAGAGGTACAGCTAGTGAGACATAGAAAAAATGTGAAACAGATAAGGTGTGGGTGGCATAGAATGGCTCAACCTAGACCAAACTGGGGCTATGATACTATCATCTGTAGTCAAAGCCCACAACAAGAGTTGTGAACCAGGCAGTCAGGTATCAAATAGGGTACCTTGCAAAAATAATTTGAGACTAAACTCTGAGCAAAATATATCACTGCGAACTGAAATCTTCCATGGCTAATCCATCTAACCTGCACATCTTTGGAGTGTAGGAGGAAACTGGAGCACTCGGAGCAAACCCACGCAGACAAAGGCACAATGTGCAAACTCCACGCAGACAATCAAGCAAGCCGGGAACTAAACCTGGGTCCCTGCCGCTGTGAGGCGGCAATGCTAACCACTATGTCACCGTGCTATTGGTTCAGGGACAGTAGGAGAAAGCTCCTGTTCTTCCTTGCACTTTGTCCACTTGTGAGGGCAAATTGGGTCTTAATTAAACATTTCATCTAAAAATTGGCATCTCTGGTGGTGCAGCCTTTCCTCAGTTTTGAAGAGTGCTACAACAGAACTATTCTGGCGCTAGATCAACCTTAATTAATATTGCATTTTTATTTTTCTATGAAAGGAATAAAATTCCCAAGGATTATACAACCAGGTAGAGAGAGAGAAAGAGATACATGGGTATTTCTAAGGCTTCTCTGGATAAATTCAGTGCAGCATTATGCATTATCATAGAATACTAAAGTACTTTACAGTATCTCCGAGCACAAATGTTGTGGTATAATTAAAATACTAGCAAGTCTCAAAATGCTTTTACGTTATGGTGTTGCAAAAAGCTAACCCAGTTATATTTGTTAAATGTAACAGATGGAACCTGACCAGCAATAATTCTTCATTGCCAATTGGTTTGCCTGTCTATAAAGATGCTCGTTCACCAGTTTAGGGAAAACACAGCTCATTTATTTACAGGTTAAAACTATACAGAGGCTTGCAGCCTCGTGGCTGCAATTAGCTCCTGAGATGTTTCGGAGTACAGAAGCCCAGGCTTACCATGGTGATCCTCCACCCTGCTCCCCAATTGGTTTCCCAGGTCTTACTCTGCCGATTGATCCTTAAAGAGACAATCACCACATCCCTCCCCCTCTAAGTCATTTTATTCAAATATCAATACTCAACCTACACAGTCCTAGATAATTAAAGATTTAGTACATGAATTTAGCCAATTATAAATTAAATCTTCCAGGGGGTTTCTGAATCCTTGTGGAGTGGCATAACTCCTCTGATTGGGACGCTTCCACAGGGTTTCTGTCAGCCGAAGCCACAATTACAGGGGCCTCTTCAGGTACAGGCAGCTCAATTCAATTTGTTTCCATGGAGATGTCTGTTGTGCCTGCCACAGGATGACCAGTGTCAAAACAGTCACCAACGTTTCCTGATGACAATATACTTCCTGATTGCAAAACTGGCTGCTGGGGCATTTCTCTTTTTCTCAAATGGTCTATGTTTTTTTGGACATTCCTTTTTTCTACGTCCAATTGATAAGACAGGTTCCAGTTCTAGAGATAACAATTCCAGGGACCCAACTCGACCCACAAACAAAATTCCTCACATACACAACGTCATCTATCATAAACAACCATGTTGACGGACATGAATCCTGACTTGCCTACTGACTGCTTTGGTTGGCCTCTACTCTCCCCGGCAAATTTGGAAACATGAGGTTCAGTATCATTCTGAGATTACAGTTCATTAATATCTCTGCGGGTGGAATTTCCCAATCTGCCTATGGAGTGGTCCGGTTGCCACGAAGAAAACATGAGATTCTGGTCTCCAGAATTCCTCCTGACTGCTTCTTTAGGCCAGACTTAATTGTTTGGACAGCTCACTCAGCTAGTCCATTGGATGCTAGGTGGTAAGGATCAGTTCTAATCTGCTTTATTCCACTGAGTGTGGTGAAGGTTTGAAACTCAACGCTTGTGAATACGGTCCCATTGTCAGACACTCTAACTTCAGGTATTCAGCGAGTGAAAAAAGCATTGGCGTAATCCTTCAATGGTAGTGTGTGATGCTGGAGACTTCACCTCAGATACATCCATCCATTTGGAGTGAGTATCAACAATGAGCAGAAACATTGTGCCCATTAATGAACCAACATAGTCAATATGATGGCCTGGAATAGCCTGGACTCGTACCCATGGCCGTCCAGGCCACTCCCAAGGGTGCAGGGGGACTGCAGCAGGAAATCTTTCTTGCAATTGGCACTATTCACAGTGTTTGACTAGGCTCTCAATGTCAGTATCAATGCCAGGCCACCACACATAACCTCTGGCGAGCATCTTCATCTTTGAGATGCCTGCATAGGCACTATGCAATTGTATTAGAAGAGGCTCTCTGCCTGGTACAGGGATGGCTACTCTTGCTCTCTAGAGTATGATGCCATCCTGGCAACTCAATCCATCCTTGTGGGTAACAAATGGTTTCATTTGTCAGAAACTGCCTCATTGGCCCAACCTGTAAGTATATTGAGACTGGCAACCAAAAAAAAAGTAAAAGTAAAGTAAAGTTTATTTATTAGTCATAAGTAAGGCTTACATTAACACTGCAATGAAGCCACTGTGAAATTCCGCAATGACGTGACAATTTCCTGTCATACTGGAGCAACTGTACCATTTTCTTGTGAAGGTAGGCAGCTAAGTGCATCCGCATTCACTATGTATGTTCCAGGTCAGTACTTGAATGTATGGTCATAGGCAGACAGAATTAACGCCCAATGTTTAATTCTTGCCAATGTGATTGGCAGAATTGCCTTGTCTTCTTTAAAAAGATGCAAGAGCAGCTTGTGGTTAGAAACAATGGTAAAGTCTACCAAATAAGCACTAGTGGAACTTCTTGACATCAAAAACTAGTGATAATCCTTCTTCCTCAATTTGTGAGAAGCCTTTTTCAACCTCTGAAAAAGTTCTTGAGACATACGCCAGAATTCTATTGCTCCGCCCACCATGGGAAATGGAGCGGGTGAGAGGGGAACAATGAGAAGGTCCATTGACCCCGGGTGGGATTTTCCGGTCTCGGGTCGAGCGAGGCTGTTAAATTGCTCCCTAAAGGTGGAATTTTACGAGATTTTTTCCAAGTGTCCAGCTAGTATGAAAATGGAAGAGTTCCAGATCCATTGTTTGGGTGAGTTTTCACACCCAATCTTATGCACTCTGTATCTAAAAGGTTAGGCGAGTCAGTTTCCAGCCAGAGAGGCTGTGGGGGGGGGGCTTAACTCACCAAACAGCCTGCAGACGGAGGTATTGCGCATGTGCAGACTTCTGATGATGCACCTGCGCATTAACAGTAACAGGGGTCTGACAGGCAGAGAGTGAACTGTCAGGCCCCTGCTACTGCAGGCAGCCTCAACGAGCTCCCCCTGCAATCGTGGGGGCCCATAGCCCGAGCTGCAGCCCCCGCCGCCCGCTGCGCCCCGTCACAACCCAGCCGCTCCCCCGCCAATCAGACCAATCGAAGTCCCTCCCCCACTGATTGCATGCAGAGGGCAGTGGGTCCCCCCTCCCCCCATCAATTTCATGCAGAGTGACAGTGGGCCCCCCTCCCCCCATTGGCCTGCCCCCATTGGCCCACCCCCCACCCCACCCCCTGGCACTGCCCCCATTGACCCTTCCCCCTGGCCTGCCCCCTCTTTGGCTCCACCCCCTGGCACTGCCCTCAACAGGCCCCACCCCCTGGCACTGCCCAGTGGACATTGCCCAGGTGCCAGGGTGGCATTGCCCAGGTGCCAAGGTGGTACTACCAGTCTGGCATTGCCCAAGGGGTACCTCCGCCTTGCACTTGGCCTCCCTGGGGTGTCTCAATGGTGGTTCCAAAATTGCAATACTCTGATATCTGTTTCAGTTTAGTTATTATATGTCAGAATAGTTTCTCCTGGGGCTTTTATCCTTGAATTAAACTTAAATCTCTAGAGTATAACTGATGGTTTAGGCTGGAAATGTGACTTCACAATTCCATGAGCTCACTGAATGATTTGGAGTCGCGCGTGCTTTAGGCTGTGAGATTTTGAATCAGATTATAAGGTTGGGTTCCATATGGACTCAGGAGATTTGCCTTGCACTTCACCTCATCCCCTATATAATTCGTTTGGAAGTAATACCCAAAGCACTTAATGTATTGTGTCCAGTTCTCTGCAGAGGAGTCAAATCGATCTTTCCTTTCATATAGCATGCAATCTTGATGAGTACACTTTTCTTTTCTCAACTTCAGTCAGCTTCAATGTAAACTGGATACTCAGAGTTTGAGGATTATTTTTTATCCTTGTCGTCAAATATAAAGATGCTTGGTTACCAATTTGGGGAAAACACAACTCGTTTATTTACAGGTTAAATCTATACAAACACTTTGAGCCTTGTGGCTGCATTCAGTACTTGGTACAGAAACCGACGCTTATCAAGGTGATCTCCACCCTGCTCCCCAATTAGTTTCCGGGTTATGTGACTCTTCCTGTGCAGATGATCCTTAAGGGACATAGTCCGTACTGGCTTAGATTTGGATTAAGACCAAGGAGCAAGATGGATCTTTTCCAGATAAAACAGGACTTATATAAAGAACAAAGAATAAAGAACAGTACAGCACAGGAAACAGGCCCTTCGGCCCTCCAAGCCTGTGCTGCTCCTTGGTCCAACTCGACCAATCGTTTGTATCCCTCCATTCCCAGGCTGCTCATGTGACTATCCAGGTAAGTCTTAAACAGTGTCAGCGTGTCTGCCTCCACCACCCTACTTGGCAGCGCATTCCAGGCCCCCATCACCCTCTGTGTAAAAAACATCCCTCTAATGTCTGAGTTATACTTCGCCCCTCTCACCTTGAGCCCGTGACCCCTCGTGATCGTCACTTCTGATCTGGGAAAAAGCTTCCCACCGTTCACCCTATCTATCCCCTTCATAATCTTGTACACCTCTATTAGATCTCCCCTCATTCTCCGTCTTTCCAGGGAGAACAACCCCAGTTTACCCAATCTCTCCTCATAGCTAAGACCCTCCATACCAGACAACATCCTGGTAAACCTTCTCTGCACTCTCTCTAACGCCTCCACGTCCTTCTGGTAGTGCGTCAACCGGAACTGGACGCAGTACTCAAAATGTGGCCTAACCAGTGTTCTATACAGCTGCACCATCAGACTCTAGCTTTTATACTCTATACCCCGTCCTATAAAGGCAAGCATACCATATGCCTTCTTCACCACCTTCTCCACCTGTGTTGCCACCTTCAAGGATTTGTGGACTTGCACACCTAGGTCCCTCTGTGTTTCTATACTCTTGATGGCTCTGCCATTTATTGTATAACTCCTCCCTACATTATTTCTTCCAAAATGCATCACTTCGCATTTATCTGGATTAAATTCCATCTGCCACCTCTCCGCCCAATTTTCCAACCTATCTATATCCTGCTGTATTGCCCGCCAATGCTCATCGCTGTCCGCAAGTCCAGCCATCTTCATGTCATCCGCAAACTTGCTGATAACAACAGTTACACCTTCTTCCAAATCATTTATATATATCACAAATAGCAGAGGTCCCAGTACAGAGCCCTGCGGAACACCACTGGTCACAGACCTCCAGCCGGAAAAAGACCCTTCGACCACTACCCTCTGTCTCCTATGGTCAAGCCAGTTCTCCACCCATCTAGCCACTTCTCCTTGTATCCCATGAGCCTTAACCTTCTTAACCAACCTGCCAAGTGGGACTTTGTCAAATGCCTTACTGAAATCCATATGGACGACATCCACGGCCCTTCCTTCGTCAACTGTTTTTTTCACTTCCTCAAAAAACTCCACCAAATTTGTAAGGCCCTCTTACAAAACCATGCTGTCTGTCACTAATGAGATTGTTCCGTTCTAAATGCACATACATCCTGTCTCTAAGAATCCTCTCCAACAACTTCCCTACCACGGATGTCAAGCTCACCGGCCTATAATTTCCAGGGTTATCCCTGCTACCCTTCTTAAACAACGGGACCACATTTGCTATCCTCCAATCCTCAGGGACCTCACCTGTGTCCAAATAAGTGACAAAGATTTCCGTCAGAGGCCCAGCAATTTCATCTCTCGTCTCCCTGAGCAGTCTAGGATAGATGCCATCAGGCCCTGGGGCTATGTCAGTTTTAATGTTCCCTAAAAAGCCTAACAATTCCTCCGTTTTAATGGAGATTTTCTCTAACGGGTCAACACCTCCCTCCGAGACACTCCCGGTTAACACGTCCCTCTCCTTCGTGAATACCAATGCAAAGTATTCATTTAGGATCTCCCCTATTCCCTTGGGTTCTAAGCATAATTCCCCTCCTTTGTCCCTGAGAGGTCCGATTTTCTCCCTGACAACTCATATATATATTCCAATAGGCAAGTAACATTTGAACATCCCTCAAGTTGCAGGTAGTTTTTGTTTTTCTTTACTGTTTCTTTACTGTTGCCTTTGATATTATCTCTTAAGCATTGCTAACCCTTAAAAAAATCTTCTCAAAACCTACAAAGCTTGGCTGTCAATGCCATCAATATTTTTTCATTGGTGCTGTAGAAAAGGTGTTATTTTTGTTGGTTAAAATACTTATCTCAGGTAAGCCTATTGCAAGAAGTTTTCAGAATGAGTAAAGAGGAATGGAATAGAATCTATTCACAATAATATTGTGAAAAGTTGGATATGTTGTCAAAAACTGGGTCATGTATAGGATAATCTTCTGGATGAGGCAACAGAGACAGAGGCTGAAAATCCTCGTTTGTGGCTGGGATTCTCCAGTGCCAATGAAAGTGAATGGAGTTTTGGCTGGAACGCCAAATTCTTCATTCTCACTTACAGTGGGGTGGCCACAGACGAGATGGGAGAATCCCACTCAAATCCTCTGGAGCTATTCAAGAAGCAATTTGATACCAGGAATGGGGCTGCAGGTCCTACATAAAAATAAACAAGATGAGTCAAATGGTCTCCACGCATGTACTTAGCTTTGTGAACTAACATCACAATTTGATAATGAATCCATTTGTAGACACATGTTTTTTAATTAGCTCATAAATTGTTTGAAATTAATATGTGGCTCAATAGGCCACTATTTGACCAGCTTCCACTCTGCACTGGCAAGGACTCAAAGGCTGTGCTTGGAAATGGAAGGCTGGATTGGTTATTGTATCATCAGAAACCCCTGCACAGCATGTTGAAATAATTTTCACTGTACTACAAGAAATCTGTGCAGCTATGGAAATGCCAAAATTCACACACTGACCCAAAACCAACAACATTTATAAACAAGCATGTATCATTGAGAATTGATGTAGAATTACTGATGGGGAAATAAAAGAGCAGGGTTTTATGGAGCAGATAATCTAGACAAAGAAACAAAAGCAAATCACACATCCATTTCTTCCATTTGTTCCCTTTTATTAACGTACAAGATGCATGGATTTTTAAACAGCGATTCAACCATTAACCCTTAGATTGCTGGCATCTGCACATCATTATTTAAATCACCGGCTGGTGTTGGAAAGAATTCACTGTACCTGCAATTTGTTCATCTGTTAATGTGGCTCTTTGGATGGGGTTCCACAAATCTGTATCCTTCGGGACAAATCAGTAATCATCAATATGTATTTTAACCATTTCACAAACGCGTAAGGTGAATTTGATCTACAGTTTTCATCAGACAGAGGGAGATAACAGGAGCTGAAAGCTGGGTGCTAGATTACTGATCTTTTCCTGACTCACAGCTACATTAATTCCCTGAGCTCTTGGGCGACCGAGGTGCCTATCTAACTCGAGCAGGAGCTGCATAAATATACACAAATACGGGTGATAGAACACTGCTGCAATTTGAAATGAGAAGAGTTTATTTTGTGAGCAGATGATATTTTACATTGACCTGAGAGGGCAGATGAAGCCTCAGTTTAACATCTTGAAATGCAGCAGTTCTAACAGCCAGCACTTCCTCAATACTGCACTGGATCATCATCCTGTTGTGCTCAAGTCTCTCTCACCCCTAATCCACCAGGGTAAATCTTCCAGTGTCTTTTTGAGCATAATCTCCTCCTCACAATCTTCTAAGGATACTTAAATTGACTTCTAGCAACAAGGCATCCACTCGTGATTCTTTGGTCTTCAACTCTCCACAACAATCTTCATTCTTTTGAAGAGGGGTTCCAATCTCATTGGTACTCTCCATGGTGATTAACCCAAAGTAATCCTTTCTTTCTGCCTGGCATAGCAGCATCTGCTTTCAGTCTGACTTTTGAGGCTGCAAACAACAGTAATAGCTGCCTTCTCCCTTTTGGTGCCAATGTTAAAGCTTGCACCCGACTTTCAATAGTGATCAACCTGAGCCCCATATCCCTTTGTAAACTCAGTCACCTGGGCAAGTCACCAGGAACCATCTTATAAAGTCCCAGTGGTCACAACAATATATACGTACCAGTTTGAGTATAACAATTCATAAACACTGGCTTGTGTTAATGTTTCAGTTTGGCAATGGTGATTTATGATTTTTTTTTAAGGAACATGTTTGATCCAAACCTATAGTGTACAAGATGGAGTTTACAAGGAGACATTGAGCTGTTAAATGTTATGTTGTCTAAAACAATAATAAACATAGTTTTTGTTTCCTTATCATTCAATATGGAACAACAGAAATCCTAAAGAAACCTAACTTAAGAATCTCAACAAAACCAAGCGTTTATATTGCATCCTGAACATAACAAATGTTGCTCGGCACTGCCCAAATAGAGAACTGTACTGAGTGATGAAGGATTTTAAATCGTTCACCTAAAATACAGCATAAAGGAGAGGTTTTGAAAAAGTTTTGAAAGGAAAGAAGGAAGTAACAGCAAGAAGAGATTTCAGGAAAGGATTCCAGAGGATGGAGCCAAGACAGAGTAAATCCCAAATTGAGGCAATCTGGGAGCACATCTACATAGTAAACCAGATTTGAAGGACCATGGAACATGGTTTCGGTGGTGGAAGAGTGAAGTAGGGCCAAGGAGGACATTGGTGGTGCATTTATGGATCTTGCTGATGGACATGAGAAAGGACTTAAAGCTCAGCCCAGGACGAAGAGAACATTAGAATTGTGGATCATATGGTCCATTCTGATTGACCTTCAGCTGGGGAGAAGAATAGAGTTGAGGGCAAGATCACAGAGGCTTCAGAATTGTGCTCTGGAGCCAAGCACTTCTAACAATGGAGACTGATCCTCTTCCAACCACTTTTGGTATGGCCTGTGGGAGCACCATACTTGTAAGGGCTAGCATAAGCATGTTGTCCATGAGCCAGAAGCATGCAGAGTGGGCAGATTGTGATGTTACTCAGTGTCTAACGCTGAAGTGGCAGACAACTTGGCATTTTGGATCTGGAAGGTCCTCCTAAGGGCTGCTTTAAAACATGCTCAGCTGTACAAGTCCCACTAGTGCTATTTAAATGCACCAGCATTGGACTTCCAGGTTAGGTGTTTTTGACTTTCCTTTCCTGCTGCAGAATGTGTATTGTGTACTGCATTGTGTGGGGGAGCTTTCACACATTGTTCGAGTCAGAAGGGAATGGTTTTGGACTTTGCAATGGAGTCTAGTGAAGTTTGTAGTCCTCTGAATAGAAAGACTATCACTCATGCTGGCTTTAGTTGCAGTCTCTATTTGGGCAACATTGGAGGGGATGGAACACAGACAACACAGAGAGAAAACTGTTCACCAAGAGAGGAAGAGGGTTGCATTCAATAAAAGACTGTATCCACCTTGAGAGGATCTTGTGACGCAATGGTTAGCATCGTTGTCTCTGAGCTGAATACTCTGTGTTCAGGTCCAATTCCTAGACTTGATGGCCAAGGAAGCTGCATTTATAACGAAGTCAGACAGGTTTAGTATCAATTTGTAAATCCTTCCAACTACAGCAATGACAAGTGGCAAGAGAGGCAGAGATTCCTGTAAGCCATGTGATGGGGAAAAAATTGTAGCCTCTGCCATCAAAAGTGCATGTTGCCACAATAACTTGCACTCCTTGGGGGCCAATTAGATCATGTTGGTGCCAATAGCACACAGAGTTTAATCCCCATTCCGGCAGGGTGGATTTGGGACTTGCCCCCTTACCCTACTCGAGATGGAGATTGTGGTAGTATCAGTTAGACCTACCTTCCAATAGAGGTCCGAAGAAGATGCCTCACTCAGGGCGCTTCACTTACCTCCACCTCAGCCAGGAACAGGCCTGAGACAACTATTATTCACCAAGGAGGTGGTCATTGAACTGTGCCACTTTCTCCAGTTGGATTTGCAGCTGCAGAGAGGGCACAATCAGTGGCAGCCAAGGTCCGGTGGCCCTCAATTTCTATGTCTCAGAGTCCTCCCAGCTAGACCCAGTGACATTGGCAACATCTATGAAATATGTCTGGGAGGTCACAGATGCCTTGTATTCAAGGAGAAGCGATTTCATTGTCTTTTCTCTAAGCAGGAGGAAGCAAGATGAGCTGGCATGGTTGCAGGAATTCAAGTGGTGCAGGGAGCCGTTGACTTTGTACACAAGGCTCTGTAGGTAGATGTCACAATGGGGAGTTGGACCAGAACTGCAAAGTGTTCCACTCTCTTGACGTGCAGCTGGTGTGTGACAAAGCAAAACATCAGCCGGAATTCTCCCACAAACATTCTAAGGGCCCGATTTTGCCATTTTCATTCCAAGTGCTGAATCTGGACGTAATGCAGATCCGACTTAGAAACCTGCTTTCAGGCGCCCCCATACACACTCAGCCTGAAAAAAAAATCGCGAGTCCCATGCGCGCTGTGGGCGGGGCTTAGTGCAGCCGAAACGACCGGAGCTCTGAACTGCGCATGCGCAGTTAGAAAAAAATTTGAAAAAACACGCCTGTGTCAGATCGCTCCCGGGCCACAGAAAGTGGACAAAGTGGCCCGGGAGCGAAAAGCGGGAGCGATGGCCCCCACAGACATCACTGTCCCCCTTATCCACCCCCCCACTACCCACAGACATCACTGTCCCCCTTATCCACCCCCCCACTACCCACAAACATCACTGTCCCCCTTATCCACCCCCCCACTACCCACACACATCACTGTCCCCCTTATCCACCCCCCCACTACCCACACACATCACTGTCCCCCTTATCCACCCCCCCACTACCCACACACATCACTGTCCCCCTTATCACCCCCCCACTACCCACACACATCACTGTCCCCCTTATCCATCCCCCACTACCCACACACATCGCTGTCCCCCATATCACCCCCCCCACTCCCACACATATCGCTGTCCCCCTTATCACCCCCCCCCCACTCCCACACACATCGCTGTCCCCCTTATCCACCCTCCCCCCCCACTACCCACACATATCACTGTCCCTCTTATCCACCTCCCCACTACCCACACACATCGCTGCCCCCCTTATCAACCCCCCCACTCCCACACATGTCGCTGTCCCCCTTATCACCCCCTCGCTCCCACACATATCGCTGTCCCCCTTATCCACCCCCCCACTACCCACACACATCACTGTCCCCCTTATCCACCTCCCCACTACCCACACACATCACTGTCCCCCTTATCACCCCCTCCACTCCCACACATATCGCTGTCCCCCTTATCACCTCCCCCACACCCGCACACATCGCTGTCCCCCTTACCCACCCCCCACTACCCACACACATCACTGTCCCTCTTACCCACCCCCCACTACCCACACACATCACTGTCCCCCTTATCCACCCCTCCCACTACCCACACACATCACTGTCCCCCTTATCCACCTTCCCCCATTACCCACACACATCACTGTCCCCCTTACCCACCCCCACACTACCCAGACCGATCGCCACTCCTGCCCCCCCCCCCACCGATCGCCCGCAGAGTGGCAGCGGACCTCCCTGCCCCCACTCCTCCACCAGAGATCTATTTGCCCCCCCTCCCCACCGGAGATCCATCTGCCCCCCACCCGCCCTCCACCAGCGAGCAATCGGGCCTCCCTCCTCCCCCCCAGACAACGATCTAGCCTCACCCTCCCACCCAGAGAATGGTCTGGCCTCACTCACACCGCGTCCCCCCCCTTCCCCAAAGGAACATCTGACCCGCCTCCTCCTCCCTCCCCACCAGACATCGATCAGCCCTCCCCCCTCCCCCCGACCAGACCTACATCTGACCCGCCTCCCTCCTCCCCCTCCACCACTGATCTGAGTGAGAGAGCCATTGGAAGCACTGAACGCGCTCTTCAGCAGCTGGAGCACCCGATTCAGACTTTTATTTAGCAGGTCCATTACGGCGCGGTTCAGGATTGGCGAACGCGATGGTAAAGGGGGAAATGCTGATAAAGTTGGGCGGGCAGTTCATTAATTCAATTTAAATGCATGCAAATGCATTTAAATTGCCGTTTCACCCATTTTGGGCATGAATCGAATCGCCGCCATTTCCAGATTTCGGTAAAGTGGCCATCTGCGCGGACGCGGGCGCGGATCGCGTTAATGGTCTCACGCCTGACTTTATCACGTTTTCACGCCCGCAATGGTAAAATCGGGCCGTCAGTGTCGAATTCACATGAAAACTGGAATAATTCACTCTGGCTTTTTCAGTAGGAGTTCAGAAACGAATCTTCCACACTCTGTGCACTGCAGACGCCACCACCGTGAATATCATTAAAAACTAGTGGGGGTAGGGCCTATTCCCGCTGGAGAGGCTGAAATCAGCACGCTAAGCGGGCTACTGTGCATGCGCCGATCTGTCAGTGCCAAGCACTGCCGGCCTCCCGATTTCTGGCCAGCTCGATCACCACAACACCAGCTCCTTGCCGCATCGCCGCCACCCCCCCCCCCGCCCCACCCTCCACCCCCGCACTGCCGTCCTCCCGATTGCTAGCCAGTTCGATCATTGGTCAGCTGCGTGACTCCCACAACCCCGTCCACGGCTCGATCACTGGCCAGCCGCATGACTCCTACAACACCTGATCTCCGCCCCCTCAACGAGCCGATCACTGGCATCCCGACCATTCTCGGACCCAGCCCAACCACCCCACCCCCCCAGCTGCCCTAATCTCCACCCGCCCACCCTGATAGTAACCCCTGCCCTGCAGATCCCAACCCAACTGCGATGTCAACGCCCCCCCCCCACCTCTGTAGTGTTGACCCACCCAGCAGGCTGACCATACCCCCCCAGCCCACCCTGAACGTGGCCTCCCTCCTTCCTCCACCGATGCTGACTGCAGAGTATCAGCAGGACCCGCTGAAGTGAAATACTCCTAGCCAGGGAAGGGGGGAGAGGCTAGCGGACCCGGAGACATCAGTCCCGGGCCTGTTAATTAAATTTAAATCACATATAAAATAACATTTAAATGACTTCCGTGCCTCCCCCCACCGATTTCTGGTGCGGAGCAGATCCCGCCGGAAATCCGATGCTGGGAGACGCTATCACGGCAGCAAAGCATGCGCTAATTTTTTAGCGTAGCGAGATGGGAAAATCGCGGCCATCATGTCACTGGATGCCCATTATCCTGACAGCCACTAGGATGATTTTATTTTGCATCAGGCAGCCATTCCGCTACCATCTATATGTGGAACTCATGTTGCCCTGCAATGCCAGGTCACATGAGGGCAATGAGTGTACAACAGGAACCCTGCAACAACCAAGTAAGAAGCATTGTCCAACTAAAACCACAGTTCAGCTGCCGAGAATGCAGGGTTGAAGCTTTCTCAAAAAGACCAAGACAGGGGTGTTAATCACAGATTATATTCTATGCAAACTTTTGTGCTTAAAAGGATTATTTTAATTTTTATATATATAGTTTCAAAAAAACCAAGGCTCTTCCACACAATTAAGTTGTCATAATAAATTTGCCTTACATTAAACTGTTCTGAGCTGATGTGGGCTTGAAACGTACTGTTTAATAGTCATCATTGTTTAAGAAAAGGGCTCATAAAATTTAACAATGAGCGTCATTGGATCTAAAGGCTTATACAGAGAGGAATGCTGCATTAGTTATGTTTAGCCTGCTTGTGTGGGTTTTATTAATATTAATGAACCTGTTTAGAAGAAAGCTTACAGAGACTAGAGATAGGAATGGGGCTAAAAAGTAGAGGAAGCGACTGCTTACAGTAGCTCATTCTATGGATACAGGATCAGTAGAGTACTGGCTTTTCATCTCAGCTGTAGCAGAGTCCAGTAGTTGGAGATAATTCTGTACATGTTGTGGATCGCATGCCTCTGGAGACATGAACAAAAATACCACCTCAGCAAACTTTTCCATTCTTGTCATATATTCGGAAGGTTGCAGTGAAAGTCTTGGGCAGCCTACAGATTTGTTTTCTGACAAAACAGACAATGGGTGAGATTTTACGGTGTCGTTCATCCCAAAACCGTACAATCCCACCCGAGGTCAACAGGCCGTTCCATGTTCCGCCCCTCGCCCACTGCGATTCTCATGGCGGGCGGATGGTAAAATTCCAGCCAGTGAGTCCCAAGCCATGTTACAGGCTCACATTTTCAGTCCCAGGTCAGGTGGGCAAAGACAGGGAAGGAAGTTCCTGACCTTTAAAGATGACTGCCTACAGTTGGGATTTTAGTTCCAGGAGGGGGATGTTGTGGGCAAGCTGTGTTGAAGCAAGACAGCCAGGTGTGGAGGCTGGGTTGGTGGAAGATCTCTCTCTGTGCTCAGTTTCTTTGTTTGAGTTATTTAAGTAAACGCTGAAACATTTCAGCCTTGTAGCCACCTTTTCAAATGAATATCCCTCAACCCCATCTTGAGTGAATGTCGACGATAGGCGAAGACTCTTGGTCCAGAATCTTCCCAAAAATGCACAGTGTTGCCTCAGGAGAAAAAACCAACATGAAGGTCACCGGCTGCACAGCCAGATTTTCTTGCCAGTTATTGAACAGCACTCCGTGAAATTTCAAAGGGCAAGTGAGATTCATACTGTCAGCTGGAGGGGAAGAGGGAGCCTAAGAAAGTTGGCAATGCCAGGAATCCTGAGATAAAGGGCACCCTGACCTCCGATTTAAATAACAGGTCCCCACACAACAGACACCTAAACTCCCACTGGCATGGGTAACCCCCCCCCGCCCCTTCCCCCCATGGGCATTGTAACTCTCATACAGAAGGTCAACCCCATCCCCCCATGGACAAAGGGAGCCCCGCAATGGAGCTCCCCAGAAGGCTACCTGTCAGTGCTCCCTGGTAGGGGGCACTACTAGGGACACTGCCAGGGTGCCGGGGACAATGTCTGGGCATGTCCTTCATCAACTGGTGACTAACCTTGTGGGTAATTAGGATGAGGACAGAAGCAGTGACGTCAAGCTTATTCGTTTTTTTGTTTTCTTTTCCTTTCTAGTTCGTCACATTGCGTTATTCATGTGTGTGAACCTGAACAGTCGATCATGTGGGGTATAACAGAAAAGTCTAATCCTACCTTGATGCAATGTCGACAAACATTCCAGTCGATGATAAGGAAAAGTGACCCAGAACTTGAACCCTGTTGATTGTTCCCCCTGTACCTCAGGGGCATTCCTATTGTCACCTTGGTCGAGAGCGACTAATTAAATGCAGACTTGTGACCTTCTGGATCTTTTAGCTCAGTATTACTTGAATGGAGCTATCAGGGAAGAGATGTCCAATTGTCCCTGGTAAGCTACCTTGCTGACCTACTGGAGTGAGGAAACAGAAGCAACAACAGTGTTTAATCCCTGTTGAACACAGAAATCCCACACCGAGCTGAAGGACAAGTGTCTCTGAGACATTTCCACTGCGCATGAATGAGTTATCATCTTTGTAAATATTTGAAGGAATTGAAATGTGTTGAATTTTTGAAAAGAAATCCAGGAAGCTAGAAATCAGCAGCAGGAGACGATTGAGGTATTGTGATCTTCGCAGATGTTAAAATATGCGTGGGGGCTTCGAGCTGTATCAAGTCTGTATAATGCAGTTTTGGAGAAGAGGCACCGAAGGAACATTTCTGATTCCCTCTTAAAGGCTTAAAAATGTAGAATGCTTTTGTCTATCATAGTTTTCCTTCATCTAATAATCTTCAGTCCTTTATCAAAAAAACTGGGGGTCACTTAACCAGTAGTGTCAACCGTGGCTCAGTAGCACTTTGCCTGAAAGCCAGAAAGTTACGCACTCAAGTCCCAATCAGGAGACCTTACGGTGGCAGTGTGGTTAGCACTGTTGCCTCACAGTGCTAGGGACCCAGGTTCGATTCCCAGCTTGGGTCACCGTCAGTGCGGAGTTTGCATGCTCTCCCTATGGGTCTCCTTCAGTTTCCTCCCACAGTCCGAAAGATGTGCTGGTTAAGTGCATTGGCCATACTAAATTCTCCCTCAGTGTACCCGAACAGGTGCCGAAATGTGGCGACTAGGGGATTTTCACAGTAACTTCAATGTAGTGTTACTGTAAGCTTACTTTTGACTAATAGATAAACTTACTTTAACACAAACACTGGGTTGACTCTTCAGAGCAGTACTGAAGGAATGCTGCACTGTTAAAAGTGGCACTATTTTGAAGGTGTGGTATTCACATTTCCTTGGCCAATATTTATTCCTCAATCATCATCCCTAAAAACAGGATATCTGTTCATTAATACACTATTACGCTGTGGGAGCTTCCAGTGTACAAATTGGCTGCTGTGTTACCTACATTCCAACAGTGACTACACTGCAAAAGTATTTCATTGGCTGTAAAGCATTTTGGAATGGCATGAGCTTGCAAAAGATACTATTCAAATGCAGGCCTTTTCTTTTTATTTTCTGATTTGCCTTGTCTTGTCTGCTAGCTATAGACTCAGATGTATGGCTAAGCCCTCAGGACTCAGCCAGCTCAGTCAGTGGTGGTACGACCAACCCAGTCTTGGCAGTGGACAGTGAAATCTCCCTTATCCACAGGACATTCCATGTCCTTGCTTCTTCAACACAATGGTGACTGTGCATCTGTACTGTATTTTAGTTATGGAGAGAGGGAGGTGATACTGCAGGTGATATTTAGCTGAGAAGGATTTTGCTGGGACAACTAAGACATTCTCAGCTTAGTCTTACCTTTGTGCATGGGTCAATGTTGATAGGTCTGCCCAATTTGCTTATTATTGATCTGTGTAATTACAACTGGATGGTTCATTTGACCACTTTAGAATGCATTAAACATCAATCCAGCACTATGGGGCTGGAGCCATGCCAATGAAATTGGGTAGGGTTGGCAGCTTCCATTCCCCAAAGGACATTAGAGAACTAATTAGGCTTTAAAATATACTGATAGCTTCCAGTGGTTATTTTTTCACAACTTTACACAGTGGTGTTTGAATTGAGGAACTCTGGAATTCTGCTCGAGTACCATAATGACTGGATGGTTCTGATGACATACCATTTGAATAGCTGGTTACAGGAGCAGTCATACAAATACAATGGCACTACACTCACTTCAACACAGATTCAATCACCGACTCAATGCTTCAGTGGAAATCAATTCAGCACCCTCCTGCTGTTGGGCTTTTATCTTGCTTCAACCAATTTCAAATTATATCTTCATGCCCGCCAAACCACAGCAACTAAGCTTCTACATGAGTTAAAAAGAAATGTTCTTGCCAAAAAGGGAAACAAATGCTAAAGATTTCCTGCGTGTACTTTTCTTCAGTTAAACCCGCTATAGTTGGTGACTGAAGCTCATGAAAGTTCTTCAGTTCCTTTCCAGAGTATTCAGGCTTCATGTAAGAGTGAATGTCAATTCATAGAATCATAGAATCAGAGAATCTTACAGTGCAGAAGGAGGCCATTCGGCCCTTCGAGTCTGCACTGACCACAATCCCACCCAGGCCCTATCCCCATGCATTTATCCCAGCTAGTCCCGACACTAAGGGACAATTTAGCATGGCCAATCCAGCTAATCCGCACATCTTTGGACTGTGGGAGGAAATCGGAGTACCTGGAGGAAACACACGCAGACACGGGAAGAATGTACAAACTCCGCACACACAGTGAATCCAAGCCGAGAATCGAGCCCGGGTCCCTGGCGCTGTGAGGCAGCAGTGCTAACCACTGTGGCAGCTATTTAACTGTGGAAGCCATCACTCATCCAAAATATTTTCTTTGCCCAGCTTTCACCAGTCTATTCTTTATCCAGGATGTTCTCATAATTTCTGCAACTCTACTCTTTAGGCTTCAACACAGTTCAGAGATTAGACCATGAACATTTTTAAAGTGAAGAATTCAATGCCACACATGATGCATTCCTCCACAACCTCCTACCACCGCCCCCCCCCCCCCCCCCCCCCCCCACCACCAGTCCCCTCATCCAATTGTGGCCCTATCATTGAAGTTAATTCTAATTCCTTGTAACCGTTCCAAATGGAGTTCTGATCATAAGGCTTCACCTCTCAATACCTAGGCTTCATTGTAAGTTTGAAAGGAAGCAGAACACCAATTTGAAATAATGTCATAAACATTCATAACAAAATTGTTGAACAAAATATTAATTACCATTAACTTTTATTTTTCAACACATATGTTGATAGTGAGTTCTGGAATTAGCAGGGACCTGGATGAGAGAAGGTACTGAGCCACTCTACATGTGAAACCTCATTGTCATGTGCTGTAGAAATGACCAGATTGTTGAAGCTTACTGAATAATAATGATCTCCGGGGTCCAGTCATTAGTTCCAGCTTGTCTAGCTTTATTATAGACCAGCCAATTTTCCTTAATGTTGACTTCATTTGGGTAGTGGTGTAAATTAGGCCACAAATTATTTCCTGTGCCCAATCCACTGCCACAAACCCCCCGCCCCCCCCCCCCCCACTGACCCTCAAACTAACACACCACAAGGTGGCACGGTGGCACAGTGGTTAGCACTGCTGCCCCACAGCACCAGGGACCCGGGTTCGATTACCGGCTTGGGTCACCAACTGTGTGGAGTTTGTACGTTCTCCCAGTGTCTGCGTGGGTTTCCTCCAGGTGCTCCGGTTTCCTCCCACAGTCCGAAAGACCTGCTGGTTAGGTGCATTGCCCATGCTAAATTCTCCCTTAGTGTGCCCGAACAGGCACTAGAGTGTGGCGACTAGGGGATTTTCACAGTAACTTCATTGCAATGTTAATGTAAACCTATTTGTGACACGAATAAATAAATTTTAAACTTTAAACATGGGTGGTAATTTAATGGAGCATGCCTATCTTAGTTCCAATCCTTTTTTATTTCTTGGTTAGCCATCATTTTAAGGATGCTTGGTTTGAAAAGGTCATTCCAGAGCACTACGACAGACTAAGACATGACTTACCTTGGCCAGGATTTTGTGCCCTTGTTTGCCTCAGGCTGCCCAGAAAGGTCGGGAACCTCATTTGAATTCATCATTATATCATTAGTGGGCAGTCCCGCTGTAACCTCCCTTGACTTTCAATAATCTGCTTCCGGTGTTGTAATGTCACGCTGCCAGGTTTTACAACAGCTTTTTAAAAATCAGGGACCTGGCAACCTCACTTTCGAAGGGGAGTTTGGAGATGAGTCCCTGGTTGGCACTGGCCACCAGGGACCCCGAGGGAGACTGGGCACAGGGCAGGGCAGGGTTTGGGGGGGTAGCCAGATTTGGGGCTCCTAATGTGGGAGGGCATTTGCGGTGTGTGTTGTGGGTCTGGGGGATTGGTGATCGGAGGGGAGGAGTTGCATACTGTGGGTAGCCATAGAGGACCTGCACCAAGTCAGTGAAGGGCAGAGTGCACCGCAGGCCAGGCACCGGGTCAGTGGGAGAGCGGGGGATGTATACGAATGTGCCATAGAACCATAGGGACCAGGCATCGAGTTAGTGAATCTCCTTTATTAACGCAAGGACTTCCACTGCCTGAAAATGCAGCTTATATGTGACCACACAAACTCATCCTCCAGATCAAAGAACAAAGAACAATACAGCACAGGAACAGACCCTTCGGCCCTCCAAGCCCGCACCGCCCCCTGGTCCAAACTAGACCATTCTTTTGTATCCCTCCATTCCCACTCCGTTCATATGGCTGTCTAGATAAGTCTTAAACGTTCCCAGTGTGTCCGCCTCCACCACCTTGCCTGGCAGCGCATTCCAGGCCCCCACCACCCTCTGTGTAAAATAGGTCCGCCTGATATCTGTGTTAAACCTCCCCCCCTTCACCTTGAACCTATGACCCCTCGTGAACGTCACCACCGACCTGGGGAAAAGCTTCCCACCGTTCACCCTATCTATGCCTTTCATAATTTTATACACCTCTATTAAGTCTCCCCTCATCCTCCGTCTTTCCAGGGAGAACAACCCCAGTTTACCCAATCTCTCCTCATAACTAAGCCCCTCCATACCAGGTAACATCCAAAGCCTCTCCAAAGCCTCCACGTCCTTCTGGTAGTGTGGCGACCAGAACTGGACGCAGTATTCCAGATGCGGCCGAACCAACGTTCTATACATCTGCAACATCAGACCCCAACTTTTATACTCTATGCCCCGTCCTATAAAGGCAAGCATGCCATATGCCTTCTTCACCACCTTCTCCACCTGTGACGTCACTTTCAAGAATCTGTGGACTTGCACACCCAGGTCCCTCTGCGTATCTACACCCTTTATGGTTCTGCCATTTATCATATAGCTCCTCCCTACATTATTTCTACCAAAATGCATCACTTCGCATTTATCAGGATTGAACTCCATCTGCCATTTCTTTGCCCAAATTTCCAGCCTATCTATATCCTTCTGTAGCTCCTGACAATGCTCCTCACTATCTGCAAGTCCTGCCAATTTTGTGTCGTCCACAAACTTACTGATCACCCCAGTTACACTTTCTTCCAGATCTTTTATATAAATCACAAACAGCAGAGGTCCCAATACAGAGCCCTACGGAACACCACCAGTCACAGGCCTCCAGCCGGAAAAAGACCCTTCCACTACCACCCTCTGTCTTCTGTGACCAAGCCAGTTCTCCACCCATCTAGCCACCTGCCCCTTTATCCCATGAGATCCAACCTTTTTCACCAGCCTACCATGAGGGACTTTGTCAAACGCTTTACTAAAGTCCATATAGACGACATCCACGGCCCTTCCCTCGTCAACCATTCTGACGAATTTGTGCTAGATTCCTGGAGAGCGACCACAACAACTTCATCCTTGACTGCTCACTGATTCCTGAGGAATGTGAGGGAGTGGAGTGTCTACAGGGGTGGCTCCTCAGGGACAAGGGTACACCCTGAGGGTGTGGCTGATGACGCCTGTGTAGAGGCCACAGAAACCCGATACAATGAGGCTGATGCTGCCACTCGCACTTTGGTCAAGCAGACTATTGGGGTGTTGAAGAAGCAGTTCGGGTGCCTGGAGTAGTCAGGTGGAGACCTGTAATAAAGTCTCCAGAGGGTCTCACACATCCTCATTGTGTGCTGCACCCTCCACAACCTAGTGCTTCAATGGGGCGAGGTGATTTATTTGATTTATTATTGTCACATGTATTGGTATACAGTGAAAAGTATTGTTTCTTGCGTGCTATACAGATAAATTCATAGAGAAGGAAAGGAGTGCAGAATGTAATTAAGAATGGGAGTAACTAAGTGTGTTGATGAAGGTAGGGCAGTTGATGTCATATACATGGATTTTACTAAGGCGTTTGATAAGGTCCCCCATGGTCGGCTTATGATGAAAGTGAGGAGGTGTGGGATAGAGGGAAAGTTGGCCGATTGGATAGGTAACTGGCTGTCTGATCGAAGACAGAGGGTGGTGGTGGATGGAAAATTTTTGGATTGGAGGCAGGTTGCTAGCGGAGTGCCACAGGGATCAGTGCTTGGTCCTCTGCTCTTTGTGATTTTTATTAATGACTTAGAGGAGGGGGCTGAAGGGTGGATCAGTAAATTTGCTGATGACACCAAGATTGGTGGAGTAGTGGATGAGGTGGAGGGCTGTTGTAGGCTGCAAAGAGACATAGATAGGATGCAAAGCTGTGCTGAAAAATGGCAAATGAAGTTTAAACCTGATAAATGTGAGGTGATTCATTTTGGTAGGACTAATTTAAATGTGGATTACAGGGTCAAAGGTAGGGTTCTGAAGACTGTGGAGGAACAGAGAGATCTGGGGGTCCATATCCACAGATCTCTAAAGGTTGCCACTCAAGTGGATAGAGCTGTGAAGAAGGCCTATAGTGTGTTAGCTTTTATTAACAGGGGGTTGGAGCTTAAGAGCCGTGGGGTTATGCTGCAACTGTACAGGACCTTGGTGAGACCACATTTGGAATATTGTGTGCAGTTCTGGTCACCTCACTATAAGAAGGATGTGGAAGCGCTGGAAAGAGTGCAGAGGAGATTTACCAGGATGCTGCCTGGTTTGGAGGGTAGGTCTTATGAGGAAAGGTTGAGGGAGCTAGGGCTGTTCTCTCTGGAGCGGAGGAAGCTGAGGGGAGACTTAATAGAGGTTTATAAAATGATGAAGGGGATAGATAGAGTGAACATTCAAAGACTATTTCCTCGGGTGGATGGAGCTATTACAAGGGGGCATAACTATAGGGTTCGTGGTGGGAGATATAGGAAGGATATCAGAGGTAGGTTCTTTACGCAGAGAGTGGTTGGGGTGTGGAATGGACTGCCTGCAGTGATAGTGGAGTCAGACACTTTAGGAACATTTAAGCAGTTATTGGATAGGCACATGGAGCACACCAGGATGATAGGGAGTGGGATAGCTTGATCTTGGTTTCAGATAAAGCTCGGCACAACATCGTGGGCCGAAGGGCCTGTTCTGTGCTGTACTGTTCTATGTTCTATGTAATGTTACAGTCATAATTAGGGTGTAGAGAAAGATCAACTTAATGCGAGGTAAGTCCATTCAAAAGTCTGATGGCAGCAGGGAAGAAGCTGTTCTTGAGTTGGTTGGTACATGTCCTCAGACTTTTGTATCTTTTTTCTGACGGAAGAATTTGGAAGAGAGAATATACGGGGTACGTAGGGTCCTTGATTATGCCGGCTGCTTTTCCGAGGCAGCCGGCCTTGGAAAAGCAGCCAGAAGTGTAGACAGAGTCAATGGATGGGAGGCTGGTTTGTGTGATGGACTGAGGAGCTGAGGTGCTGGCTGAGGAGATGGATGAGCGGCACATCTCCTCAAATGAGGAGAACCTAGAGGTGGGCGATATGGAAGAAGCCCTAGAGGAGGCAGAGGAAGGCCATCTTGTGGTGGCGAGGGTTAGAAGAGAGAAAAGATCTTGGGACATCCTGGTAACCTCACACTTCAATGATGGCTAGGATTAGGTTGACCAGTAGAGCCCCATCATAAGAGATGGCCTTGCTGACTGTCTGCTGGCAACACTCACTGAAACCTGAAATGACCATGTCAGGGAGAGCAGCAGTTGCCCCTCATCACACCATTGCTGCTCAAAGAGATACTGCAAATGTTTGACTCCTCTCTGGCTAAAGGCAGCTCCAAAATCCCAGGGACCAGGGTGGTATCAGGGCAATGTCACATATAAGACTCAGCTCTCCTGATGCAGCTCCATTGGCAAAGGTAGTTTAATTCATACATAAGGGCTTGCTATCTACAATTGCTTAACAACATCCGTGCTCACTCAGTGCAACTAAACTTCCTTCATCTTTCTAACCTTACCTCTGCATCTGAATGTCTTCCCAGGATCCACCGCAGAGATGGAAGCAGCCTTCTGCCTGCCATGTCTTGTTGTCAGTGATGAGGGGGGCCCGGGCATGTTTTCAGAGTGCTGCAGTGTGGGACTGGAATGGTCACAGAAGGAGGAGAGTCAGATTGGCTGGACAACCCCAGAGTCTCCTGGGTGGAAGGCCCCAGGCTGTGGACCAGCCTCTCCTCTTCCTTATGGCCCCTGGCTTCTTCCTTGGGATGGACAGGTAGCTGGAGTGAGGTCCAGAAGTCCTGCCATCCTCTGGCACTGACACTCATGGATGCCCACAAGCACCTGCGCCATGGAGTTTACTCTGTCCACCATGGAGGTTATGCACTGCACCATGGAGGTCGTGCCCTTCACATATGCAGGGCAGAAGTCCAGCACCAAGGTCTCCACTGCAGCCACCAATCTTGCAGTGTTGACCTGGATGCCTCAGAGTGTTGGCACAATCTCCTCCGACAGAAGCCATTGGGATTCCTCCAAACGGCCTTGCAATCTGAGGAGTGATACGGACGTCCCTCCCTGATGTTCTCGACTCTGCCTTTGGAGCTTCAGCAACTGTGGAATGACTGAGTCCCGAGGCCAGTCACCTGACTGGGGCTCATTGGAGTTGGAGCTCCCCAGTAATTGAAGCACTCAGCTAATAGCAGGATTGGTGACTCTGATTCCACCCGACAGAGAAGAACAATTTTTTTCCTTAAAATATGGTGGGCAACACGTCAGTTTTCCCACCTCAGTTGACACTTAGCCAAAAAATCAGAAAATTCCACCTCTGATAACAAATAGTGAAAAATCAATTGATAAGGAAAGCTGGGAAGAAGCTTTTCATGAAGAGTAACCAGCAATTCCAGATGGAGCAATGGATGTTAAACCTAATATTTCTACAAAACTAATGCTATATTAAGTGGTCTGAATGTTCTTTTCCTTGATGAATGAGCTAAGATAGGCCACGTGACCTCCCTCATCTGTATTTATCTTGAGAATATAATTGGCTTTGATTAAAATTGAAGAGGACCCATTAGTTTTCCAAGATTGCAAGCTGTCTATTACTGTTCAGATCAGTGTTGCAGTAGCCATGTTCTTGGCTGTTCCTGCTTTACCTCTCAGCCAGGAACATACAAATTAAATCATTGCTTAACCACCAATATTCTGCTCCCTGTGATGGATACATAGGCAATTACGATGATTTTAATATTACACACTTCAGCGATTATTGTTTGCAGCATGGATAATTCAGGTCTTTTATCTGCTTCAATTCCATTGAATTCAAGTTTTGCTGTAGATTCAGCTAGTGCCCAATGAGAACCAAGTGATGCCAGGTTCAATCTGCAATTGATGCTGTATTAGCAAATCTCATATGGGGCAATAGGGGGAAAGTTCAGTTCATACAAAGGCGAGGAAAGGTGAAAAACAACTGGTTGAGATTCATACTTTCTGATTGCAATGCAGCAATCCTGTTGGAAAATTCGCATATGTAGATCCTGGGTGAGAACTGGATTTAGCTCAACTATGAAGCCCACTGAAAATACTCTTGTGACGTTGATTGTACAGGTTCACATATAAAGAATTGCTGCCTGGTCTATTGCTGCTCCTATGTTCCTTATGTGTCATCAACCAAAAAACTGTACTGAACCTTTTGTGGGTGGAAAGAGGGGAATTTGCAGAGTGAACATAGTAAAGCAAGTCTAGAAGACAGGTTGAAAGTGTAAAGTTAAGAGTATAAGTTCCCTCCAAACTGTGTTAGCCTATTAAACATAGCAACATAGGGATTAAGATTGGGAGTAGGCAATTCAACCCCTCGGGCCTGCTTTGCCATTTAACTTTGAGAGAGGGAGAACTTACAAGTAAAGCTTGACCATTAAGGAAGTATCATCAGAATCACTGGCTCAGAGGAGTTCCTGAAACCCACAGCATGTGGGAGATAAATTAACATGTACAGTGGAAATAACAAGAACATTGAAACTCTCTGGATAATTGACCATCTCCACTGATTATATAATGATCATCCAAAATTGCAGGGTTCAGTAACTCTTCCCAGTATATCTCCCTTGATAATGTTATCAGTGCTTGCTGCTGAATATCTATACGTCAAGAAGTCTGAGAAATGACAAACCATCGTTCTTCTTAACTGAGTTTAAATCGGTACTAATGGTAACATTCTGTATTTAAGCAAATCGAACTAGAACTGGAGCTGATTAGAATTAAAGAGAAGACGTTTCTTTAAACAACACCCAAAGTTCTGTCCATTGTCTGGGCTAGACCCCCAGCCTAATACATGATAACAACCACTTGGTCCAAAATGTTTCAAGCTGTAAATAGTAGGCTGGAAAATCCTTCACACCATGCAATACAGCAGAAAACAAAATCACAGATTTTATAAACTGACATTGTTGCAAATATGTTGAACACCACTCAGAAGAAGCATTGAGACTGGCAAGGATATAAAATGTACTTTGGTCAGGGTCTTCTATGCCCATCACTAAGAGTGGCTCAGTAACACTACTGCAAGCCAAATGCTAAAGCAAATAGCTGCTAGATTGGTTTGATATCAGGTACTGGGAGAACCAATATGAATGAGAAATATACCTTGCTTTGTCTGAACCAATCCATCCGAGATGCCACTTTCCAATACAGTATAGTACAATTGTTGACTACACAATCCAACTGTGCTCAAGGGAATGCATTCAAAACAGATCCAGCAGCTCTGAAACTGGGCATCTTTGAGGAATCGCATGCAATCAGATGCAGCAGAATTGTATTCCACTACAATGTGTGACCTCATGTGTGTGATGCAAATTTCTCAATCTACTACTGCCATCAAGAAAATCAATATTAGTTCAATGAGGAATCGAGGAGAACAGGGCAGGAGCAGCAACAAGCACACCTGAAAATGAGGTATCAACCTGGTAAAGCTAAAACACAGGACCATATGCATGGTAAACAGCAGGTGTAGCACGCTATGTACATAGCTTTGCGATTCCACAGCCAACAGATCAGATCGCAGGGTTTGCAGTCCTGCCACATCCAGTCCTGTATGGTGGCAGAAAATTAAACAATAGGAAGAGGATGCTCCATGAACAGTCCCATCCTTAATGGTGGTGGAGTCCAGTACATGACTCCACCACTACCATGGGCGGCACGATGGCACAGTGGTTAACACTGCTGCCTCACAGAGCCAGGTACCCGGGTTCAATTCTGGCCTCGAGTCACTGTCTGTGTGGAGTTTGCACATTCTCCCCATGTCTGCTTGGGTTTCCTCCGGGTGCTCCGGATTCCGCCCACAGTCTAAAGATGTGCAGGTTAGGTTTGACCCTAGCAACAGAGGGATTAGCAGGGTAAATATGTGGGGATGTGGGGATAGGGTCTGGGTGGGATTGTAATCGGTACAGACTCAATGGGCCGAATGACCTCCTTCTGCACTGTAGGGATTCTATGATTCTATAATTCTATGAATGCAAAATATAAAGCTGAAGCATTCACAGCCAGAGATGTTGAATGAATTATTCATATTGGCCTCATCGTGAAGTCCCCAAAATCACAAATGCCAACTTCCAGCTAATCCCATTCACTCCCCATGATACCAAGAAATGGCTGAATGCACTGGGTACAGCAAAAACTGAATGCACTGGGTACAGCAAAAACTGTGGGCTCTGCCAAAATCCAGTCTCTCTTGCTGAAGCTCCAGAACTAGTTGCACCTCTACCAAGTTGTTTCAGTTTAGTGAGATAACTACATCACTGACATTAACTATCGCAGTAGAAAATTCCTCAGGTAATTCATGGCACAAATCAATTCCTGCCTCCCAGACTGTCTGGATCGACTAGTTTGTCTGTCACTGCAACAGGTCCACAGCACTCGCCATCTCCCTGGTCCTACACTCAACCCTGGAACACCTTGAGAACAAAGACACCTATGTCAGATTCCTATTCATAGACTACAGCTCACCCTTTAACACCATTATTCCGACGAGACTCATCGCTCAACTTCATGGCCTGGAGCTCAGCTCCTCCCTCTGCAACTGGATCCTAGACTTCCTAACCCACAGATCGCAGTCAGTAAGGATAGGCAACAACATATCCTCCACGATCATCCCCAACACCGGTGCTCTGCAAGGCTGTGGTCCTCAGCCCCTTACTATACTCCTTATACGCCCATGACTGTGTGGCCAAATTCCCCTCCCCTTCAAGTTTGCTGATGGCACCACAGTTGTGGGTCAGATCTCAAACAATGATGAGACACAGTATAGGAAAGAGAGAGAGAATCTGGTGAACTGGTGTGATGACAATAATCTCTCCCTCACTGTCAACAAAATGAAGGAGATAGTCATCGACTTCAGGGAGCATCGTGCAGGGCATGCCCCTGTCTACATCAATGGGGAACTGAAGTAGAAATGGTCGAGAGCTTCAAGTTTTTAGGTGTCCAGACCACCAACAACCTGTCCTGGTCCCTCCATGTGGATGCTATAGTTAAGAAAGCCCACCAATGCCTCTACTTTCTCAGGAGACTAAGGAAATTTGGCATGTCCACTACAACTCTCACCAACTTCTACAGATGCACCATAGAAAGCATTGTTTGTATCACAACTTGTTATGACTCCTACTCTGTCCAAGACCACAAGAAACTACAAAGGATCATGAATGAAACCCAGTCCATTACTCAAACCAGCCTCCCATCCATTGACTCTGTCTATACTTCCTGCTGCCTCGGGAAAGCAGCTAGCAAAATTAAGGACACCACACACCCCGGACATACTCTTTTCCACCTTTTTCCGTCGGGAAAAAGATACAAAAGTCTGAGATCACGTACCAACCAACTCAAAAACAGCTTCTTCCCTGCTACCATCAGACTTTTGAGTGCACCTATCTTGCATTAAGTTGATCTTTCTCTACACCCTAGCTATGACTGTAACACTAGATTCTGCACTCCTTCTCTATGAACAGAATGCTTTGTCTGTACAACGCGCAAGAAACAATACTTTTCACTGTATACTAACACATGTGACAATAATAAATCAAATCAAATCAATAAGGCGAACAAATCCAATCCCTGTCTCCATCAGGTGACTTTCAATTTAATCAGAAAAAAAAATCTAAGTTGGATCTGATGATTTACATCTCAGGGTTTTAAGAGCTAACAGTAGAAAAGTGGATGTATTGGTTTTGATTTTCTAGAATTCCCAAATGCTGAACCATAAAGAGCTGGAGTAGGCCATTTAGCTCTCTGAGTCTACTCAGATATTTAGCAATATCATGGCTGATCTACTTCAATTCAACCTCCCCGCACTATCCCCATATCCCATAATTCCATTAGTAACCAAAAATCTATCAACCTGTGTCTTGAATACGCTGGATAACTGTGCATCTACAGCACTCTAGGATAGGGAATTCCAAAAATTCAAAAGCCTTTGAAATTAAAAATTTCTCCCTATCTCAGACCTAAATGTCCGACTCCTTATCTGAAATGGCTTCTCAAACTCAAGACTCTCAGCAACTTGATATGTAAAACAATTAAGTGTAGTTTCTCATAAATAGCCTCCTGTAAAGTAACCCCAACTGCCTTGACTGTCCATTGTCTCTCGAACAGACCAACATTACAACTGAGAGTCTGGAGTTGGAAATTAGGAATTCGGACCTTATAGCCTTTAATTTAAGGGCTTTTACATCTCAAAACCCTGATATCTTACAATGTATAAATGTAGTGTGGTGTTTTTACTTGTGTTAGGATGTTGTGAGATGTAATGTTTAGTCAGTGTTGATTTTATTTTCTTTGGGCTGGATTTCACATTCTCCAGCCAGGGAATTTAAAGGCAGGCAAGCTTGTAAAATATAATGTGTGTCTTTCCCACCAAGTACCTGCCTGCACCCAACAGTATGAAATTTTACAGGGGGCAGTGGAGGTGTCAGCAGAGCAATGCATGGCCACTTAAGGGTTTCATCATATCCCTGCTGCCAGTTTACCCACACCAGGGGAGAATTAAATCAATCGAGTAGCCCAGGAGCTTAAACTGGGCCGGGTGGGGGAGGGACCTCTTATTGCAGGAGGCTCATGGGTCTACACAGTGACACAGTGGTTAACACTGCTGCCTCACAGCATCGGGGACCTCGGTTCGATTCCCGGCTTGAGTCACTGTCAATGCGGAATCTGCACGTTCTCCCCTTGTCTGCGTAGGTTTCCTCCGGATGCGCCGGTGTCCTCCCACAATCCAAAAGATGTGCAGGTTAGGTGCATTGGCCATGTTAAATTCTCCCTCAGTGTACCCGAACAGTGAGTGTTCGCCGGAGTGTGGCGACTAGGGGATTTTTACACTAACTTCATTGCAGTGTTAATGTAAACCTACTTGTGATATCAATAAAATAAACATAAAACGTACACATCCCAAGATCAATTTCCCCCTTTCCTCCTTCGCCATCCCCTCAGCCCCCCACCTTTTTCACCACCCCACCCCGCCTCCTCACCTGAACCAGCTTGCATGACCCCTGGCAAAGTCCCCCCACTTAACTTGATGTTTGGCCCAAACAATGATCTCCACTGGGGAATGTCTGTAGTCCCAGCAGTGACTACTGCTGCTACTTGGTGCTGCTGTGACTACAGAGCTGCTGGCCATCTGACTGACCAACAGCCTTCTGAGGCAGGACTTCCTGTCCCTGAGAGGCAGAAGTCCCACTTCCAGCCTATTAACTACTACTTAATTGACAGCAGGGCAGCCATTCTCATCATGCGTGGGTTGCCACTGACTAACTGGGTTTGGGTTTGGGGGTTGGTGATGTTACTGTGGGCACTATGTAAAATCCAACCCTTTCTTACAATTAAAGGCTCAAAACATGGAACCAAGTCATGTGATCCTTAGGGTCAGTCACTAGGAAATTCACATCTCTTTTCTAACAGTTATCAGTCTGGTCACCCAATTATAGAAAAAATATTATTAAACTAGAAAGAGTGCAGCAAAGATTTACTAGGATGCTACCAGGACTTGATGGTTTGCGTTATAAGGAGAGGCTGGATAGACTCTGGAGCGTAGGAGGCGGAGGGGGTGATCTAATAGAGATCTATAAAATAATGAGGGGCATAGATAAGGTCGATAATCAATATCTTTTCCCAAAGGTAGGGGAGTCTAAAACTAGAGGGCATCGGTTTAAGGTGAGAGGGGAGAGATACAAAAGTGTCCAGAGGGGCAATTTTTTCACACAGAGGGTGGTGAGTGTCTGGAACAAGCTGCCAGAGGTAGCAGTAGAGGCGGGTACAATTTTGTCTTTTGAAAAGCATTTAGACAGTTACATGGGGAAGATGGACATAGAGGGATATGGGCCAAATGCGGGCAATTGGGACCAGCTTGGGGCTTTAAAAAAAAAGGGGCGGCATGGACAAGTTGGACTGAAGGGCCTGTTTCCATGCTGGAGACCTCTATGACAGTCTTTACAAGGGTCATAATATAATAAGAGGGTGGGTGCACTTACAAAGCAAGTAAGGAGTTATGTGATCAAGTAGGTTTAATAAGGCAGAGTAAGAGAGGGTGAAGTACAGACAGTATATAAGTGAGTGTGAATCTGTACTTACCTTTCCTACCTGGCTAGGCAATTAATGCACTTCCTGTGCTGATTGCAGGGATGAAGCACAATACTTCTGCTGTTGACCTTCTCAGCCACCAACAACCACACTTTGTAACAGCAGCAGATTTTTTCCTCCTGTCCTACTCCTCACTGCACCCAATACAACATCAAGTGATTCATCATTAAATTGAAGCACAGACTTCAACCAGCCTGAAAGCCTCTATCGCCCCCTCTTTATGCAAACACCAAACTCCTCCAAACTCTGTCTTTGGAATGCTCCTTTAAATACATCAGTTGAGATTGCATCATACCATCTATGCCACATTGATGGTTCTGTTTTTAACACCAAACCTAGAAGTAACATTATAATTAATGCCTCTGTTACCATACCATAGAGCAATGTGGATGAAGTATCTCTCAGATTTCCCACCTGTTTCGCATCCCACAACACAGAACATGCCTTGGAATTATTATTGGGATTAATGTCTCTGTGCACCAAGGATAGGAAATACAAGGATTGTAATAGATACAAATGGATAATATTTAAAGGAAGGTGTTAATAACACAAAGAATGCAATTGTATGCCATTTGTTTCATTTGCAGTGTTGTCAGTATCCACAATTCTCTTTCAAGTGTGTTTTGTTTCACAATATGGGAGTCCGAGGCAACTTATTTCCTGAAACCATACCTAATGGTGCCAACATTCTGGTAGAATTTGGCATTGCACCTGCACATTCCGTATAAAATCGTACCCCGCCCATTCTTCCCTTTGTCAGAAACCAAACATGGCAATGTGCCCGTTCTTCATTTAGACAGATGCTGAGAGTGATTTTTTTTCCCACTGAACACTTTGGCAGATACTGAAACTGGCACCATGTGTGCCCAAAGGGATATTGTATAGCTCTGTACATCATTGCTACCAACCTAAGTTGTACTGCAGTGGTCCAATTTCAATTATTCAGAAACAGATCAAAATTGTCCAATCCAGGTGCCTTCAAGTGTGAAATTCAATTTGGTTTGTCCACGGCAACAAAAAAGAACTGTCATGTTTATTGTCATCACACAGGTTTTATTCAATCTATAGAACAAAATGGAACAAAACAATGAATGAACCACAAAAAACTTGTGCATAACAGCTGGGTTTAAATCCATAAACTTTAAAATCCAATATTTTAAATCAAAAATTTTAATATTTGCATATACCAAAAAGATACCCTGATAATGAAATGTTGATGATGATTAATATTTACCTGGAGAGGATTTATCTTGAGTGGTTCCATTGATAAGGGACTTCAGTTATGCAGAGAGAGTAGAAAAAATGGGATTGTTCTCCTTCGATTATGAAAGGTTTTGACAAGAGGAATTAAGAAGCAAAATGTTCCGCTAGCAGGAAGGATGGTAGATTTGAATGCAAAGGATTATTAAAAGAATCAAAGAGAAGATGAGAATAATTCTTTCTATGCAGTGAGTTGTTATGATCTGGAATGTTTTGCCTGAAAGGACACTCAAAGCAGATTCAATCGAAAATTTCATCGGGAGCTAGTATGAAATCGAAAAATTATGGGGTTATGTGGAATGAGTAAGGGATAGCTGATAATTGGATAGCTTTGTCAAAGAGCTGACACAGATAAATAGGGCAGAATGGCCTCCTTCTATGCTGTATGATTCTATAATAATTCCGCGGGGACATTGACTCTATTAAATGCATGTTGCTATGGTATTCAATGTTTAACTGTGGAGACCTCCTGCTCAATTGACTAGGAGTTAAAACATTGGTTCTACCACTTATTGAGCTATCTGATTAGAATGTGTGCTATTCCAGCACTCTAAGAGCTAAGAGGTCATTGACAATGTGAACTATATGAATTGCATGGAATCCCTGTTTATCAAACAGAATACTAAGGGTTATTACGCATTCTTGTGGAGCATTGACAGTGCTGGAGGATAGAACATTTGCTGTGAATCTAGTACTGAATTGATTAGGATGCTTACTTCACAATGATATAGTGCCACTGCTGCTCATTATTAGCCTTCTGCTCAAAGATGTAACAACATCTAAAAGTTTCGCTAAAGGACAGGAAAGGGAACTAAATGTAAAACTCTATGGGCATGATCTTACCTGCCGTTCACGCCATGCTGCCGCCGTAGTGAGGTCAGAGAATTTGGTGGCCAGCCAAATCTCCATGCACTGTAAAGGGACCTGACTGGTGGTAAGATTCCGGCTTATGACCGTATTGCTGAGAGATCGGATGAGAATAGATAGGTGCTTGATGGCCGGCGCAGATATGATGGGCCAAAGGGCCTCTTTTTGTGCTGTAAAATTCTATGGGTGGAATTTTATGACCATCACACCAGCGTGATTATTTGGTCTCATTGAAGTGTACAGGTATTTGGCTGAGTGATAAATTCTCGATCCTTGCAGCGGTAGTGGGGCATGAGTAGCTGGAAAATCCCAACTACGACTCTGAAGTTTTGCACTCACCAAGCTTCCTGCTGACTGGATGACTTGAAAGATCCTTTTATATGTCAAGATGTTACTCATTTCATTCCTGCAGGATTCTCTTGCCTTGCAGAAAGTGTTGAGATGGGCAGAGGGCTGAGACACAAAACTGGATTTAATCAACTCAGTTGAAAAAGTGCAAAGTTCAATCATCTCTGAATACAAACAACACAAAGCTAAAAGCTGTAGATGACATTCGCATGAAGTATTCATATTATTTGTCAGAGTAACCTGTAAGAAATTCTCCTTTAATTAGTAGAATGATTCCCCTTGTGGTTCAGGCCCCAGTCTGTTGTCAAAATGCAAGTTTATTACAGAGACACAAGAACACAGTAATTAATAAGGTCCCATAATAATCGTATATCATTCCAATTTTTTCCAGACTCGAGGGGATCAGGTTTTACTTCCAAATGCCCAACAGCTTAGCCCCAGATGGCCTCGCTGTTCGAGGGAAGCCCTACCTATCCCTCGCACTAAATGTCAACTGGTGTGTAAGAAAATGAGATCCCTCTGAGAAACCTCCAGAACATTGATATTATGGCTTTTTCTTTGATACCAATGAACAGGATGCACCCTGGTTACTGATGGTTGTGGTTGAGACCCTGCCATCTCTGAGAGCTGATGGGGATGTAGCCACAAAACTTTGGTGAGGTCAGCTGAGACAATTTGCTGCACTGCTTTTGATGGCTCTGGAAGGCAAATGTTTCACACATGAAGTTGTCCCTTGTTGGTGTTGCAGGATGATCTCTGCAGACACTTGTCTGCAGAGTCGGCACCTGCCCACTTGGAACTTCTGAAACCGCACATCGTTGTGCTGGAGAATTCCCGCCCACAGCTGGTACCACAATTTGCATCAATCATCAGTTAAAGTTTCCCACTTGACCTGGCTGCTTATACATTAGATTTCTTGCACCCGCAGCTCCCACCATCCCCTCCCGCCCAACCCCCATCCTTCTAGTTACAACCAAACTGCAATGTTCACACCCATTGAATCACAGGATCCCTACAGTGCAAAAGGAGGGCATTTGGCCCATCAGGCCTGCACTGACTACAATCTCACCCAGACCCTCTCCTCATAACTCCATATATTTACCCTGTTAATCCCCTTGACACTAAGGGGCAATTTAGCATCACCAATCAACCTAACCCGCACATCTTTGGATTGTGGGAGGAAACTGGAGGACCTGGAGGAAATCCACGCAGACACGAGGAGAATGTACAAAGTCCACACAGACAGTGACTTGAGTCTGGAATTGAATCTGGGTTCCTGGCGCTGTGAGGCAGCAGTGCTAACCACTGTGCCACCGTGCCACCCTGTTCTCGCCCTGCAAGTTTTAAATTGGATGACTTGACACAAAGCTGGGAATGATTTTTATCAAAAATTGTAACAGTAAAACTTAACCCACACAAGAAATGTTAGTCAGAAAGCCAGTAAAGCATTGTGACATCCACAATGATGTCTTTAACAGGCACCAATTTGAGTAACGAACTAATCACATTCTTCATGCACAGCAGCACTGACCAGAAATCACAGGGACTTGTTAACATCGTTCCCATTTTCTGGAACTCATATGGAATGTAGAACTGTGAGCAGGGAACTGAGTAATTATTATACCCCTCTTGTTACTCAGTGTATAAGAAAAAAATCTGGGATAAATATCATGGGACTATTCCCTTTCCCCTGAGATACAGAATCTTGCTGTCATATGAACTGACTGAACTCAAGCATGCAGTCATTTTGCTTGGAGGAAGCAATCTTCTATCTGGCCAACTGGGACCATTTTAAAGGCATTGGGAATTCTACAGCCTACTTAATGTACATTCTACTAAAACTAGTTAGAAAGTTGGGAGAAAAATTGTTGTATTGGTTGAGAGATGCAAATAAACCAGGACTATGGGATAATTTCCTGCTCTCTTTGAATGGGATTGGTGCAATGGAGTCTTTTATGTCCACCTGAACAAGTAGTCAGGGTGATGGTTCAATCTGATCATGTACAAGAGTATGCGGAGTAGAACTGTGTAGAGAACATCAAGCTATGTACTGCAATGATGTGTTATTAGCACTTAATATGCTTGGGAAGTTCTTATAAATGTTCTCAGAATTCTTCTTAAAATTCTTTCAAGATTAAAGTTCATTTATTAGTGTCACAAGTAGGCTTACATTAACACTGTAATGAAGTTACTGTGACAATCCCCTAGTTGCCATACTCCTGCGCCTCTCCGAGTACATTGAGGGAGAATTTAGCATGGCCAATACACCTAACCAGCACATCTTTCAGACTGTGGGAAGAAACCCGGGCACTCGGAGAAAACCCACGCAGACATCGTGCAGACTCTGCACAGACAATGACCTGAGCCAGGAATCAAACCCTGGCACTGTGGGGCAGCAGTGCTAACCACTGTACTACTGTGCCACCCAACTGAGGTAACTGAAGAATCTGAGTGCTTACACAGTCTGTGGTGAATTTGTTACACCCTGCTGCAGTGCAGACTTCTGTAATGTGCTTTGATCTTAATTGTAAACAGTGATACATAATGTCTATGCTGCAGTTGAGTCATTATATTGACATCATTGTGCTCTTCAATGTGCCGAAACAGGCGAAGTTGCTTTGTAGTACTGTCCGTTTAAAGCAACATTCAATTCGCACCCTAGATTCTTGATGGCTTAAATAAAAACCGAAACTACGAGAAAAACTCAGCAGGTCTGGCAGGATCTGTGGAGAAGAAATAGAGTTAATGTTTCAAGACCATATGACTCTCCTTTGGAACAGTTCGGAAGAAGAATCATTTGACTCGAAATTTTAACGCTGTTTCTCTCTCCACACATACACCAGGTCCTGCTGAGTTTTTCTGGCATTTTCTGTTTTTATTTCAGATCTCCAGTATCTGCTTTCTTTTGCTTTCATTCTAGCTAGCTTGCCTGAACCACTGTCCCAGATATTCCTCCATTCCTAGTGGTTTGGCGTACTGAACTCAGTTTCAAAGAGCAACATGAACTGCCATTTCCACTAGCTATATCCTGAAGATCAGGCTGTCAAATTGGAAGCACACTTTTGTGCAAAGTCTTACATTCCCCGGCATTTAAATGGAAGCTGACAAAGGTTCAAACTGATTTCGTTTTTAGTCACCTTCAGTGCGAAATTCTTTTCACCAGTTACTGAGCCTCATTTCAATTCCCGCTCTTTCAACCTAACAGCAAGGATTTGTTGTTGCTCCAACACAGATGACATAAGGAGGCAGAAAGGCTGCAAAATATTGAGGGAATATCATCCAAATAACTGCAATAAAGAAATTATTTGAATTTTGTGTTCTAAACCCTCTCAGGAATATGAGCTCAGAGCAAAAGGTTTAGCTTGCATCAATCTTTAAATCCTGAAAATTTAGGAGCTGATTCCTAACGTTTTTTTTATTTCCTCTGATGAATGGCTCTACCCAAAATATTAATTGGTCTCTCTCTTTGAGATGCTTGTATTTCAAGAATTATCTGTTTCAGTTGTTTTAAGATTTCCTCATGCAGTTTCTTTTTCTTTTGATCTCTATGTATTCCTTGCTCCCTGCGGGGTTTAAATCAAAGTCTTAATGAGCATTTCTCTTTCTCTCGTTCTCAGAGCTGTAAAAGTCCTTGTCATGTTCATTAGCAGACAGTGGCTCCGGGAACTGCTGCCTTTTAGGTACAGACTGAACTTTATGTGGCTCAGCTATCGCTTGTTATGCAAAGGAGTTAAAATAGCCTCACATACCCGGTTGGATATTCTAAGGAGGTTTAAGGACGCACTGTCCAAACTTAGACATCTTGGGCACTTAATCTATGTAGGACAAGCTTATCAATGGTTAGCTGATGGCTTTTGTTTCAATGGGAACAGATTTTATTTTTGCAAATATTGTTGATGAGTTCTGATCAAAGAATACACGTTAACTAATCTTTTTCTCTTTTTGAGTGCTAGCTGACCTGATGTGTAGTTGCAACATTTTTTATTTGCAGAGGGTTTAAGTTATTAAGAATAAAGAACCATTTAATAAATTTGATAGATATGCATAAATGATTCATATTCTGGAATATGAATATTCTTTTATTGTGCAGTTAGGTTGCAACTTCTGCCCCTTTTTTATAAAGTTTATTTATTGGTAGCACAAGTAGGCTTGCATTAACACTGCAATGAAGTTACTCTGAAAATCCCCTAGTCACCACACTCCGGCACCTGTTCGGGTGCACTAAGGGAGAGTTTAGCATGGCCAATGCACCTAACCAGCACATCTTTCGGACTATGGGAGGAAAGTGGAGCAGCCAGAGGAAACCCACGCAGACATGGGGAGAATGTGCAGACTCCGCACAGACAGTGGCACAAGCCGGGAATAGAACCCGGGCCCCTGGCGCTGTGAGGCAGCAATGCTAACCACCGTGCCACCCTTTTTTGTAAGTATATTGGCTGTCCAAACGGTACAACAAAATGAAGAATACATAGAATGAACGTACCAGCAGAGATAGGCTGCAAGACAATAAATTCCTGTCTGAAGTCAATGGATCTTTGACTCGATCGTCAAATTTTCCATCCTGCCTGCAATGATACCCACTGTGGGGAGGACAGGAAAATCCCAGCCATAGCATTAGTGTTTTTCATTTTGGGCTTTTAACTTTTTTACTAAAACATTACATTGTGAATATTCTGAATAAGCATTCAAATATTCCATTCTGTTAATGGGGTGGAGGCACTGACACCATCATCTTAAATAAGTTAATAACATCATAAGAACAGCATTTAATGCAAGGCCTAATGCTCATTGCAAAGTTTTATTACCCATCTGGATGATCTAGAGATTTCTGAAAGTCCATTTGTCCACTTATATTTGTATCTGATAATGTGCAAGCATTAATTATTGGAGTTCAAAAGGTTTTTTGATGATTATGATCTCTAGAAATGCAATCAATGTAACTCAAATTGTGATTCCACTTTCTGTTCTGTCTCTAATTGGGCTGTTCAGTCCAGATTTAAAGTTGAAAAATGATGGTTATCTTACTGTTACTTCATTACAGCAACTAGTTCACTTAAAAGAAAATCTCAAAGGACATGTCCACTCCGTATCTATGGCAACTAAAGCTGTCTAAGAATAGATTGAATTTTATTATACAATTGATCCTTCTGAGGCACGACAAATTTTCTTGTGAGAATCTTCATGTTTAGTGAAGATGCAAATAATTGATTCTGAACCTCATGCTTGCAATTTATGACTTTATAAATGGGCTGATCTTTCAGCTAAGCAAGCCGAAACAACCAAAATGTGGGAAAATAAAATATTATTGGAGTGAAACATTCTTCGCTTCTACCCATAAAACTGTGAGTGCAGTTCAATTAACTATAACATTTAGCTTGTGTAACATTTGTCTGCTTTTTTTTGTTTCGTTTGTAGAAAACTGGATTCCCCACAGAATACATTGGCCCAGATTTTGGGATAGTAATGACAGCAAAACTCTCTGGCCGGATCTCTACCACCTCACCTGCCACAGAATTGGCACGGACAAGGTTCCGACAATGAAAATTTCCATTGACCTCAGGCGGGAATTTCCGGTCTCGCCCGAGCAAGGCCGTAAGATCCTGTGTTTTTCGTCAATACGCCTCAGAAGTGACAGCAATATGGACATGTGGAAATCCGAAAGTTGCCGTCAGTGGTTTCATGTTTCTCCATACGGTGGTCTGTTGGTGTCATCACTGAGAGAAGTTTGAATTCACTGGATTAATGAGAACTTCCACTCTTTTACTATTCATCTCATTGTAAAAGTCCTTGAAAAGGTTATGTCTTGTTGAATGCGGTGTAACTAGGTTTTTAACAGCATACTGGGTGTCGGATTACTCATGAACAACCACTCTGGCTCTGAAAATCAGCTTTATTCTGAATGTCAAGATTTTCAATTATGGTTAAAAAAGGTTTCTGTTTTAAATATTTTTTTAAAAGTTTGTTTATGATATTTAAGTTTCTACCCCATGTGCATGTCAAAGTGTTTATTCACTTTCTGCAAAATGATATTAAAAAGTGAAGGATAATCAGTACTTTTAATGTCCTGGTTTGCTGTGTGTGAGAATCCTTCAATGTGGTTTACTCCTTATTCTGTTGAGAAACATCATTGTCGTTGGACGCCCGATGATTCCTTTGACTCGGTGGCAAGTGCCATCACTTCACCACTGGCGACAAAATCCAGACCAATTAAACAGGAAAAGACAGTAGAAATTGGAGTAACTTTAACCATGGCACAGCTGATCCATAGAAAGAGAATAAGAAGGTTAAATCTTCAATCGGTGCAAAGGTAATCAACTTCTGTGAGGCTATTGGTAATGGTGCATAGTATTAACTGTAAATGCTTTAGGCAAACACTGGGAGTCATTTCAAAACAAAAGGTATCAGCTTGTTCACCTGCTGAAAAGTCCCTAATGTTCAACTCCACTGAAGTTTGTTGGCAAATCTCCCTGTCATTGACAGCATTGGACTTAAAATAGTTTTAAGTCCTGAGCTTCATCTGCAGACCCCCAGCCAGTTTCTCCGCCTATGCTGTGAGCAAAGTGGGGAAGGGCTGCTGTCTGGCAGCTGTAAAACCTACGGCTGCTGATGAGGAGTGAGTCTCTGAGACTCAGCTCAGTTGATTGGAAGGTGATTGGGTCACCAGGGAGGTAGACTCTGGAACAGCATGCCTGCTCCTCCTAACCCCCTCACAGAAAGTCAAAAAGTGGAAAAAACCCATCTTCCAGATGGACCTGGTGGCAAAGGTACCAGAGCAATTAGTATTTATACAGTGTCCTTATTGTGGTAAGCTGTGCCAAGGCTTAATGGAAGCTTAATCAGATAGTAATTGACACTATGAAAGGCATAGATAGGGTGAACGCTGGGAAGCTTTTCCCCAGGTCGGTGGTGACGTTCACGAGGGGTCATAGGTTCAAGGTGAAGGGGGGGGAGGTTTAACACAGATATCAGGCGGACATATTTTACACAGAGGGTGGTGGGGGCCTGGAATGCGCTGCCAGGCAAGGTGGTGGAGGCGGACACACTGGGAACATTTAAGACTTATCTAGACAGCCATATGAACGGAGTGGGAATGGAGGGATACAAAAGAATGGTCTAGTTTGGACCAGGAGGCGGCGCGGGCTTGGAGGGCCGAAGGGCCTGTTCCTGTGCTGTATTGTTCTTTGTTCTTTGTTCTAAACTAAATGAGAACATGAGGCCTGGATCTTCCATGAAGTGGCAAGCATCATCAGATTTCCATTCTGTTCAAACTTTTCAATGTCTCAGTGATGCTCTACATTTCTGGCCATGTCTTCTGAGCCTTCAGAGTATTTTACCATTTTTTATCTAACTGTCGGGTCGATTGAAACTGGGGGAGTTTCAGATCCGTCTTTTGGGCCTGTTTTCAGGCCCTCCCATACGCACTCTGCCTGCAAAATTTTGGGCGGGTCCAATTCTCGCTGCAGAAGCCTGTGGGCAGGGCTTAATATGCCCGAAACCCTGCAGCTCCGATCGGAGTCTCCAACTGCACATGCTCAAAAAAAATAATAATGTTGCTCCCCTGCCACAGCCCTCCCGGGCTGAATAATGCCTCCCTCTGGCCCCCATGGACATTGGACCCCCTCCAACATTACTGACCCCCTTATTCCCTGACCACCCTGTCACCCAGACAGATTGCACCCCCCCCTCCCCCCCACCGATCGCAGGCAGAGTGGCAGCTCTGCCACTCAATCCCCTCAATGCTAACAAGCAAACTGCATTTAACTTGCTGGAATGCTCTCCCAAACTGCCTGTAGCTGATCTGCCCTAATGAGGGACGGCTCCATAAAAACCCCAAGGATGGACAGACAGACAGGCAGTGCAGGAAGAAATGTCAAAGAAGCCAATGTCCAGGTTCACAGAGAGTGAGCTCAGCAGGTTGCTGATTGCTGCAGAGGCAAGGGAGAGCACCCTCTTCCCCTCAGCAGGACGCAGACAAGGGGAAGTGATAGCAAAGCGGCCTGGGAGGCAATTGCCACCTCAGTTAGTGACATGGCATGGGCCCCCAGAACAGGGAAGCAGTGCCGCACAAAGGTCAATAACCTCATCTGGGGAGCAAGGCTAAGTGCTTAACCCCATCTAGCATCTTCCCCCAAATCAGCCCACAACCCCCCATCTCCAGCGCCCTGCAGGCTTCCAGTCCCTGACCGCCTCCCCCAGGATTCTTCTTCCTCCCCCCCTCAAGAGTATCACTGTGCTTGCGCTCTGAGGGCCACCACCTGATACTCTGCAGGAGTCACGCCATCATTTATTTCATGGCTCCTTCTGTCCCCATAGGAGAAGACCGCCGATAATATTCACGAGAGGGTGAAGACATGGATTGGTGAGCCTGGCCTCCAGGTCCTCACCCGATTTGAGGAGTGGGTGCTGGAGCTGTCAAGAGAAGGGGAGATGCAGGCTGTCGGTGACAGCATGGTTGGGCTGCAGTCAAGACGTGAGCACCTGTCATTCCTCCACTCGCTTTGAGCCAACTACTCAGGGGCACGAATCTCAGGTGCAAGGGGCAAGGTTTCAAGGAGATGTATGAGGTATGTTTATTTGCACAGAGGGTAGTGGGTGCCTGGAACACGCTGCCGGAGGAGGTTGTGGAAGCAGATACAATAGTAACTTTTAAGGGGCATCTTGACAGATACATGAATGGGATGGGAATAGAGGCATAGTCCCCGGAAAGGTAGGGGTTTACATTTCAGATGGGCAGCATGGCCGCTACAGGCTTGGAAGGCCGAAGGGTCTGTTCCGATGATGTAATCTTATTTGTGCTTTGTTCTATGTTCAATGGGGACAGATTCCTCTCCCTCCCTTGCACTTAACCTTGTGTCCTGTATTGCAGGAAGAGATCCGGATGCACCTGGGCCACCTGGACCTGAGGCCCCCACTGCAGCTCTCGCTCATCCTGAGACTGACAGCTCCAAAAACTCCTCAGAGGAAGCAGGTGAAGGGAACTCCAAGGGTGGCACCTTTTTGGCATCAGCTTCCACCTCACAACTCACCATCCCAGATAATCTCACATTGGTGGGTCCAATTAGTGGGGAGGCTTCTGGGTCACTCTCTGGTGAGCTTGACCCATCTAATAATGTACATCAGGTGGAGGAGGGAACGCTCGAGGCCTCTGGCATGCGGGGGCCTGCTGGCCCCAGGCTCCATGCTGGGCCTCTGAGATCACTTCCACCTCAGCTGCTGGAGATGCAGCAACAAAGCCAGGGAATGCAGGAGGGGCTGACGGCCACACTGGACCAACTATGAGGCTGCTGGGAGGAGTCCCAAAGCTTTCAGGCGGACCAGCTATTGCCTGTCTTGCATGGTTCCCAGGCCAACACTGCAAGGGTGGCGTCCGCGATGGAAAGCTTGGGGCAAGGGATCCTCACCATGAGTGGCAGGCTCCAAGAGATGGCTGAGTCATAGCAGGCCACAACAGAATCCCAGAGGGCCGCAGCTGAGTCACAACGGGCTATAGCTGAGGGACTGAACAGGCTTCTCAAGGTTCTGCAGCTCATGGCTGAGAGGCTCGTGAGCTTGCAGGAGACCCAGAGGGACAGCGCTGAGACACAGCCGGCTATGGCAGCAGCCCTTGGGAACGTGCCCAGCCATTGCTGCAGCCATTGACAGGTGGCCCCTGACTCAGGTAGCCATCGCAGAGGACTCAACCACCATGGGTAAAACGCTGGTGGTCCTCCAGGACTGGCAGGGCCAGGTGATGCTGGAGCTTCTGGAGCTCACTGTTGAAGCACCACCATCCCTTGGAGTGACCCAGGGGCCAACAGGAACCCCAAGGGAGGAGGAAGGGTTTGAGCCCATGCTGGGCCTTCCAGCCAGGAGACTGTGGCTGTGGCTACACCTTCTGACTCCCCCCTTCCTGACACCGGGGCATCTCAGGGGCAGTGGGTTGAAGAGGGTGTCATGGAAACATCCCAGACACCTGGAAGCTGGCCTGGGCCTTCAAAGTCCAGGGCCTCCAGAGGACGCGCGCCACGCGCATCACAGGCCACGAGGTGAGGTAGACAGCTGGCTCCCTCCATCTCTGATGCACATTCTGGGGAGTCACTGAGATGTAGTGGTAGGCCACGTAAGGTTAGGAAGTTGTAGTTGCACTAAGATGGCACGGGTGAAGGGCTATACTAGTTAGATAGGTTATTAAGCAGCCTAACACTTTCTGTTCACACGTTTTTATGTTAGCACTTATTATTTAGACACTTTCATTGTAAACAATAAATGTTTTTTCACCACCCACCTGTGACTAATTTGTCTCGAACAGGAATCCTCTTCCATTGACGATCGCCAGAGGGATGCTTCACGTTGATGTCAGTTGGGGAGGCCCCTCAATGCTATGTCAGTGAGGAAAGGAAGCCATTGGTTCCCCACAACCCACGAACGATTCCCCCACCTCCCCCACCCCACATGCCCCAGGGCCTTTTTTTGGGGGTTCACAGATCCCTTACCCACTACACAGACATGGGCCCAGATGCCAGTGTGCATGCGGAGCTCAGGTAGGAGTCAGACTAGTTTGCACCAGGGCATCATCATAATGCTGCTTAGTGAGTCATCATCACCCTCCTGACTGCCAAAAAACTTGCTAGCACAGCGTACCCAGGCTCATCACTCAGGTATTACAGTGTCGCAGGAGATAGTACGACTTTGGGGAGGGAGGGAAATGGAACCTATGTGCAGAAAGACAGGCCCTTAGTAAGCGAAGCGCCTCGTGATCAGGGCCTCCCCTGCCTTTGCAAGCTTGATTCTTGCTACCAGCCCTCCAGCGCCTGGGTGGTGTTGCTTGGCATGGTCCTCCTCCTCTTCCTCTTCCTCTTCCTCCTCCTCCTGCTGGGCGGCCTCCTCCCCAGCAACTCCCAGCTAGTCAGCCTCCACGTCCTCTGCCTCCTCCAATAGGCCTCCTCTCTGCTGTACCAGTTTGTGTAGAGCACAGCACACCACCACAATGTGGGACAATATCAGGGGGCTGTATTGTAGGGCCATGCCAGAGCAGTCCAGGTATCTGAACCACATTTTGAGGAGCCCAATGCACCTCTTCACTATAGAGCGGGTGGCAACGTGGGCCTCATTATACCAGATCTCCGCCTCAGTCTCAGGCCTCTGCACAGGCATCATCAGCCAAGTCCGAAGTATGTCACCATGAGCCATCCCTGCACCCAGGGCTCCTCCTCAAAAGCCTCTGGTATGTCTGAGCTCCTCAGAATAAAACTGTCATGCACGCTGCCGGGGTGTCTGGCGCAGACATGCATGATGTTCGTCTTGTGGTCACAAACCAATTGCACATTTAGGGAGTGGAACCCCTTTTTATTGACAAATCTTCGTGGATTCCAGACTGGGGCCTTGAGGGCGACATGGATGCAGTCTGTTGCCCCCTGCACATTAGGCATCGCCGCAATTGTCGCGAATCCTGCAGCCCAGAATCCAGCAGCATCCCTAGGACCCGAGGTCAGTGCTCAGCCTCCGGGTCCGTGCTGCAAATCGGACATTGGACACCATGCTGAGCAACAGTCTCCCCCCCCCCCCCCCCACCCCCACACACACTCGCAGGGCCCTTCCAACCTGAAACGCAACATGGCCACCACGAAAGGACCCCCTGTGAGCAGCAAGGAGCTATCCGATGGTCAGCACTTATCTCCTCACTGACCCTCACTGTTGGAACGTCAGAATCAGACTTTTATCACACAGGTCATTCCAGACTGATTCTGGATTGGGCTAATGCGGTGGTAAAGACAGATGTGCTGGTAAAGTGGGGCGTGCAGCTTGTTAAGTGGATTTAAATACATGCAGAATTATTTAAATTGACGTGGTGCCCGTTTTGGGCGGGTTCCTGATTGTGCCGATTTTCGGGCCTTGGTAAAGTGTGAACCGGCACAGAAACAGACGCAGATCGCGCTACTCACCTCACACCCGACTTTACCAAATTTTCACACCCAAAAACAGGCGCAATGCGATGGTAAAACCCCGGCCTGCAGAGTAGACACTCCCACAAAGAACTCCAACAGTGTAAAGCATTGAGGAGAAGACTAGCCATATCACCTTTTTGCAATGCTAGCTGCAGTCAGATAAGTTTAACCATCCAATGTGAATGTTAGCGAGGTGACTGGATATGTGGGTAGGGTAGTTGAGGTAATAGGAGGTCGCAGGTGGTAGAGGTGGTAGGTGGGTGGTGTGATAGGTGGGCAAGGTGGCAGATAGGTAGGGTGACAGGTAAGCAGGGTAATAGGTGTGTACATTGTCAGGTGAGTGAGGTGCTAGGTGGGTCGGGGCAGGTGGATAAGTTGGCAAGTGCTTGGGTGGTAGGTGGGTAGAGTGGCAAGTGGGTAGAGTAGCCGGTGGGTGAAATGAGAGGTGAGTGAGGTGGCAGGTGGGCAGGATGGCATGTTGATGAAGTAGCAAGTATATAGGATTGTAGGTGAGTAGTATGCCAGGTGGATGAGGTGGGTAGGTGGGTTGGCATAGTCAGTTCAGGTCAGGAGAGGCAGTTGAGTCTGGGGTTAGTCAGGTTGGGTCAGGGATAATCGGGTTGTGGGGATAGTCAGATGGTCAGCTGTGTTGGGTCAAGGGATAGTTGGTTTCAGTCAGGGTGCTGGGGGGCAAGTCAGGAGTCAGTGTGTGCAACTAGGGAGTCAGTTCTGTAATTACCTAGGAGTTACGCAAGGATTTTTCTGTCTATATCTCTTGGATACTATTCAGGTAAATCCCTTTGGACTGTTTGAAGTCTTTGACGCTAACACAGTTAGCACATCAGGACTTCTTCAGGGATCCTGGCACACATCTTGGGTCATATATATGGGCTCTGCCAATCTGGAGACAGGGACTTCTGGGCCATTATAACAGGTGGGTTAAAGCAAGTGAAAGAAATAGAGAAGCTGATAGGTTTAGGGAAGAAATTCCAAGACTTGGGGTCTCGTCAGTTGAAGCTACGATGGTGGCGTGGAGGAAATGATAGGATGTACAGCAGCTTAGAGTTGAAGGAATTTAGGGTTATTGGAGGGTTGTAGTGTTGGAGGAGGGTTCATTGGGACATCAGTTGGCCATTTTGCACCTTGAGCATTTTTAAAAATTCACTTATGGGATGTGGACATTGCTGTCTAGATCAGCATTTATTGCCCTTCTTTAATTGTTCTTGAGAAGGTAATGTCGAGCTGCCTTCTTAAACCAGTACAGTCCGTGTGGAGTTGGTGTGCCCACAGTGCTGTTATGGAGGGAGTTCAAATATTGAATGTTCAGGCACTTCATTCGATCATGGTTGATCCGTGTTTTAACTCGAGCTACCCACCATGGTTTTGAAATCCTGAGTACTTGTGCTGAACAATAATGTCAGAGGAGAGTGTCACCGAGTGATTGTCACTATCTCCCCATCTGCTTTCTGCTCGGTGAGCAAGTGACCATATCGCCCCTTGAGCATCTGCAGTTTAGTCATGTGGGGTGGGAGGGCAACCTAGTTTGTTCTTTGCTCACCCAATATCTACATACGTATTTTCCGCAAGGAGTTGCTAGAGTAGGAATCCCAGTTGATTTTTACCTCTCCCTAGCCCAGGAGAACTGAAGGCGATTATAACTCCCCAACTAATCCTATTGGAAATCAGCTATCTCAGAACAGATTGGGGATCAAATCTGGGACCTTCAGTGTTTTTGTAGCTCACTACTCCAAAATGCAGCGATTTGCCCATGACTAAGCCATTGGGAGATAAACTTATCTCTTTTTAAGTCTTTTAAATACAGGTAAGCTACTTATAGACTGGCACAATTTATTTGTGAGTGTTTTGCTGTTGTTATATTGAAGATATGTCAAAGATGAGGACTAGCTTTTAAAGCACACACCTACTTGGCGCTGTTACCCCTCCCTCACTCTTGAAAGCAGTGCCATACTCAAAAAGATCTGCCAACCTTTGTCTAAAACCAATATTCTTCCAAAGGTGAGTTTCTAAAAGGATCCAAGTGGCGTGAGGCCCCATAAAATTCACACAAATATTCCAAATGAGGTGCAACCCTGCACCGGATATGACTTAAATCGTGATTATTTGCTTGTGTAATCTAAATCTCTTGTGAGGACTTCTGCATCAAATTACTCTTTATAATCTTCTTTTGTATTTGTGGCCTAGCTTTTAATGACAGAAATACTTGGGCAGCTTTCCTTACCTCCACCCTCCCAGCTGTGCTTTTTCACATAAACCTGGTTACTGAGGGGGATTATTTCATTTTTAATATAAGAAATCAAAAGGTTGCACAGTGTAACACTTAAATTATCTAATTTTAGAGCTGGCTTCACTCTACAATAACCAGCGTGGAATTCCAGTCCTGCGTGACTACACTGGAGGGACACCAATATTCTGGCAGGGAGGCTTGCTAGTATCACTCTGGAGGTTTGAACTAGTGTGGCAGGGAGTGGGAACTAGAGCCGTGGGTCAGTAAGTGAAATGGCCAGGGAGGAGTTTGAGACTAAGGCTAGTCTAAGACAGGAGAGGTCATGGCGGGACTGGAGGCCTGAAGTGTATTTGTTTTAACGCGAGGAGTATGATAGGTAAGCCGGATGATCTTAGAGCTTAGATTATTACATATCAGTATGTTGCAGAGACTTGATTGAGAGAGGGATAAGGCTGGAAACTTAACATTCCAGGATTTAGATATTTCCGACGTGGTAGAGAGGGATGTAACTGAGGTGGGGAAGTTGTGTTACTGATTGGGGAGAATATCACAGCTGTACTGAGGCAGGGCACCTTGGAGCGCTCATCCAACGAGGCCATATGGGTAGAGTTCAGGAATAGAAAGGGTGCAATCACTTTGAAGGGGTTGTACTACAGGCCTCCCAACAGCCAGTGGGAGATAGAGGAGCAGATATGTGGACAGAGTATGAAAAAATGTAAAAACAACAGTGTTGTTGTGCTGGGTGATTTTAACATCCCTTAGATTAACTGGGACTCCCTTAGTGCCAGGGGCTTGGGTTGTGGTGGGGGGCGGGTGGGGGGAGGAGAAGTAACCCAATACCAGAAATGTCAATTACTAGGGGACATAGGTTAAGGTAAAAGGGGGAAGGTTTAAAGGAGATGTGAGAGGCAAGTTTTTTTACACAGCGGGTGTTAAGTGCCTGGAATGCACTACCAGAGGAGGTGATCGAAGCAGATACAATAGCAATGTTTACGAGGCATCTTGACAGATACATAAATCGGCAGGGAATAGAGGGATACAGATTGCAGAAGGTCTTTAGTTTAGAAAGGTGTCATGTGTCAGCACATGCTCGGTGGGCCGAAGGGCCTGTCCCTGTCCTGTACTCTTCTTTCTTCTTTGCCCTTTTTACCCTTCGAAGTAGTTCCGTACTTGAATGTTATCAACTCAATTTAAATGCAGTTCTTAGATTGTTGTGAAAGAAAACTCAATTATGGCAACACAAAATATGCAGCATTTGTGGTAAATAATTTTCATACATTGTCATTTCATCTTTTTCAAAGTTACCTGTCTTTCTCTCTTTTGCTCTTGAGAAAACTTCAAACTGTATTCTTCATTAGTGCTCTTCTGTGTGCTGACCAGCAGGAGGCATGTGGCAACTATAATTCAGTTCAAAATGATGAAACGTTACCAGCTCAACTAACACTGATTGAAGGGTGACTCTAATACCATGTACAAAGTGCTTAACTATCCACCTTTGACTTCCTTTGAACTAAAGCAGTATTTTTGTCCCTTTTCAACAATTTTATCTCTCACTGAAGGCGTCAATCGATGTACAGTTCTGCAGTTGTCTTCTGATGCCTCTCCCGAGTGGGGAATATTCCTGTGTAACATCAGGCAACATTAATGTTTCCAACAGGGGCTGCAGGACCCCCTCCTCTCTCTCTCTTCTCTCATCTCTTGTGCCAATTCTGGAATCAAAATGATAATACTCATCTTAACATTGGGGCAAGTTGAATGTTCCTTCTTTATTTCCATATTCCACAGCCTGCCAACAAAATCCAACCAGCCAAGAGTGAAGGATGCATATTGTTAAAACCATGATTCCAAAATATATGTGTCATAGTATACGCATAAAAGTAACCTTGAGTCAAATTATTAACATTCATCAATTTAAGAGTTTCAGTCTGACTTACCCCAGCTATGGTACCTCAATAAATAGCCAACTGAAAAAAGAGCAGGATAACATTAAGTTATTAGATATTTTGGCCTTAAATCTAGATTGTATAACTGTCCTGTACTTAAGGAATATGGGGAAAAGGTAGGGATATGGAGTTATATTATATATCAGCCATGACTCCATTGAATAGTGGAACGTGTTTGAGGGTTAAAAGACTGTCTCTTGTTCCTTTGTTTCTTTAAAATAGAGCAATTTAAGTCGGAACATGGGAATAGTAGTTGGCCATTCAGCCCACCAAGCCTGCTCCGCGATTCAACTAGAGCATGGCTGATCATCTATCTCAATGCTACTTTCCCATGCTATCCCCATATCCTGTGATATCATTAGTATCTAGAAATCTATCGATCTCTGGCTTGAGCATATTCAATGACTGAGCCTCCACAATACTCTGGAGTACAGAATTCCAAAGAGTCACCATCCTGAGTGAAGAAATTCATGCCCATCTTAGTCCTAAATGTCGTGCCCCTTATTGTGAGATGTGTAGTATTGGGATCTGGTTCGGCAAGTTTTTATTTCTTGATTATCTTGATTAACTGCATTTTCAGACCTTTTAATTTAATGTGGCAGACAGAATTGGATTAACATGTTAATCGGAAATTCTTTCTCTGTTATTTTAGCAAGAGGTTAAAATAGAATACCAAAGAATTCCATGCAAATGCATAGAATATTCAAACATTAATCTTCAAATGTCATAATTGCAAGGCCTTTTTGTATAACCTAACATCTTCAAAAAAATAAGCAAAATGTTGTTCGGAATTTCCCCAGCCGCTGTAAGCCGAGGACGGAGAATTTGATGCTCAGCCAAGTCTCTGTTCCCTGCAGCGGGATCAGAAAATCCCGCTGGCGTGAACAAACGTAAATACTCCTCCCGTTATGTTCGAACGTTGGCCTGGAGTGGTGAGGATTATCCTATTCGCAATGTTGGTGGAAGGCATTACCAGCAGATGACCAAGGCTTATTCACTCCATCGCTTCACACTGATAGTATGAATATTATTCTTCACAGGACTGATGCAATGCTGATCTAATAACAGGAACAATCAGAGAGAAAATCGAAAGGAAAACTATGCACAAATACATTACACAGGGTGAGTAGAAAGGATGACAACTTGTGTTTATATGGCATTCCTAATGTAATAAGAAGCATCTCAGAGCATTTCATAAGTCATAAAAAGACATTTGTTACATTTTTCTCTTTGACATAAATGTACCAATCACCTGACAAGGACTGATGAAACAATAATGTGAGTTCTTTATTTGAAGATAAGACTAAACAAATGATGTTAACTGGGAGGATAAGTATACAGGTCTGACTCCTACCATCTGCTATTGCAGACTGAATACAGTAAGAAGTCTAACAACACCAGGTTAAAGTCCAACAGGTTTATTTGGTAGCAAAAGCCACTAGCTTTTGGAACAGGCTGTCCCTTCGTCAGGTGGGTGGGAGTTCGGATCACAAACAGGGCACAAAGACACAAACTCAATTTACATGAATAATGATTGGAATGTGAGTCTTTACAGCTAATCAAGTCTTAAAGGTACAGACAATGTGAGCGGAGGGAGCATTAAGCACAGGTTAAAGAGATGTGTATTGTCTCCAGACAGGACAGCTAATGAGATTTTGCACATCCAGGCAGGTTGTGGGGGGTCACAGATAGTGTAACATGAACCCAATATCCCGGTTGAGGCTGTCCTCATGTGTGTGGAACCTGGCTATCAGTCTCTACTCAGCGACCCTGCGGTGTCGTGTGTCGTGAAGGCCGCCTTGGAGAACGCTCACCCAGAGATCAGAAGCTGAATGCCCGTGACCCGTGAATGCTCGTGAAGTGCTCCCCAACAGGAAGAGAACAGTTTTGCCTGGTGATTGTCGAGCGGTGTTCATTCATCCGTTGTTGTAGCATCTGCATGGTTTCCCCAATGTACCATGCCTCGGGACATCCTTTCCTGCAGCGTAACAGGCAGGCAACATTGGCCAAGTTGCAAGAATATGTACCGTGTACCTGGTGGATGGAGTTCTCGCGTGAGATGATGGCATCCGTGTCGATGATCCGGCATGTCTTGCAGAGGTTGCTGTGGCAGGGTTGTGTGGTGCCGTGGTCACTGTTCTCCTGAAGGCTGGGTAGTTTGCTGCGGACAATGGTCTGTTTGAGGTTGTGCGGTTATTTGAAGGCAAGAAGTGGGGGTGTGGGGATGGCCTTGGCGAGATGTTTGTCTTCATCAATGACATGTTGAAGGCTCTGGAGGAGAAGTCGTAGCTTCTCTGCTCCAAGAAAGTACTGGACGACGAAGGGTACTCTGCCCACCGTATCCCGTGTTTGTCTTCTGAGGAGGTTGCTGCGGTTTTTCACTGTGGCACGTCGGAACTGTCGATCGATGAGTCGAGCGCCATATCCTGTTCTTATGAGGGCATCTTTCAGCATCTGGAGGTGTCTGTTGCGATCCTCCTCATCCGAGCAGATCCTGTGTATACGGAGGGCTTGTCCGTAGGGGATGGCTTCTTTAACGTGTTTAGGGTGGAAGCTGGAGAAGTGGAGCATCGTGAGGTTATCCGTGGGCTTGCGGTAAAGTGAAGTGCTGAGGTGACCATCCTTAATGGAGATGTGTGTGTCCAAGAATGCAACCGATTCCGGAGAGTAGTCCATGGTGAGTCTGATAGGGACTCACATAGAGAAGTGTGAGATAATGCATTTCGGGAAGTCAAACAATTATAGGGAATGCACAATAAATGGGAATATACTAAGAAAGGTCGATAAAGTGAGAGGGCTTGGTGTACAAGTACAGAGGTCCCTAAAGGCAGCAGTTCGAATAGACAAAGTTGTAAATAAAGCATATGGAATGCTCTCCTTCATTGGCAGAGGTATAGAATATAAAAGTAAGGACATAATGTTGGAATTGTATAAAACACTGGTGAGGCCACAGCTGTGTGCATTTCTGGTCACTATATTACAGGAAGGACGTAATTGTTCTGGAGAGAGTGCAGAGGAGGTTTACAAGTTACCAAGGCTAGCTATGAGGAAAGATTGGATAGGTTGAGGTTATTTTCCTTGGAACAAAAAAGGCCGAGGGGTGACTTGATAGAGGTGTACAAAACTGAGGGGAAGAGATAGAGTGGACAGGATAAAATTGCTTCCCTTGGTGAAGAATTCTACAACCAGGCATCATAGATTCAAGATAAGTGGCAGTAGGTGTAGGAAGAACTTTTTTATACACAGGGTGGGGGAACAGTTGCACTGACTGGTGTCAATATAAGATGTAACAAGGCCACTTGTAGTAGTGTTTTGTTAGACAGGACTTCATGATTAAGGAATTCACAGTTCAAACCATATGTTTCACCATTCCCTTGGATCTGGAGTAGTGTGGTAATGAAGTGGGATGGTTGATTCCCCACTTCTCACATATCGTCTTAAAAGGTCATCCAGTGTATTAGGGTCCATTGTCAGAAACAACCACTTGCGGTGCCCCAAATAGGCTGTAGATCAAACTTAATGCATCTGCAATGGTTACGATAGATGTGTCATATAAATGATAGATAATGGAAAATTTGGAGGCACAAACTGGAATCCTCTGGTCTCGCACACCCCGCTCAGCCAAACCGCTATTCATAGCAGTGGGACTGGAGAAGCTCAGCTGCAAGTGAGTTCAGAGAATTCCGGCCCGAATCTGTTACAATCAAGAAATCATCTTGATGGACACCAAAGAGATCAGTCATGAGTCTGGTCCATGGATGTGTGGCTACCTCCGAAGACATGAAGATTTGACATTCCTCACATTCCTTCATGTCCTTTTTGATGTCCTGATGGATTCATGGCTAATATACCATCTCTCTGGCCAATCATCTGGTTCGATCAATTCCCATGTGTGTCTGATGCAACTATTGGAGGATGTCAGGTTGCATGGGCCCTTGGATGATGACTTGCTTTCCGTTATAGATGACACTGTGAGGTGTTCTGAGTTCACCTCTATAGGACCAAAATAATCTTATAGCCTCTGGAACATCTTGGAAAGCCTCTGGTCATTCACCAGTCACTGTCTTCCCAAGTCACTGGAGTAAGATAATTAAATGTTTCCTCTTGCATCATGGCATTCTACATTGGCCAAAATACATGAGGCGAAAGTGTAGAATGTCTTCTACTCCACTTTCCATGAGATCTATTTACAATGATCTGCAAGATGTCTGCAGATTTTGAAGGATTATGTAGGTGGTTTAGGGCGTCAGATGTAATGATGAAATTGCCCAGCTTTTGGTGTACATCACAATTTATCATGGCCAATCAACCTAACCATCACATTTTTGGAGTGTGAGAGGAAACCGGAGCACCGGAGGAAACCCATGCAGACACAGGGAGCATGTGCAAACTCCACACAGTCAGTCACCCGAGGCTGAAATTGAACCCAGTTCTCTGGCATTGTGAAGCAGCAGTGCTAACCACTGTGCCATCGTGCCTCCCATGGTTTCTTCGGAATTCAATCCAAAGGTGAGGTTTTCTTGGCGAAATCACAGATATAAGGTGACAGGAAATTAAATATATTGAGGCAATGTTGCAGATCTTTTTTCTCTTGCAGAGTAGGCATTGCACTGACATCTGCTAGCTTCCCAAGCTCAGGATGAAGACCTGTGTCAGAATGAATGGATCTGAAACAGTTGATCTGTGTAGCGTTGATGTTGCATTTCTGACTATCAAACACAAGATCTTCCCTGCATGCAGCTTCCATCAGAAGGTGCAAATTACGATTGTACTCCTGCTTAGTTGTGCTAACAATGGCAATGTTGTCAGGTATGCAGATGCCTCCTGAGATATTGCATGTGATCGTGTCCATATGTTATTGGAAAATACCCATGGCTTATGGAAAGCCCGAACTATAACCTTTGAATTCAACATCTCCAAAAAGCAGTGTGGAACATCATTAGTTCTTAAGATGTCTTCTCTAGATTCACCAACCAGTAGTTATTCTTCTTTAGAGAAGAATTTGGCATTCACAAATTTAGGCTTCAGTTCCTCAATGTAGGAATTTTGTGGAGGTGAGGGTGGGCATCATTTATGATCTGCATTTGATGCCTTGGCTGTAAACAAATATGTAAAGAACCATCATTCTTAATGACACCCATGATGCAACTACACCAATCAGACCATGCCATCTCTTTTCCTCTTATTCTGTATGTGGTTGTTATACTTACATGGTGGATCAATGGATGGAACAGCACATGTATACAGATGTAACACTGCATCATCCTTGAAACTTCCAATCCTATCAAACCTATCTGGGAATAGGGATGTTAGGTTGGCTACTAAAGTGATCAGTGTGTCCTTGTATTTTGCTGCCTTTATCATCAGGTTGTAGATATTGTGGATAGTGTCATGATAGACGACAAAACTCAAACTTTGTTATGGTGTTGCAAACCTATTTGCAATCTGGACCCACAATTATTTTGTGATCCAGTTAGGGATAAGTATTTTTTTAAGGTAGCCAAACTTAGAAATCCAAAGTAGTTACTAAGAAAATAAAGCCGCAAGTATCCACAGTTTTTAATAAACAGATAACAATTTACTGTACAAGAGTTAATAAAGCAAAAAGTCAATACTATCTATTTTATACTCTAAATACCAGAACTAACTTGAGGTAAACATGGATTAACAGACAGCCTGTGGATGAACGTACCAAAACTACATAATAAATGGACAATACTCCCAAACCACTCAGGCATCAGTGATCACTGTGAGTCACATAAATCCTTTAAATTCTGTCTTGCTCACAAGGAATTTCAGCTCCTCTCTTTCAAGCTTATTACAGTATAAGTGTCTGGCACATATAAGTTTAACCTGGGACTGGTATGATGGTATCTGTATGATACCAGTCCCAGGTTAACCAGCTCCAAATCTCAAGCAGCAATGACCTATCACCTGATCTTGGGCTTCCCTGCACCCTAGCTTCCCATGAGTTTCTCTGAGCCACAGCTGAATGGAGCTAGTGACAGGACTTTAGCTTCTGCCTCTTCAGTTCCTGATTAGCCTTGTTGTGTGGGCTTGTTTTGGCACCCAAATCCCAGTCCCATGGTAATTGTTTCGAGGCACCACCTGACAGGCGACACTGCTGTCAGGATGGCCAAGCCCTTCTGAGGCATTTGGAGGCCAGTGCTCTCAGACTGCCATTAAAACAAAACATGATGTAAGCAAGACTTTCTACTTGAAACCTTCAGCAAAACAAATGATTCAACCAAACTCAGAGTAGCTGAAAGTAGAACTGAAAAAATGTGGCCCTTCCCCTGGCTGCTCCCTGTGCTGATAGTGGAACAATAACAAGTCTCACAACACCAGGTTAAAGTCCAACAGGTTTATTTGGTAGTACAAGCCACAAGCTTTCGGAGCACTGGCCCTTCATCGCCTGATGAAGGGGCAGTGCTCCGAAAGCTTGTGGCTTGTGTTACCAAATAAACCTATTGAACTTTAACCTGGTTTTGTGAGGCATCTTACTGTGCCTACCCCAGTCCAACGCCAGCATCTCCACATCACTGATACTGGAATCCCAGGCATGCTGGGAGTTTTAGTCTTCAGCACCCACCGCCCCCCCCCCCCCCCCCCCCCCCTTCTACCCCGCTCCGAAAACAAGTCCAAAAAGATAGATTCCCTCATACCTTGGTGCATAGTGATGGTTTATTTACTATAGCTTTATGGTTTCTCTTTACAATACCAGTTCTATACAAGTTCTTATCATCATAAACATTTAACAAGTAGCTTACGACATACCGTATAGGTAACTTTTCATATTTTCACAATTACAGCACCATATTTACAAAGTTATAGAGGCTTAACCAAGCCAAAAGCAAGTGCCTGTGACAAACAAGATTAGAAGGACTTAAATATAAAATGATCGTAACTCATAGCTTACCTTTTCTCCTGCGCCCTTTCTTTAAATTCTAGACAGAACATCAGCAATTGCTTAGTTTTTTTCCCATAATCTTTTCATGATCGACCAATTGCAGTGGAGACATATTGAAGTTTTCTTTAGAAACATCTTGACCAGCTTATATTTTTATTTTGTGGAGTAGCTTTTCATTCTTTCTGGTGGAATTGCAAACCAATACTCTGACTGCTTCCCTTTCTCTACGTATGGACGCACAGTGGTCACTCTGTATGATACATTTGACTTTCACATCAGTTTCCCAATTTAAATGCAGAAGAACAGAAGGGTTTTCTTACTCTTCTCCTCTGTTGATGTAAGTATGCCTTCAGTGGGTCCTTTACATTAGCAACAGAAAGTGTGTATTTCTGACTGATAACCCCAACTTCAAAATATCTTCCTCCATCACTTCCATCAGAACAGATCTTGTCCTTTCCTTCTTTTGATCAACACCAGATGAATAAGCCTGCACACTCATATTCTTCCCACTGACGTATCAGAAGTGCAGCCTTCATTTCCCCTTCTTTCACAATTTCATCCTATTATGTGTTTATTTTCTTCTATCCCAATTCCTTTTCAAGCTTGTTGATCTTTTCATGCAGCCCAGTCTGCTGAATTCTGTTGCTATTGTTTCATTCGCAGAACCCTTTTGACACAAGTTTGACACAATTTCATTTCAGAATCTTTCTTCCATGGTTACTGACTACTCCGACGACTCTTGCAATTTACTTGCTAGATCCTTAATCTGTTTCTCAATTTTTTCCTTAGCTGCTTTTAAAAGCTGAATCTACTTTTCCATGCCACACATCTCATTTTTTTTGTTCTCCAGATTGAATTGGTGTTCAAGTGTTTCATTGCTCTTTCCACAATGAAGTTCCAGTGTTTTTTTCAAATTCTAAATTCATCTAACTGTTCTGATTCATCAGTAGCTTCTTTACAAGTTCAAAGCTTTTTGTCATGATATCTAATAGAGACTTCTGATATTTGAAGTTCATCTAGTTTTAATTGAAGACTTTTCTTTGTCGAATTTACTTTTACACGTTTACCATTAAGACATTTCAAGTTGTTATTCAAGTGTTCTACTTCGTGAGATTGATGCTCAAGTGTTCTAATCAGTTCTAGTTTTTCATTATCTAACTCATCTGTTTTTTAGTAAGTTTTTTCTCTATGTTGAGCAGCTTTCCTTAGCAGATCCTAGTTCCTTGCATGTAATCTGCATCTAATATTATTTTTTCTTGGCGCTGGGCTTGTCCTTACTACAGTCCATCCTGTCTAGCCTGGTGAGGTTGGCTCTAGTCACACAATCTGGGAACAATCCAAAATGTTTCTCCTGCTAATTCTCCATTTCTCTCACCTCAGCCAGCTCTCTCAAAATCTGGGAAATCATCATCATAGAAATCATAGAAACCCTACAGTACAGAAAGAAGCCATTCGGCCCATCGAGTCTGCACCGACCACAATCCCACCCAGGCCCTACCCCAATATTCCTCCCACTAATCCCTCTAACCTACCTACACATCTCAGGACACTAAGGGGAAATTTAGCATGGCCAATCAAACCTAACCCGCACATCTTTGGAATGTGGGAGGAAACCGGAGCACCCAGAGGAAACCCACGCAAACACGAGGAGAATGTGCAAACTCCACACAGACAGTGACCCAAGCCGGGAATCGAACCCAGGTCGCTGGAGCTGTGAAACAGCAGTGCTAACCACTGTGCTACCGTGCCGCCCGGAAATGGTCATAATTTTAAACCAGTTAAATCCATGCCCAGTATAAAATCTTCTGTAGGAAACCAGGACCAATTCCCACAGTAACAATTCAGTTTACTCAGTCACTTCATAAATTAACTTCATACAAGGAGCAGGTTCTTAAGTCCCATGAATATCCCTATTAATACTTTTTCTTTCATCAAGCCGCCTGGAAGATAAATTGCACTATCAGTCACCATCAATGACTACCCCAGTGGGACTCAAAATATTAATTTCTTTACTTGTGTTGTTGGAAGAGTAAAGGAAAAGACAAAACCTGTGTAATATTTAGTGACCTAGCTAACTTCATCAGTACTTAGAGAAGAATTCCCCTTGACGAATCTGAGTCATATAGCCAGTTCTGAGGGAACACGCTTCAATTACACTATTGCCACTGTTTTAACATCCTATTTCTTTACTGTTGTAGACCTTTCCAAAGACTCCCCAGGCATCCTTTTACTGCCACTGATTTAATGTTGAGCTTCCAGTAATTTGCTTTTAAATGTCCCACCTTACGGTGATAAAAGCAGACTGGTTTCTTCTCATCACTTTTATTCTCCATATTGTCAAATTTATTGACTGGAACAGTTTCTCTTAAACCATGTAACCTAACTTTTTCTTTTTTCCAATTCATACTATTTATTTATTTTTTTCTTTGAAGCTCTCTGTCTCTTTCCTTTTGCCTTTCTTCACTTGATAACTTTTCTAACTGGAGTTCAAGTTCATATCTTCTCATTTCCAAAGATGTGCAGGTTAGGTTGATTGGACATGCTAAATTAATCCTTAGTGTCAGGGGGACTAGCAGGGTAAATACATGGAGTTGCAGGGATAGGGCCTGGGTGGGATTAATGTCTGTGCAAGCTCAATGGGCTGAATGGCCTTGTTCTGCTTTGTAGGGATCCTATTATTCTATGATTCTTTCTTTTTCCTCTTCAAGCTTTTGCTTTTCTCTTTTTTTTATCTCAAGCTTGTTTTCCTTTTTCTCTTGTTTGTGTTCAAACAGCTTAATCTGTAACCGAATTCCAGCAAACTCAAGTTAGGTTTTATCGGGGTCAGGCTTTTCTACTTCCTATTCCAGATGTTGTGCTTTTACCTCAGTTATACGTGTTTTCTTAGTCCCTGATTTTACAGGTAAATTCAAATTTAATGCTTATGCTAGTAACCCAGCTGTGGTTAATTGTTGCAGGTTCACTCAGGGATAATTCCTCACTGTCCAGTAAAGACACAGCAACTGCCAAAACCATAACTGCTTTTCAATAGAGTCATAGAGTCATAGTCATAGAGGTTTACAGCATGGAAGTAGGCCCTTCGGCCCAACTTGTCCATGCCGCCCTTTCTTTTAAAAAACCCCTAAGCTAATCCCAATTGCCCGCATTTGGCCATATCCCTCTATACCCATCGTACCCATGTAACTATCTAAATGCTTTTTAAAAATTAAAATTGTACCCTCCTCTACTACTACTACCTCTGGCAGCTTGTTCCAGTCACTCACCACCCTCTGTGTGACAGAATTGCCCCTCTGGACACCTTTGTATCTCTCCCCTCTCACCTTAAACCTATGCCCTCTAGTTTTAGACTCCCCTACCTTTGGGAAAAGATATTGACTATCTACCTTGTCTATGCCCCTCATTATTTTGTCAACCTCTATAAGGTCACCCCTCAGCCTCCTACGCTCCAGAGAAAAAAGTCCCAGTCTATTCAGCCTCTCCTTATAACGCAATTCAGCCTCTCCTTATAACTCAATAAGTATAGTAAAATTTACCATGAGATCCTGTTAACCCAAAATTTAGCACACACCCATACTCATCTGTGGATTCAAAATCCCAGATAAGCCCTTATTTTATTACAATCATAGAGTAGAACCCTCCCAGATTTTGTTATTAGCCAGGACGAGACCTACAATTTTTTACATTCCATTTAGGTACCGGTATCTTTTTGTTTTAGAAGAGATAAAATTAGATGTCCCAGTTATTTAAGAGAATAACATCTAATGATTCAATGGTTTATAACCCTCCCTAACAGCAAATTTAGCATGACCAATCAACCTAACCTGCACAGCTTTGGAGTGTGTGAGGAAACCGGAGCACGAGGAGGAAACCCATGCGGACACAGGGAGAACATGCAGACTCCATACAGACAGTGACCCAAGGCTGGAATCAAACCTGAGAACCTGGCATTGTGAGGCAGCAGTGCTAACCACTGTGTCACCATGCCTATGTCAAGAAAATATTTTATATAGAAAAAAACAGGAGTATTTTGAAGATAGGGAAAGAAATGCAATTGTTGTTTGGGGAGGAATTTTCAGATAGCACAAGGCACGGAACTGTGATTGAAAATGTACAGATCTGTGTGTGGACCCACATGCATATATAATACATTTAATTCATGAATATGAGTCTGCCTCTACCATATCTCTCCTGCTGCTGAAACTCTTGCCGAAGTCTTCATCATTTCAGAGCTTGACTCACTTCAAATCTCATGCACCCATCTCTCAACCTCCATTCAACCACACAGGCTCTCCATAGCCCAGCATTTATCAAAATTCTTATCCTTGGTTTTTAATCTCTCCATGAACTCAGCCCACCAAATCTTAGCAACTTCTTCTTATTTTGCATTCTGACATACCTTCTCTATTCTATGATGTGGAGATGCTGGTGTTGGACTCAGGTGGGCACAGTAAGAAGTATCACAACACCAGGTTAAAGTCCAAAGGGTTTATTTGGAATCACGAGCTTTCAGAATGCTGCTCCTTCATCAGGTGAGTGGAGGTTAGTTCACAAACACAGCATATATAGGCAAAGACACAATTGCAAGATAATTACAGATTAGAATACGAAGAATGTTTGGAATGCGATTCTTTACAGGTAATCAAGTATTTACAGGTACGTGTGTGTGGAGAGAGGGATAATCACAGGTTAAAGAGGTGTGAATTGTCTCAAGCCAGGACTGGTAGTAGGATTTTGCAAACCCAGACAGTATGGTGGGGGTTACAAGTAGTATGACATAAACCCTAGATCCCGGCGAGCTAACTTCCACTCATCTGATGAAGGAGCAGCGCTCCGAAAGCTCTTGATTCCAAATAAACCTGTTGGACTATAACCTGGTGTTGTGAGACTTCTTACTGTTCTCTATTCTAATAATGGACTTCTCACCCCTCGGTTCTCTGGTTCAGCTCTATTGGTGGTCACGTTTTCAACCCTATTACCAATGAGACATCACCTGATGCAAATAATCATTCCATTTTCAGCCAACCAGGTAGTATTAATGGAGAGAGAATAGAGTCAAAATTTTGAGTCTGGATAACCCTTCGTCACTGAGCTCTGACAAAGAGTCATCCAGATTCGAAATGTTGGCTCTGTTCTCTCTCCACAGATGCTGTCAGACCTGCTGAGATTTTCCAGCATTTTCTGTTTTCATTTCAGATTTCAAACATGTGCAGTAATTTGCCTTCATCGGGTAGTATTAATCCAATTTTATAGCTTTTGTTCCTATCAACTTTCCTCCCTGTTTTCAGTTTTGATTTATAGCTGCCGAAAAAGGGCTATATAAAGCGACAAATTTAAAAATGACAAAGAAGGCATTTGTGCTGAAGACTGACTGGGATGCATTAAGTAATGATGTGGAGATGCCAGTGTTGGACTGGGGTAAACGCAGTAAGAAGTCTAACAACACCAGGTTAAAGTCCAACAGGTTTATTTGGTAGCAAAAGCCACTAGCTTTCAGAACAGGCTGTTCCTTCATCAGGTGGGTGGGAGTTCTGATCACAAACAGGGCACCCTGTTTGTGATCAGAACTCCCACCCACCTGATGAAGGAACAGCCTGTTCCGAAAGCTAGTGGCTTTTGCTACCAAATAAACCTGTTGGACTTTAACCTGGTGTTGTTAGACTTCTTAATGCATTAAGTAAACCAGCAGCACCAATGTTAAGATCATTGGCAACTGATCCATGTACAGACTGACAAATACTCTGTTAGAACCTACAGGTTAATTGATTGCTCCCTGCCCCTCCAACGATCAAAACAGCGACATGACAAGTGATGTAGTCAGGCTCCTATTCACAAAGTGATCATTGATTATTTACTGTTTATTCAGCAATGCTGAAGGGTCCCAGAAGGCTGATATAAGAAATTGAGTCATTCGCGAGCATGCAAGTGTCACTCTTTATTTAAAGTAATTGATTTTTCCAAGTTTCTGCCAACATCAGATGATCTGCTTTCTATTTTATCTCTCTTTGCTTGTGCAGAAATTTGCAAATGCAAATTTTATCAGATTGCTGTGTTTTAAACCGTCTCTTTAATTTAAGGCAAATTGGATTAATGAAGAGAGTCATGCGATCTATTCGGAGTTCTGTCCTACAGCAGGCCAGGTTGCTTGGTTACCATGAGGCCAGAGGGACCTAAGTCAAGAGTTACAAAGAATAAGGTGCAAAGTGTTCACACCTGAAACAAAGGCAAGAGGAATAGGGGAAAACTGTGAACATCTGCAAGGGAGATACAAAGATGACAGACATTCAGCGGTGTAGTGCTGCCAGAGCGCACCGGAAAACCCAACAAACCTGTAGGACATTCAAGTAACTTATATTTGAAAAATGCTGTAAAGCTGCTCATTCAATCACAGGCAAATGCAAAGAGAAATCAGCCTGTGATTGGGTGAGCAGCAATGAGTGGAAAGGTACGTTTTAAAGTTAAATTCTAAATCCTGGACGAGGCAGTTGGTGCACTGAGGGTCTGAGTGAAGCAGCCAGAGCAGCGAGAGTTCAGGTGAGTCTGACAGTGCAGCAAGGGCTCAGGCGAGGCAGCTGGGGCAGTGAGGGTCTGGGTGAGATTGATAGTGCAGCAGCAAGGGTCTGAGTGAGGCAGCCAGAGCAGCGAGGCCCCAGGCGAGGCAGCTGGAGCAGTGAGGGTCTGGGTGAGGCTGACAGTGCAGCAAAGGCCCGGGCATAGCGGTTGGTGAAGGGTCCATCAGCCTCTGTGTAATTGATAGCTGGCCACTGTGTGACAGAGGTAGTTTGAGAGGGTGGGGGAAGAAGGTAAGTGTGAAGGGGTGGGGGGATGGGGGGAAGAGTGATTGTGATGGGGTGGGGGAGAGTGAGTTTGAGGGGATGGGGATGGGGAGGGAGGAAATGTGAGGGTTGGGAGAGAGTGAGTCAGTGCAAAAATGCCACATGGTTCGAAATAACATGACTACCGGCACTAATATTTTTCACTTAAAAAGGATAGTTTGATGACTGAGAATTCAAATAATGAATGTAATTGTACATTTAGAAATGATATAGCCATTCTTAGAGATCCTGCACTACAAAATTTCCCACTTCACAACTGTGGAAGTTAAACAGACAACCGGGAGACACTCTCTGGAGGCCGATGGTCTGGAGGGGGGGTCGGAACAAGTGAGGCCAAATTGATAGCCCACAGAAAACAAAGGCCAGCAAATCGAGTACTTTCTCAGCCCAGTGTCTCACTTGTAGCAAGTGTTGTCACAATGGGGCTCTTGAGCCACACTAGTCCTAACATAGACACCAAGACACAAATTATCATCTCATGACATGGAAAGCCACCAAAGAAGAACTAATAAATCTGAGCACTGGTTAAGTCTGAACAAAACAATCTGACAGTGTCATATTTTCCATCCTTAGAAATGCAGCAAAGGTGTCGTGTGAGGTCTGGTGGTTTTTTCTAGCATTGAAGGTGTTGGCAGACAAGGGAAACCACATCAATTTCAGCATTTGCAAGCCAGGACGTTTCATGTTATAACATGGGAGTTTCTTAAGAAACTCTACATGAAAGTTAAGGAAGGCAATTGAGTTTTAACAGTAACTTCTGACCTTCAATAGAGATGCGATGTTTCATTTTCATCCAGTTACAAACCAAAAAGTGGCTTTATTGCAATCCAGCCAACCGAACATTAAAAAATTGAATAAATTTACATGCTTCTGCTGGTGAGGCCATTGATCTTTCAAAGCTTATTCATCCCCTTGTCAGCATGAAGACTCAGACTAACTGTTCACACAGTATAAAGCAGCATGTTACATTGGACGCTCTTTTTGTCGTACAGGTATGTGGTATATCCAGCAAGATTGAAAATATGAAAAATGTATGTCTTTCCAATTTGAATATTCAGCCCCAGTCTTGGATGTGATGAATCAAGCATTGTTGGATGTTGCTTCCAGCTGTCCTGATATTCTTCAATATTTCATTTAAACTGATAACTGATTTGAATAGATGTGCCTGTCCTTTATACAGGCTTTTAATTAAGCTTCATTATTGATTTTCATTTGTGTCCATTTTGTCCAATATCCCAGCCCTGCCTTTTTCAAGGTAATGTGCAAATGTTACATGCCAGATTAGCTTTGTTTATTCAGGAGCTAAACTGTGCCCACGTAGAGCTGCTGATCCCCAATGGTCTGGTGGATAGATTTAATCTTAATTTGATTTTTGTTCCAATACGTATATCTATTAAGGTGTCTAATCTAGGTTTTCGAGTAGCTACCATGCCTATCACCACCATACCACGCATCCTCTCAGTAAATTTAGGGACCGATCTTTTTAGCTGCATTTGATTGGTTGACCTATGTTTTTTTTATGTATCCGAGTGATCTTGGCCGGACTTTTCCAGCTGTTTACGCCAGTGGAATTCCCTGGTCCCGCTGCAGTGAATGGAGATTTGGCTTGAGTGCCAAATTCTCTGTCCTCGCTGGCAACAACAATGGGGCGTGAATGGCCGGACAACCCCAGCTCTTGTGTGTGTATATAGTGTGAGATATTTCATTCCATTAATGGAATCATATTTCATTTTGCAAAAGCTCAATTTTCTGGCCTCTGAAACTCCACGCCAGCTATCTTGTGACCATATGATAGTCACGTATTATTGATCATCGTACAAAATCTGACCATCAGGAAAGACAGTAAGTGACACCGGAGGGAATCTTCCCATAGTCACAGAGGTATGTTTGGAGGTAGGGAGGGCCAGGGAAAATCGCACGATCGTGCCAGTTTCCTGACATGCTTCCGTTTCCTCGTGCTTTTTCTGGAGGCGATTTCAGGGTGGTGATGGTAACCCACCCAGCAGTGGCGGCAAGCCATTTAAGGCTAATCAGCAACCAATTAGCAGCAATTTTCTGGTGGAAATAGGGTATTACCAGCATCACAAGAGACTTCTGCTATGTTTGTATCTCGTCAGGTAATAGGAGAGCATGCAGATCTGCAAGTCAGTGCACCATGGCAAAGAAATTAAACCTACTGCCTTAAGGTGCAAATCATCAAGCCTGAATTGCTCTGCATTTTCTATTCAATCTCCCAAGAGACTGCAGTAAAGAATAGTGCTGCTGGCATAGAAGTGGCGGCCATTGCCTATAGTTGTTCCACCCCTCCATTTTGGTCAGCTCTCTCACATCCAATAAACAGCAGCAGTGCTCTCACTGCATACATGGTGAAGGATGCCAGCTAGCCAGTCTTGCACTCTGGCACGCTGGCTCACCCTCCCACCTCTACAACCTAACTGGATAGTGATCCTGGAAGTGACCTCTTAATTAGGCACCTCCCTCAAAATTACCCCACAGGGTGCTTTGCTCCTGCGAATGGTGTTGGGTTTGGAAATGGTTCCAACTGCATCAAAATCTGGAAGATTTAGCCCACTAAGTCAGCAATGTCAATGAAGAAGGGAGCAAAAGTTATCTGAACGCTGAATACATTTGTGTCACATTTCATTACCTTAACAGAGGTATTAACCCTGAAACAAAAATATTATTTATTTATTTGTGTCACAAATAGGCTTACATTAACACTACAATTAAATTACTGTGAAAATCCCCCAATCGTCACATTTCAGCACCTGTTCAGGTACACTGAGTGAGAATTTAGAATGGCCAATACACCTAACCAGAATGTATTTCAGACTGTGGGAGGAAACTGGAGAACCCAGTGGAAACCCACGCAGACACGAGGAGAACGTGCAGACTCCGCACAAACAGTGACCCAGGCCGGGAATCGAACCCAGGTCCCTGGCGCTGTGAGGCAGCAGTGCTAACCACTGTGCCACCGTGCCGCCCACTTAAACACTTTTTAAAGTGTTAAAACGGTATTATTTTAAAAACAGGAAACCTTACTTTTTTACATGTGAGAAAAATTACAGACTCTTGACTACAGACTAATATTACCATTCCAGGCCAATTGTGAATTGCAACTTTGACTTTCCTCTGCACTTACCTTAACTTCTATGAATTCTTATTTGATACAGTAACTTTAGTTACCAGTTATTTTAAACAATGCCCAAAGGCAAAGCCAAAATCTTTCTGGATAACATTGTGATGCTTAGAAACATTTCTGGTTTTGTTCCACCAACTTAAAGCATTCATGGTTCAACATATGTGACTTTGTGTCGCATGATTTTGGATAATAAGTCTACAGAGTTCCAATTGTTCATTGTCATCTGAAGAATGCCATTCCTGAGAATGTCCTCCATCATTTTGATAAGACACAGTGCGGGAAGATAAATGCTTTCATGGGAAATGATGAGATTCATTGAATGCCAAAGTGTGGCTCAAAAAAGAAAGAGGTATCTCACACACTTGGCACTTGTAATCAATTGTCTGCATGTGTTTAACATCATGAGGCTGGTGTGAAATTTATTTAGGCATTGGGAAGTTGGTTTCAGGGGTGGGAGGGCATGAAAAATATGGAAAATTCCATCTTCCCACCTTTACTGTCTGTCCCAGGGACAGGTTGATAGTGAAATCGGAAGTAACCAATCTAAATACTTATATAAAAACACAGAAAATGCTGGAAAATCTCAGCAGATTTCGAGTTTGGATGACCCTTCGTCAGAGCTCTGTATTGTAAGTACCTATAAGTTTATTAAAGGCAATTTTGTGCACAGGTTCCCCCTTTCCCATCAATGTAGGAGTTCTGTGCTCTGTTTCCAACCCAATAGGTTGGAGAAGGTGAGTGAATCATAAAATCCCTACAGTGCAGAAGGAGGCTATTCGGCCCATCGAGTCTGCACCAACCACAATCCCACCCAGGCCCTATTCCCGCAACCTCACACATTTACCCTGCCAATTCCCAGACACTAGGGTCAATTTAGCATAGCCAAACAACCAAACCTGCACATCTTTAGACTGTGGGAGGAAACCCACGCAGACACGGGGAGAATGTGCAAACTCACACAGACCAGAGGCTGGTATTGAACCCGGGTCCATGGTGCTGTGAGGCAGCAGTGCTAACCACTGTGCCACCATGCCTAATGTTACAGCTACGTGAGGAGGAGTAAAATATGACTCCCCTATCGTACCACCCCAAGTCTGACTAAAATAGGGTTTGTGTTGAATTTACAAAGCTGAAGAAATTTTGCTCAAACTCTGTGGATGACTTTACCATGCCTCCTGCAGCATGTTTCGCGGCGGGGCAGGTGGCCTGTTATTTGCTGGCGGCAGGATCTTCTGGTCCTGCCGCTATCAGCGGGATTTCCTGTTGTCTGCAGTCCCCGCTGCCAGGAAGCCCGTGGCAGCATTTTGCCATTGGCAGGACCAGAATATCCTGCCACCAGGAATGGTCAGAAGATTCTGGCCTGTGTTTAACTGTTTTTGTACTGATTGCAAAGAAATTAGTCAAACAGGCTTGCCTGAGGCTTAAAAGAAAAACAGGTTAGTTTTTATTGATGTAAAAAACCCACCTGGGTAAAGGTAGCAAAATATTTAAAAAGATAGAGTTGTGCTTCTCGAACTTTTGCGACCCACATTCATACGTACACAAGCATGCAAATTTTACAAGTTATATTATACATAGTTACTTTCTGAGCCAAGTTACTGATCAATGCTGAACTTGAGAGTTCACTGTTCTGAGTCTCTTGCCAGTCACTGGCTGCCGCAAAAAACTGTCCAAGTTAGGGGTGGCACGGTGGCACAGTGGTTAGCACCGCTGCCTCACAGCGCCAGGGATCTGGGTTCGATTCCTGGCTTGGGTCACTGTCTGTGTGGAGTTTGCACATTCTCTCTGTCTCTGCGTAGGTTTCCTGCAGGTACTCTGGTTTCCTCCCACAGTCCAAAGATGTACGGGTTAGGCTAATTGGCCATGCTAAGTTGCCCCTTAGTGTCAGGGGGACTAGCTAGGGTAAATACATGGGGTTATGGGGATAGGGCCTGGGTGGAATTGTGGTTGGTGCAGACTTGATGGGCTGAAGGGCCTCCTTCTGCACAGTAGGATTCTATCAACTTCATCAGAGCTCTGATGAAAGGTCATCTAGACTCGAAACATTGGCTCTATTCTCTCCCCACAGGTGCTGCCAAACCTGCTGAGATTTTCCAACATTTTCTGTTTTTGTGTCAGCTAGAACAATTTTCTCGCATTTTCTGTTTTTGTTTCCGATTCCAGCATCCACAGTATTTTGCTTTTATCCTATTGTTCTAGCTGACTTCCTGTCTCCACTGGAGTGGTTGTCTTATAGAAATGTAAATGTATGTCCAGTACATTTTGGTAAATCTCTCTGAAGTGGTTCTTGACATCCTCATGTGTGAAATGTCGTGAAAGGGTATCATGGCATGTCTGAATTGTATTCCACCATGGAACTTTCCAGAAGCTAGTCAACTTGCAATATTGTATGTCAGGTGACTTTTGATGGTCATCTTTAATCAGTATCTTTTCTTGCCTTTAAAAAGTCTTTTTTGAACAGTTCAATATATGTTGGGTCAGCCTGTGAAATTTCAGATTTAAATCACTCACACACAAGTCACCTCATCATGACATCTCCATCTTACAAGAAACGAAAACCAAATTTCAATGAGCCTTTTATTACTCATGTCCAAATATTAAAACAATTAAAAATAACACACAAGTCCATTCACACTCTAATCTGTTCTGCTCTCCTGTGATTTTGATACTCAGATGACCCCCAACTGTGTTAGATTCTGGATAACATGTGCTTGCATTGCATCTCCTTTCCAATTGGGTGGTTACAAACAAAACCTGCCTTCATTTGAAAAGATTAGGTTTGCATCAGGGTTCTGAAGTTGTTTAATTCTTTCTATCGTAGGCATGACAGACAGTTTTGTCAGTCACGCTGTACCTGTTCCCTGCTGTAACCTCAGATTAGGTTTCATCTAAAGGGTTTTTTTACATGGCTGTTAGCTCCCAGATTCCTGATAAACAGCCAAGCTGCTGTGGGTTACCTGATGGGGAAATATGTGTCTCAATGTCTTCATGCTGCTTAGCACAGATCAGGGTCTTAGTATAAAATCTTCCTGATTGTTAGTCTGGTTTGCTCTGATCGACATTAACCCCTCACACTCCACCCTATGACCTTTGAATTTATTAGCTCAAACCTAGGCACTCCTATGAATCTGATTGCTTGGAGGTCAGTGAGCTGTAATTTAAGTTGTGCCTCCTGAAAGGATTCTGAATTAATATCCGGCACTTCACTTTTCGTGACTTTTCCATCTACACATTCCTGATTGTGGTTTAAAAGTTGGTCTGTTTCATTTTCCTTATCAGAAAGGCATTGGCATAAAATGTGAATATTTTTGTTAGTACCATGGCACCGTACACAAGAAAGCCTGGACTGGACATTTTAACTTTCTGCCGAGGGTTTGATTTAGTCGCCACACTTCAATTAATCCATAATCTCAAATTGCTCACATTGTCTGTGGATTCAATTCCTGGTCGAGCCCCCAAATTTCTCTTATGGCCATGTGAGGAAGTGTAAAATGTGGCTGCCCTATTGTACCATCCACAAGTCTGAGCATAATAGGGATTGTTGCAAATTTAGATGGATGAAGGAATTTTACTCAATACCTGTCTTTAACCATTTATATACTGATGCAAAGAAACAAGCCTGACGGGCTTTCTTGAGGTTTAAAACAAAAAGGGATTGATTTTTTTTGTTTATTCCCAATCAAAAATCCAATTTGGCCCAATCAGAGTCCCCACAAGAGAGACATTACAGATCCAAGGTGACAGGACAGGACATACATTCCATCTTGGGCTCGATCAAACAAGATCCAAGCTGACAGAATGAGGCACTACACACCCTCCTGGCCTTCATCTGAGCTTCATCTTAGCCAAAAGGCCGAGATGGCTTTAAAAAATTGCTTCAGGTGAAGCCTCAGTGTAACCTCATTGGCTTCAATCAAGTGCAGGATCAGAAACCACACTTGATCTTAACCAAATTTTTATTGTATAAAACTCACCAGATAAAAAAAATCAAAATATTAAAAAGGTAAACTCACACTTCTCGAACTTTTGTCAACCACGTTTGATGTAGGGGGGCGAATTAGGCTAATAAACACATAACCATAGATTTGGGAACATTGACATGACACTAACTTTAGAAGGAATGATCTTGGATTATGGGAACGTAAACCAGCCAGGGCTGTTGCCATAGAAGACAGCTCTGCATAATTAACAAATATTTCTCATTTAAAACATGTATTTTGAATTTACAAGATGGATGTGTTTTGTTTTTGGTTACATTTTGTGAAACTTCAGTCAGCATGGGTTGGTACCTGGGACTTCAATGTTGTGGCCATTTCGGAGACATGGATAGAGCAGGGACAGGAATGGCTGTTGCAGGTTCCGGGGTTTAGATGTTTCAGTAAGGTCAGGGAAGATGGTAAAAGAGGGGGAGGTGTGGCATTGTTAGTCAAGGACAGTATTATGGTGGCAGAAAGGACGTTTGATGAGGAACATAGAACATAGAACTGTACAGCACAGAACAGGCCCTTCGGCCCACGATGTTGTGCTGCGCTTTATCTGAAACCAAGATCAAGCTATCCCACTCCCTATCATCCTGGTGTGCTCCATGTGCCTATCCAATAACCGCTTAAATGTTCCTAAAGTGTCTGACTCCACTATCACTGCAGGCAGTCCATTCCACACCCCAACCACTCTCTGCGTAAAGAACCTACCTCTGATATCCTTCCTATATCTCCCACCATGAAGCCTATAGTTATGCCCCCTTATAATAGCTCCATCCACCCGAGGAAATAGTCTTTGAATGTTCACTCTATCTATCCCCTTCATCATTTTATAAACCTCTATTAAGTCTCCCCTCGGCCTCCTCCGCTCCAGAGAGAACAGCCCAAGCTCCCTCAAACTTTCCTCATAAGACCTACCCTCCAAACCAGGCAGCATCCTGGTAAATCTCCTCTGCACTCTTTCCAGCGCTTCCACATCCTTCTTATAGTGAGGTGACCAGAACTGCACACAATATTCCAAATGTGGTCTCACAAAGGTCCTGTACAGTTGCAGCATAAACCCACGGCTCTTAAACTCCAACTCCCTGTTAATAAAACACACTATGGGCCTTCTTCACAGCTCTATCCACTTGAGTGGCAACCTTTAGAGATCTGTTGATATGGACCCCAAGATCTCTCTGGTCCTCCACAGTCTTCAGAACCCTACCTTTGACCCTGTAATCCACACTTAAATTAGTCCTACCAAAATTAATCACCTCACATTTATCAGGGTTAAACTCCATTTGCCATTTTCCAGCCCAGCTTTGCATCCTATATATGTCTCTTTGCAGCCTACAACAGCCCTCCACCTCATCCACTACTCCACCAATCTTGGTGTCATCAGCAAATTTACTGATCCACCCTTCAGCCCCCTCCTCTAAGTCATTAATAAAAATCACAAAGAGCAGAGGACCAAGCACTGATCCCTGTGGCACTCTGCTAGCAACCTGCCTCCAGTCCGAAAATTTTCCATCCACCACCACCCTCTGTCTTCGATCAGATAGCCAGTTACCTATCCAATCTGCCAACTTTCCCTCTATCCCACACCTCCTTACTTTCATCATAAGCCGACCATGGGGGACCTTATCAAACGCCTTACCTTCATCAACACACTTAGTTACCTCCTCAAAAAATTCAATCAAATTTGTGAGGCACGACTTGCCCTTCACGAATCCGTGCTGACTATCCCGGATTAATCCGCATCTTTCTAAATGGTCGTAAATCCCATCCCTAAGGACCTTTTCCATCAATTTATCAACCACCGAAGTAAGACTAACCGGTCTATAATTACCAGGGTCATTTCTATTCCCTTTCTTAAACAGAGGAACAACATTTGCCACTCTCCAGTCCTCTGGCACCATCCCCGTGGACAGTGAGGACCCAAAGATCAAAGCCAAAGGCTCTGCAATCTCATCCCTTGCCTCCCAAAGAATCGTAGGATACATTTCATCAAGCCCAGGGGACTTATCGACCTTCAGTTTATTCAAAACTGCCAGTACATCCTCCCTCCAAACAACTATTTCCTCCAGCCTATTCGCCTGTAACACCTTCTCTTCCTCAAAAACATGGCCCCTCTCCTTGGTGAACACTGAAGAAAAGTATTCATTCATCACCTCGCCTATCTCTACTGACTCCATACACAAGTTTCCACTACTGTCCTTGACCGGCCCTAACCTCACGATGGTCATTCTTTTATTCCTCACATAAGAGTAAAAAGCCTTGGGGTTTTCCTTGATCCGACCCGCCAAGGACTTCTCATGTCCCGTCCTAGCTCTCCTCAGCCCCTTTTTCAGCTCATTTCTTGCTAACTTGTAACCCTCAATCGAGCCATCTGAACCTTGTTTCCTCATCCCTACATAAGCTTCCCTCTTCCTTTTCACAAGACATTCCACCTCTTTCGTGAACCATGGTTCCCTCACTCGGCCATTTCCTCCCTGCCTGACAGGGACATACCTATCAAGGACATCCAGTATTTGTTCCTTGAAAAAGTTCCACTTTTCATTAGTGCCTTTCCCTGACAGTTTCTGTTCCCATCTTATGCCCCCTAATTCTTGCCTAATCGCATCATAATTACCTCTCCCCCAATTGTAAACCTTGCCCTGCCGTATGGCCCTATCCCTCTCCATTGCAATAACAAAAGACACCGAATTGTGGTCACTATCTCCAAAGTGCTCTCCCACAACCAAATCTAACACTTGGCCCGGTTCATTTCCCAGTACCAAATCCAATGTGGCCTCACCTCTTGTCGGCCTATCCACATATTGTGTCAGGAAACCCTCCTGCACACACTGCACAAATACTGCCCCATCCGAACTATTCGACCTACAAAGGTTCCAATCAATATTTGGAAAGTTAAAGTCCCCCATGACAACTATCCTGTGACCCCCACACATATCCATAATCTGCTTAGCAATTTCTTCCTCCACATCTCTATTACTATTTGGGGGCCTATAGTAAACTCCTAACAACGTGACCGTTCCTTTTCTATTTCTAACTTCAGCCCATATTACCTCAGTGTGCAGATTCCCCTCGAAGTGCCTTTCCATAGCCGTTAGACTATCCTTGATTAACAATGCCACTCCTCCACCTCTTTTACCAGCTTCCCTACACTTACTGAAACATCTATACCCCGGAACGTCCAACAACCATTCCTGTCCTTGTTCTACCCACGTCTCCGTAATGTCCACAACATCGTAGTCCCAAGTACCAATCCACGCCCCAAGTTCACCTACTTTGTTCCGGGTGCTCCTTGCATTGAAGTAGACACACTTCAACCCACCTTCCTGTCTACCAGTACCCACCCTTGACCTTGATACCTTCCCCAATACCTCACCACCCTCATCACTGACTTCTGGACTACAACTCCTTTTCCCACTCCCCTGACAAATTAGTTTAAACCCCTCTGAAGAGCCGTAGCAAATTTCCCTCCCAGGATATTGGTGCCCCTCTGGTTCAGGTGCACCCCGTCCTGTTTGTACAGGTCCCACCTTCCCCAGAATGTGTTCCAATTATCCACGTATCTGAAACCTTCCCTCCTACACCATCCCTGCAACCACATGTTTAACTGCACTCTCTCCCTGTTCCTCAACTCGCTATCACGTGGCACCGGTAATGTACCAGAGATGACCACATGTTTTGCCTTGGCTCTCAGCTTCCAGCCCAGCTCCAGAAATTCCTGTTTTAAATCCCCATCCCTTCTCTTACCTATGTCGTTGGTACCAATGTGTACCACGACTTGTGACTGTTTCCCCTCCCCCTTCAGAATCCGGAAGACACGGTCTGAGACGTCACGGACCCTGGCATCCGGTAGGCAACATACCATCCTCGAGTCTCTTTTGCTGCCACAGAACCTCCTATCTATCCGTCTAACTAACAAGTCCCAAATAACTATTGCCCTCCCGCTCTCCCCCTTACCCTCCCGAGCCACAGAGACGGACACAGTGCTGGAGATCCTCTCACTGTGGCTCACCACTGGTATGTCGTCCCCTTCAACCGTATCCAAAGTGGAATACTTGTTGCTAAGGGGAACGACCACAGGGGATCCCTGCACTGACTGCTTCCTCCCAGCCCCTCTCACCGTCACCCATCTATTTTCATTCCTCGGAGTAACTGTATCCCTAAAGCTTCTGTCTATGGCCAACTCTGCCTCCCTACGTTCATCCAACTCCAGCTCCAGTTCCCTAACACGGTTTTGGAGGAGCTGCAGATGGGTGCACTTCCCACAGGTGTAATCAGCAGGGACACTGACGTCGTCCCTCACCTCAAACATCGTGCAAGAGGAACTGCCTGCACACCCATCCTCTCTAGATACTTTGCCAGTAACAGGTAGAAACAGCAAAAATGAATTAAACTCACCCCTGCTCGCCCTTTCCCCCGAAGCCCTGTGAGCCAAAGCCCTTACAGCTTTCACCCTGCTTCCCACTCACTCCGCAGCCGCTCCCGACACTGCCCACTGTATAGAGTGACTTTTATACTAAAAAACACAATCTCCCAGAATCCCCTGCAGCCTACTCCCACTTCCTCAGAGTTTAAACCCTTGAAAAAAGCCCACGAAAAAACAGATTAAATAAATAAATCACAGCACTTTACTCACCCTCAGTACTCCTGCTCCCTCAGTACACCCTCAGGACTCATCTACTGAGGTAGTATGGGCTGAGGTTAGAAACAGGAAAGGAGAGGTCACCCTGTTGGGAGTTTTCTATAGGCTCCGAAAAGTTCCAGAGATGTAGAGGAAAGGATTGCAAAGATGATTCTGGATAGGAGCGAAAGTAACAGGGTAGTTGTTATGGGGGACTTTAACTTTACAAATATTGACTGGAAATGCTATAGTTCGAGTACTTTAGATGGGTCAGTTTTTGTCTAATGTGTGCAGGAGGGTTTCCTGACACAGTATGTAGATAGGCCAACAAGAGGCGAGGCCACATTGGATTTGGTACTGGGTAATGAACCAGGCCAGGTGTTAGATTTGGAGGTAGGTGAGCACTTTGGTGATAGTGACCACAATTCAGTTACATTTACTTTAGCGATGGAAAGGGATACATATATACTGCAGGGCAAGAGTTATAGCTGGGGGAAAGGAAATTATGATGCGATTAGGCGAGATTTAGGATGCATAGGATGTGGAAGGAAACTGCAGGGGATGGGCACAATTGAAATGTGGAGCTTCTTCAAGGAACAGCTACTGTGTGTCCTTGATATGTATGTACCTGTCAGGCAGGGAGGAAGTGGTCGAGCGAGGGAACCGTGGTTTACTAAAGAAGTTGAATCTCTTGTGAAGAGGAAGAAGGAGACTTATGTAAAGATGAGACGTGAAGGCTCAGTTAGGGCGCTTGAGAGTTACAAGTTAGCCAGGAAGGACCTAAAGAGGGAGCTAAGAAGAGCCAGGAGGGGACATGAGAAGTCTTTGGCAGATAGGATCAAGGAAACCCCTAAAGCTTTCTATAGGTATGTCAGGAATAAAAGAATGACTAGGGTAAGATTAGGGCCATCAAGAACAGTAGTGGGAAGTTGTGCGTGGAGTCCGAAGAGATAGGAGAGGCGTTAAATGAATATTTTTTGTCAGTATTCACACAGGAAAAAGACAATGTTGTTGAGGAGAATACTGAGATACAGGCTATTAAACTAGACGGGATTGAGATTCATAAGGAGGAGGTGTTAGCAATTCTGGAAAGTGTGAAAATAGATAAGTCCCCTCGGCCAGGTGGGATTTATCCTAGGATTCTCTGGGAGGCTAGGAAGGAGATTGCAGAGCCTTTGGCTTTGATCTTTATGTTGTCATTGTCTACAGGAATAGTGCCAGGAGACTGGAGAATAGCAAATGTTGTCCCCTTGTTCAAAAGGGGGAGTAGAGACAACCCTGGTAATTATAGACCAATGAGCCTTACTTCTGTTGTGGGCAAAGTTTTGGAAAGGATTATAAGAGATAGGATTTATAATCATCTAGAAAGGAATAATTTGATTAGGGATAGTCAATACGGTTTTGAAATCTTAGAAACCCTACAGCACAGAAAGAGGCCATTCAGCCCATCGAGTCTGCACCGACCACAATCCCACCCAGGCCCTACCCCATATCCCCACATATTTACCCACTAATCCCTCTAACCTACACATCCCAGGACACTAAGGGCAATTTTAGCATGGCCAATCAACCTAACCCGCACATCTTTGGACTGTGGGAGGAAACCGGAGCACCCGGAGGAAACCCACGCAGACACGAGGAGAATGTGCAAACTCCTCACAGACAGTGACCCAAGCTGGGAATCGAACCCAGGTCCCTGGAGCTGTGAAGCAGCAGTGCTAACCACTGTGCTACCGTGCCGCCCTGTGAAGGGTAGGTCGTGCCTCACAAACCTTATTGATTTCTTTGAGAAGGTGACCAAAGAGGTGGATGAGGGTAAAGCAGTTGATGTGGTGTATATGGATTTCAGTAAAGTGTTTGGTAAGGTTCCCCATGGTAGGCTATTGCAGAAAATACGGAGGCATGGGATTGAGGGTGATTTAGCGGTTTGGATCAGAAATTGGCTAGCTGTAAGAAGACAGAGGGTGGTGGTTGATGGGAAATGTTCATTCTGGAGTTCAGTTACTAGTGGGGTACCACAAGGATCTGTTTTGGGGCCACTGCTGATTGTCATTTTTATAAATGACCTGGATGAGGGCGTAGAAGGATGGGTTAGTAAATTTGCAGATGACACTAAAGTCAGTGGAGTTGTGGACAGTGCGGAAGGATGTTGCAGGTTACAGAGGGACATAGATAAGCTGCAGAGCTGGGCTGAGAGGTGCCAAATGGAGTTCAATGCGGAAAAGTGTGAGGTGATTCACTTTGGAAGGAGTAACAGGAATACAGAGTACTGGGCTAATGGAAAGATACTTGGTAGTGTGGATGAGCAGAGAGATCTCGGTGTCCATTTGCATAGATCCCTGAAAGTTGGCACCCAGGTTGATAGGGTTGTTAAGAAGGCGTACGGTGCTTCAGCTTTTATTGGTGGAGGGATTGAGTTTCGGAGCCATGAGGTCATGTTGCAACTGTACAAAACTCTGGTGTGGCCGCACTTGGAGTATTGCACACAGTTCTGGTCGCCGCATTATAGGAAGGATGTGGAAGCATTGGAAAGGATGCAGAGGAGATTTACCAGGATGTTGCCTGGTATGGTAGGAAGGTCTTATGAGGAAAGGCTGAGGGACTTGAGGCTGTTTTCGTTAGAGAGAAGAAAGTTAAGAGGTGACTTAATAGAGGCGTACAAGATGATCAGAGGATTAGACAGGGTGGACAGTGAGAGCCTTTTTCCTTGGATGGTGATGGCTAGCATGAGGGGACATAGCTTTAAATTGAGGGGTGATAGATATAGGACAGATGTCAGAGGTAGGTTCTTTACTCAGAGAGTAGTAAGGGCGTGGAATGCCTTGCCTCCAACAGTAGTGGACTCACCAACATTAAGGGCATTGAAATAGTCATTGGATAAACATATGGATGATAGAACATAGAACATAGAACAGTACAGCACAGAACAGGCCCTTCGGCCCACAATGTTGTGCCGAGCTTTGTCTGAAACCAAGATCAAGCTATCCCACTCCCTATCATCCTGGTGTGCTCCATGTGCCTATCCAATAACCGCTTAAATGTTCCTAAAGTGTCTGATTCCACTATCACTGCAGGCAGTCCATTCCACACCCCAACCACTCTCTGAGTGAAGAACCTACCTCGGACATCCTTCCCATATCTCCCACCATGAAGCCTATAGTTATGCCCCCTTGTAATAGCTCCATCCACCCGAGGAAATAGTCTTTGAACGTTCACTCTATCTATCCCCTTCATCATTTTATAAACCTCTATTAAGTCTCCCCTCAACCTTTTCCGCTCCAGAGAGAACAGCCCTAGCTCCCTCAACCTTTCCTCATAAGACCTACCCTCCAAACCAGGCAGCATCCTGGTAAATCTCCTTTGCACTCTTTCCAGCGCATCCACATCCTTCTTATAGTGAGGTGGCCAGAACTGCACACAATATTCCAAATGTGGTCTCACCAAGGTCCTGTACAGTTGCAGCATAACCCCACGGCTCTTAAACTCCAACCCCCTGTTAATAATAGCTAAGACACTGTAAGCTTTCTTCACAGATCTATCCACTTGAGTGGTGATGCGCGATATAACACACGAGAGGCTGGATGTACTCGGGAAATAAAGGCTTTTATTGCCAACAATAACAGAGCTACTATATACAGTATACGATCCCAGACTAAAGGGTCACCAGGCAGAGCAGTGACCTTTATACCTCTCCCAGGAGGCGGAGCCAACTGGGGTGTACCATAGGACTATATTAACAGGTAGAACAGCCCAACCCTAACCCCAACAGTAACATATCTACAGACTCATAGTACTGGCCAGACCATGGCTCAGCACTACCTGGTGGGAACCAACAATGGTTCACCACAAGTGGCAACCTTCAGAGATCTGTGGATATGAACCCCAAGATCTCTCTGGTCCTCCACAGTCTTCAGAACCCTACCTTTGACCCTGTAATCCACATTTAAATTAGTCCTACCAAAATTAATCACCTCACATTTATCAGGGTTAAACTCCATCTGCCATTTTTCAGCCCAGCTTTGCATCCTATATATGTCTCTTTGCAGTCTACAACAGCCCTCCACCTCATCCACTACTCCACCAATCTTGGTGTCATCAGCAAATTTACTGATCCACCCTTCAGCCCCCCTCCTCTAAGTCATTAATAAAGATCACAAGTTGCAGAGGACCAAGCACTGATCTCTGTGGCACTCCGCTAGCAACCTGCCTCCAATAGTGTAGGTTAGAAGGGCTTTAGATTGGTTTCACAGGTCGGCGCAACATTGAGGGCCGAAGGGCCTGTACTGCGCTGTAATGTTCTATGTTCTATGTTCAGTGACCAAATACAGGGAGAGGGAAGGAACAATAGATTCACTGAAAGCAGTAATGCTATCAGCAGTGGTTGGGAACAAGATGGCTACCAATGCTAGCCTTATGAATAGAGTCATACAACACTGAGAGATTACGCAGGTGGTGAGCAGACATGGAGAATTTCTCAGGGTCGGGCAAGAGTCACGTGGATTCAATTCGGTGGGAATCATTTCACTGTCCAGCGTCCCATATTGCTGGGCAACAGAAGGGAGATAACGTCCATAATTTTAATAACAAATGAAATCCCATTAGGTCATGATGTGTATTGTTACTGGCTGGTGTTAATGACAGGATGATTATTGACTGATTTGTCTTAATGTTTACTGGATAATGCCCATCGGAAAGGTAGACAATATGATTTTGAGAATCTATAATTGCCTTCACAGGGGCATTGTTCTTCAGACTGATATCCATCTGCCCGCATTCTATAGCTTGAGTGCAGGGCTTCCTCATATCATTCTGCCGTTCGATTGTTTGGTTAAATACAGTACACTGTATTTTGAGTCTTTGTGTTAGCTTTAGTAGCTATATATAGCCTCGAGAGGAAGCCCCTGTCTACAACATTCACACACACATTAGTACGCAAATGTGCAAGTTATACAGTAGGTAATTACTTTCTTGGCCAAATTAATGTCCAATGCTGAAAGATAAATAAAACCTGAGAGTTCATTGTTTATGAGTCGTTGGCTGGTTACTGTGCCTGCAGCAGCAATCTTTCCAAGTTCCTTTACATTCCAGGCATTGAGTTGAAGCCAATGTAAATGGAAGTGCTGGATACAATTTCCTGTTACTCTACAATCTGCATTTTCCAGAAGTTGATGAGTTTTGTACTTGAGGTTCCTTTCAATGGAAAATTCTCTGGGCAGGATTTTCCAGCAGTGCTCACCCCAAACTCGGAAAATCTGGCCCGATGTTGAAGGACCTTTGCATGGTCAGCCCCCGCCTGCTACTATTCCCATGATGGGCGAGTTGGGAATATTCTCCCTGTATTTCTGTTCTGGATTATTTTAAAACCATAAGTAATAGTGTTTTAACTTGGGAGCAGAGAGTTCCGTACTGCTTTATTGGCAGCTTTTCCAGGCGACTGAACACTGTTTGCAGCTTGCAGGCTGTATTGAAGAGATTTCAAAATGGGTACTTCAGTTACATGACCTCTCTCTCTCCGTACTGATTTCAGAAGGTGCTTGTTTACCTGATGTCTGAACCGATTGTGCTTTTGTTTCATGACCATGATGGGGTGGCAGTTGGGGATGGGGACTGGGTGAAGGAATTAATCCACAGCAAGTTATTGTAGTATTGGTAAAAAATTGGTAGTATAGTTAAAAAAAACTTTTACAGATGCACCATAGAAAGCATTCTTTCTGGTTGTATCACAGCTTGGTATGGCTCCTGCTCTGTCCAAGACCGCAAGGAACTACAAAAGGTCGTGAATGTAGCCCTATCCATCACGCAAACCAGCCTCCCATCCATTGACTCTGTCTACACTTCCTGCTGCCTCGCAAAGCAGCCAGCATAATCAAGGACCCCACGCAATCCAGACATTCCCTCTTCCACCTTCTTCCGTCGGGAAAAAGATACAATAGTCTGAGATCACGTACCAACTGACTCAAGAACAGCTTTTTCCCTGCTGCTGTCAGACTTTTGAATGGACTTACCTTGCATTAAGTTGATCTTTCTCCACACCCGAGCTGTGACTGTAACGCTACGTTCTGCACTCTCTCGTTTCCTTCTCTATGAACGGTATGCTTTGTCTGTATAGCGCGCAAGAAACAACACCTTTCACTATATGTTAATACATCAAATCAAATATAGGGTTTTCTAAGTATCGCTGAAACTCAATGTGAAAAGTGAGTCTACAAAAATCTGAGACAGAGACAGAGAGCAGGAGGTAGAGGCATCTAGTCCTGCACCTGAAGCAGAGAAAATTGAATAGGCAAATCTTGTGAAGATTTTAAAGCGGGGCTGGAAGATTTGCTTAGTATGGGCTGGAGAGAAGGCATCTCCTGCATAATTCTCTCACTGAAAGTCAGTTCTGGGATTGGAAATTGCACAGTTTGGAAAGGTAAAAGAAATTTGGAATATGTGCAGTATTGTGGACAATTCTGATCACCACACTACCAGAAGTATGTTGATGCATTGGAAAGGCTGCAGAAGAGATTTACCAGGATGTTGCTAGTTTGGAGGATATGGACTATGAAGAAAGGTTGAACAAACTTGGATTGTTTTCATTGGAGCGTCGGAGGATGCGGGGGGGACCTGATAGAGGTTTAAAAGATTATGAAAGGCTTGGATAAAATGGATAGTCAGAGTCTTTTTCCCAGGGTCGAAAGATGAATTACTCGGGGGCATAGGTTGAAAGTGAGAGGGGGAAAGTTTAAAGGGGCAAGTTTTTCAGACAGAGGGTGGTGAATGCCTGGAACATGCTGCTGGAGGAGGTGGTGGAAGCAACGTTCAAGAGGCATCTGGATGAATACATGAATAGGCAGGGAATAGAAGGATATGGACCACAGAGAGGCAAGAAAATATTAGATTGGAGAGGCAACTGTGTCAACACAGACTTGATGGGCCGAAGGGCCGAAGGGCCCATTTCTGTGCTGTAGTGTTTTTTGTTCTTTTCTTTCACACTGATTTACCTGAAAATAGCTGTTTCTTATTGATTGTTTTAAAGCCGGCCATCAGGGACAGAGAATAGCTTCGGACTTCTTCCTGGAGAATAAAGTGCATACTTAAGTGACAACATAAAGTATATCCATTATATGGGAATTTCAGCCATGTTAAAAGTCAAATAGGGAATTTTGATATAGCTTTAAACATAAGTTGTCTGCCAAATAATGTTGTTAGTGGTGCTTTTTGTTTGTTTGTTACAGTAAAAGTCTAAAACTTGAAATCTTGTGATGTGATCCCTCCAATCACTGGACATTAAAATATCCTTTTAAACATTAGTGGTCTCTGTGGAGATTGTAGTATCTGTTTGGCAGTAACAAAACTCCAGGAGCTCTTGGTGAAGAAATGTTTGAATGAAAGGGGCTGAAACCCAAAGTGGTGCGATTAGTGCAAGCATGGTAAAGAACTGAAGATTTGCACCAGAGGCGATCAGATTTTGAAGCGTGGTGTTATTGGTTAGTCAGTTGAAAGGAAATGCTATGAAGGTCATTGTCACCCAAGGGAAAGAGGGTTTGGAGAAGTGCACCTCTTCAGTGTCAAGACCTTGGATGGAATAAAGCTGATTTGATTTGATTTGATTTATTATTGCCACATGTATTAGTATACAGTGAAAAGTATTGTTTCTTGTGCGATACGGACAAAGCATACCGTACATAGAGAAGGAAAAGAGAATGTAGTGTTACAGTCATAGCTAGGGTGTAGAGAAAGATCAACTTATTGCGAGATAGGTCCATTCAAAAGTCTGACAACAGCAGGGAAGAAGCCGTTTCTTGAGTCGGTTGGTACGTGTCCTCAGACTTTTTTTTCTTTTCTCCGACAGAATAAGGTGGAAGAGAGTATGTCTGGGGTGCATGGGGTCCTTGATCATGCCGGCTGCTTTTCCGAGGCAGCAGGAAATGTAGGCAGTGTCAATGGATGGGAGGCTGGTTTGAGTGATGGACTGGGCTTCATTCAGGACCCTTTGCAGTTTTTTGCGGTCTCGGACAGAGCAGGAGCCATACCAAGCTGTGGTACAACAAGAAAGAATGCTTTCTATGGTGCATCTGTAAAAGTTGGTGAGAGTCGTAGCTGATATGCCAAATTTCCTTAGCTTCCTGAGAAAGTAGAGGCGTTGGTGGGCTTTCCTAACTATAACGTCAGCATGGAAGGGCCGGGACAGGTTGTTGGTGATCTGGACACCTAGAAACATGAAGCTCCTGACCATTTCCACTTTGTCCCCGTTGATGTAGACAGGGGCATGTTCTCCTTTACGCTTCCTGACGTCGATGACTATCTCCTTCGTTTTGTTGACATTGAGGGAGAGATTATTGTCGTCACACTAGTTCACCAGATTCTCTATCTCTTCCTGTACTCTGTCTCATCATTGTTTGAGATCTGACCCACTAGGGTGGTGTCATCAGCAAACTTGAAAATTGGAGGGGAATTTGGCCACACAGTCATAGGTGTATAAGGAGCATAGTAAGGGGCACCGGTGCTGAGGATGGTCATGGAAGAGGTGTTGTTGCCTATCCTTACTGATTACGGTCTGTGGGTTAGGAAGTCTGGAATCTAGTCGCAAAGGGAGCAACCAAGGCCATGGAGTTTGGAGACGAGTTCTGTAGGAATAATGGTGTTGAAGGCTGAGCTGTAGTCAATAAATAGGAATCTGACATAGGTGTCTTTGTTATCTAGGTATTCCAGGGTTGAGTGTAAGGTCAGGGAGATGGTATCTGCTGTGGAGCTATTGCGGTGGTAGGTGAACTGTCGTGGATCCATGCAATCTGGGAGGCCGGAATTGATTCGTGCCAGCTGCCAGTGTAAGTGACTTGAGGGTTAAATCACGTGAGTGGGAAACGTGAGAGAGCCTATGTACTGGGTATAGGGTGGGATTCTCCCAAAAAAATTCTAAGTGTCAAATTTGCGTAAAAACTGGAGTAAATCCCGTTGGTTTTTCAGCGGGATTTTCAAAACGAATCTCACACTCTGTGCACTGCAGAGTGTACGAGAATAACTCTCATTAAAATCAGGGGCGGGGCCTTTTCCCGCCCGAGAGGCCGACAGCATAGCGCTGAGCGGGCCACTGCACATGCGCTGATCTGTCATAGCGGAGGTCACCACATGCGTAGTAGCCCCACACTGCTGGCCTCAGTCCTGGGCCCGCTAATGATATTGTAATCCTATTTGAATACATTATACAACTCTGACTGATTTCTGATATGGAGCTGAATGCGCCGGAAATCCATTGGCTGGAGACGTGCGGAGACTGGCACCCACGGGGAGCCCGCTACATGGTGTGCTGGCCTTCATCAATCGAGGGATTGAGTTTAGGAGTCGGGAGATAATGATGCAGCTTTATAAGACCCTCGTCAGACCCCACTTGGAGTACTGTGCTCAGTTCTGGTCGCCTCATTACAGGAGGGATGTGGAAATGATTGAAAGGGCGCAGAGAAGATTTACAAGGATGTTGCCTGGATTGGTTGGCATGCCTTATGAGGATAGGTTGAGGGAGCTCGGTCTTTTCTCCTTGGAGAGACGAAGGATGAGAGGTGACCTGATAGAGGTGTACAAGATATTGAGAGGTATAGATCGGGTGGATTCTCGGAGGCTTTTTCCCAGGGCTGAAATGGCTGCTACGAGAGGACAGAGGTTTAAGGTGCTGGGGAGTAGGTACAGAGGAGATGTCAGGGGTAAGTTTTTCACTCAGAGGGTGGTGGGTGAGTGGAATCGGCTGCCATCAGTGGTGGTGGAGGCAAACTCGATAAGGTATTTTAAGAGACTTCTGGATGAGTACATGGGACTTAATAGGATTGAGGGTTATAGGTAAGCCTATATATAAGCCTAGGTAGGTCGGGACATGACGGCGCAACTTGTGGGCTGAAGGGCCTGTTTGTGCTGTATTTTTTCTATGTTCTATGGCCTCTGCTCGAGGCTCCGAGCCCGCTGCGCTGGAGAATCGCCCCCATAGAGTTTAAACGATTTTGAGACAGCACGTGGTGCCACATTTGGTTGATTGTTGGTGATCTTGGAATCTGCTATCCGTGCTGTGCAAGTCTGCTTTCAGTGCTATTTGAATATGTAGTCTGTGGCATGGGAGTCATCAGTCACGTCAGTCTCTGGCATGTCTGGGGCAGGGCATCTATGGGGCACAAGAGGTGATGAGAGCCATGGAGCAGGGCCAGCTGGGCTGGGCGGATGAGACCCCAAAAGAGAAAGCAACTCAGGCTTAAGTACAGAGGGATGACAGCAATGAGCTCTCTCAATTACTCAGCCTAACTGAGCAGGGGGCTTATTAGCTCTGCCTCTCCCTGAAGGAGAAAGCAATCGTGCCCCATTGCATTCCTGAGACTCATGCTCGTGACACTAATTGGCCATCAATACTTAACCCGTAGCAACATCAGCTCCCCACAGTCTCAAAATCAAGGAGTGGCATTAAGCTTCAGGTCTCAGCAGATGGGACACCAACCTGACTCTCTCTCTCTCTAAGGATTCTGAGTGATATTGGGGTGGAGTCAGGGCAGCTGGCTATCTTATTTATCACAGCACTGGAGGAGCACAGACTTCAGCAGCAACGTGCAGCGGCTCCGAAGGGAGACTCTGCCAAACAAGACCAAGGGGCCACAGAGCAGGATCAGGGGCTGAAGGCCACACCCTAATTGCCCTTGAGAAGTTGATGGTGAGCTCCTTTTTTGTACTGCTTGCAGGCCTTGTGGTGCAGGTAAACCCAGAGTGCTATTGGGAAGGGAGTTCCAGGATATTGACTCAGCGACAGTGAAGAAATGACAATAGATTTCCAAGTCAGGATGGTGGTGTTCCCATGTATCTGCAGCTCTTGTCCTTCTCGACAGTAGTGGTCGTGGGTTTGGAAGGCGCTGTTTAAGGTACTTTGGTGAGTTCCTGCAGTGTATCTTGTGGATGTGACTCACAAGGGCATTCCTTTGGAGATTCCTTTCTTTTCAGATTATTGATCTCTGTAGGGATCATATTTATCGGGTTGAATTTATGTTACACATTTAAAAGTTACACTGCAACTCGATTCATCCATTGACATGTTACTGGCAATGACAGTCAGGTTATAGCTGAATTTAAATGCTATGCTTCCAGATCATTCCAACATACCACTGGCTACATTAGACAAATTACTCAATCCTTTACATCATAAAGGAAATAGCAAATGCTTGAGCAATCTCAAAATCCATCTCTGTGGACTATCGGTGAACAGCACAGCATGAGGAGTTGCATTTTTACATTGGTTAGAGCTGAATGTCTGGAGAATATAGATTTCACTGATGTAGCCCTACAATCTATAGTGCACCGTAACACCTTCCACATCAATTCTACTGGATGATTTGTGACCATTTGCCAATTTGCGATCTTTATTACATGATTATATAAGTCAATGCTCACTGTCGCAACACTTTTATATTAAGGCAATCTGACATTTGAGTAATATTTGACCCATAAAGTGAAAGGGTAGCTCTTCAGTGATCAAAGCCAACCTCTGCACTAATGGCTCATGACATCTGCGCAGCATCCAAGGACACAAGGCGACAAACAAATATGAGGTGTCTGCTTCTATCACTGTCACCATAGAGCTATCCCTGACACGCTGGATAAATGTTTGTAGTCCTTAGATATCAGCTAAGGTGTCAAGGCTTGTACTAATGGGCCTCATGCTTGACAGTTTCATTCTGCAGAAACAAGCACCAGAGGAGGAAGATACCTGACTGAGGCAAGGGGAATAGCTGAAGGAGCAGCAGGCGGAAGAGGCTGTGGAAGGAATCCATGGCTTTATACGCTCTGAATTTCAATTGAAATGCAACTTCAAGTCAGGAACAGGTAAAGATGATGGCTGCTATATTCCGCAAATAACTATCTATTCCAATAGATCATGTTCTTCACTTATTTAAGCGCATGGGTCACCTAACTTTGTAACCTTTTGTGTGGTTATCAGATTCAAGTTGCTAGGAGGATCTGAATGTGCTGCCATTCTGAGAGATAATACCATCATCTATATTCTGTCCGACTGCAGCCACATATCCGTGTGACAGCAGGACTTAGTTGTGGCAATGAGATTATTAAATCCCTGCCTTATGCTCCTCTCTAAGTGATCATCAAGCTTATTGAGCCTGACCACTTAGGAGCCGCGGATCTCAGTAATAGAGGGCCCACTGTTTTAGGCCTACTCAATGTTGCGTGATGTGGCTGCAAGGATTGTAGCTGTCTATGTTACTCCACGGCTTCACTCCCTAAAATCAGCATCGCGGCATTCCTGAAAACAGCTGGATACAAGTCCTAAGATTCATATTGCCTGCAGATGGAGTGACTCTGCCTGGATCTACCCTGGATCCTGCAAATATAGTTCGTACAATTGTTCTCATGTCTACAGGTTCAGGAACTCAATAGATTGTGACTTGTGCACATATCAAGAGACACTCAGACAATACGAGTGTCAGAAGGTCGACTCCATGGCACCCTCCACCAGGATCAAATATTCTGGAATCCTGGTCAGTTAATGGCACAGTAAGAAGTCTCACAACACCAGGTTAATGGCAGCCAGACTTCTTGCCAGAGGAGCTCTTTTGCCTGGAGCACCACCCACCTCCTCCACATGGGAGTCTACCTTAATCCTGCAGAGCCTAGCATGTGAACCGGCAGGAGCTGGAAGACAAAGTCACCACTTGCACTGGACAGGACAGCTCCAGGTGCTTTCCTACGCTGGTCATAAACCAACTTGTTATATAGTTGGAGCTGTTGTTGCACTGTCACTTTAAGAGTCTAGTCACGTATATAGCTTGTGACATCATTGGCTGCTTTGCACATTTTTGCCTAGTCGAAATCAAGCCTCTGTGGAGGCTAATTAATAAACCTACATTATTGTTTTCACCCAACCCCACATGCTATCACTTTACATTGTTTTGTACAACAGGATAAAAAGAATACTGGTGATGAGGAGCGCATAAAATTCTTTCCGAGTAAAAGAAGGAAAGGAAAATCGGAGTTGTACTTCCCAGCGGGAAATTTTGATATTTTTGACATTGGGGCAGAATCAACAGCAGTTCATTTGAGTGCACCTGGCATCAGGCCAATAAGGTTGTTGGGCAGGAAAGAGAAAAGTCCATACCAAAAATTAAAACCGGCACTCCGAGGAGTTCAGGCTGCAGAACTTGCCACGGGTGCAGTTGTATGATGCATAGAGATAGAGTAAAACTGAGAAAGATTTTGTGCATTGCTTTAAATCTAAGAAAAGCCACTGCAAAATAAGCTAGAGCACTGCGATTAAGGGAATCTGAGAATTGAAAGTCCAAAACAGAAAGATTTCAGTATTCTAGTATGACGTTAGTGTACCTTTAAGAAAGGTTTTTTAAAAAATCATGATCTCTGCCGCTCTCACAACCTCAGTGTTTCTCAGCTCACAGCCTCAGTTTATTTTTCTCATTGTTGCCGGGCTGCCTACGAGAGTCTTTTATTGCTGCTTAAATGGGGGTTTGTTATCTTTACTGGGATTTTTATGACTCTGCATTGTTAGGAAAAAAACTGGTTGGCAGGTCAGGTGATAGGAATTTGTTTTTCATTGTCAAATGGAGCTGCAGGTTTGAGTTTTAGAAGGGGCATCAAACTGAAAAGAAGTCTCTCTCCCTGGTTTTGGAAATTCTGCTGGTCATGTGAAAGCAAGGTCTTGCCTTTCTGAAGGGGGAAATCAGCTGTTGGTGGTTTACCTAGAGTTCCTAGTGTTTTGGGAAGCTGTTCTGACTTCAAACTGTGAGTCTATCCAGAAACTGCAGACTTCATCCGAAGGACCCTAGTCCAGTATTGCGTGAGCATTAGTCTTTGCTGTGTTAAACCTGTGGCTTTTGTCTGTGGGATTGGTTTGATTGGAACACGTTAGATATATTTGTTAAGGATTATGAATTATAGTAGTTGTTTTGTCTCTTGTCAATTACAAACAAGACTTCTTGCTCATTTTCTTGCTATATATTTCAACTATATTGTTAAACAAACTTTGTTTGATAAAAGCTCCCTAGTGGGTCATTTGAATCATACCTGAAGTGAAACGGGGGCGGCACGGTAGCACAGTGGTTAGCATTGCTGCTTCACAGCTCCAGGGACCTGGGTTCGATTCCTGGCTTGGGTCACTGTCTGTGTGGAGTTTGCACATTCTCCTCATGTCTGTGTGGGTTTCCTCCGGGTGCTCCGGTTTCCTCCCACAGTCCAAAGACGTGCGGGTTAGGTTGATTGGCCATGCTAAAAAATTGCCCCTTAGCATCCTGAGATGCGTAGGTTAGAGGGATTAGTGGGTAAAATATATAGGGATATGGGGGTAGGGCCTGGGTGGGATTGTGGTCGGTGCCGACTCGATAGGCCGAATGGCCTCTTTCTGTACTGTAGGGTTTCTATGATTCTATGAAACATATCATGCTTAGTCTAGCCAAATGCAAGAGGAAAAACTTATCATCCAGGCGGGCTCCCTAAAAACTTTGGAGTTTCTGACCTGAATCATAACACTCGCAAACAAGATTCCTCAGGATATAGTAGTCCCGTGTTTCTCAGTACCATTGGCAGCAAAACTTTTAATTTACTCCAGGGTCTGGTCCATCCCAAGGAACCCAGTAATAAAATATGCCAGGAATTAACCAAAATATTATTCACTGAAATCATTAATTATTGAGGAGTGTATTCGATTTCATAAAAGAAATCAGCTAGCAGGAGACAATATAGTACAATTTGCTGTGATATAAAGAGCCTTGCAGAGCATTGTGAATTTGATGAATCTCTGGATGATATGAGCAAAGACATCATGGTTTGTGGACTGAGAAATGAGGATATACTCCAGAGATTGCTACTAGAATAGAACTTGGATCTGAAAACAGAGGTGGCATGGTGACACAGTGGTTAGCACTGCTGCCTCACAGTGCCAGGGAGCCGGGTTCGATTCCCGGCTTGGGTCACTGTCGGTGTGGAGTTTGCATATTCTCCCCTTTTCTGCATGGGTTTCCTCCAGCTGCTCCGATTTCCTCCCACACTCCAAAGATGTGCGGGTTAGGTTGATTGACCCTTAGTGTCAGGGGGGCTAGCAGGTAAATACTAGGGGTTAAGGGATAGGGGCTAAGTGGGACTGTGGTCAGTGCAGACTTGATGGGGCCAAATGGCCGCCTTCTCATTTGTAGGGATTCTTTGAACAGCTTTGGAGATAGCTGTTTTGATGGTGCTTGCTGCTAAGAAAGCTTCTGAGCAGCCATGAGCATGCACAAAATGGCCACCAAGAGAAAGTCTATCCATCAGCAGACATGTGATCGCTGTGAAATAATGGGCCAGTCACAGACTGAATGCTGAGCAAAGACAGTGAATGCAAAAATTGTGGCAAAATTGGTCACATAGCATAAGCTTACTGGCAGAAACCAGCTTCTCCAGCAAGGAATGTTCAAAAAAGGGAAAAGGAAACACCCAAAAAGAAAATGAAGGATTGTAAAATTGCCAGCTCCAACACACCCCTCCCTGATGAGCTCAATGCATTCTACGCCCGTTTTGAGCAAGAGGTCAGTGAGAGCATGCCCTCCACCCTGGAAGCTCTGGATGAACCTGTATCTGGGGTCACCATTGCAGATGTCAGAGTAGCTTTCTCGAAGGTCAACCCATGGAAACGACTGGCCCGGATGAGGTACCCGGATGAGCACTCAGATCCTGTGTGGATCAGCTGGTGGAGGTATTCACAAACATCTTCAACCTCTCTTTATCGCAATCTGAGATCCCTACCTGCTTTAAGAAGACAACCATTATCCCGGTACCTAAGAAAAACCAAGCAGCGCGCCTTAATGACGATCGGCGGGTGGCTCTGACATCCATCATTATGAAGTGCCTCGAAAGGCTAGTCATGGCATGAATCAATTCCAGCCTCCCGGACTACCTGGATCGACTACAGTTTGCCTACCGCTGTAACAGGTCCACAGCAGATGCCATCTCCCTGGCTCTGCGCTCAACCCTGGAACACCTAGATAACAAGGACGCCTATGTCAGACTCCTATTTATTGACTACAGCTCAGCCTTCAACACAAAACTCATCTCCAAACTCCATGGCGTCGGCCTCAGCACCTCCCTCTGCGACTGGATCCTGAATATCCTAACAGACAGACCACAATCAGTGAGGATAGGCGACAACACCTCCTCTACAATCATCCTTAACACCGGTGCCCCACAAGGCTGTGTTCTCAGCCCCCTACTATACTCCTTATACACCTATGACTGTGTGGCCAAATCCCCCTCCAATTCGATTTTCAAGTTTGCCGACGATATCACTATAGTGGGTCAGATCTCAAACAATGACGAGACAGAGTACAGGAATGAGATAGTGAATCTGGTGAACTGGTGCGGTGACAATAATCTCTCCCTCAAAGTCAACAAAATGAAGGAGATTGTCATCGACTTCAGGAAGCGTAAAGGAGAACATGCCCCTGTCTACATCAATGGGGATGAAGTAGCAAGGGTCGAGAGCTTCACGTTTTTAGGTGTCCAGATCACCAACAACCTGTCCTGGTCCCCTCATGCCGACACTATAGTTAAGAAAGCACACCTCTGCCTCTACTTTCTCAGAAGACTAAGGAAATTTGACATGTCAGCTACGATCTCTCCAACTTTTACAGATGCACCATAGAAAGCATTATTTCTGGTTGTATCATAGCTGGTGTGGCTCCTGCTCTGCCCAAGACAGCAAGAAACTACAAAAGATCGTGAATGTAGCCCAACCCATCAAACAAACCAGCCTCTCATCCATTGACTCTGTCTACACTTCCCGCTGCTTCGGCAAAAGCAGCCAGCATAATTAAGGACCCAATGCACCCCGGACATTCTCTCTTCCATCTTCTTCCTTCGGGAAAAAGATACAAAAGTCTGAGGTCACATACTAACCGACTCAAGAACAGCTTATTCCCTGCTGTCATCAGACTTTTGAATGGACCTACCTTGTCGAAATCATAGAAATCAAAGAAACCCTACAGTGCAGAAAGAGGCCATTTGGCCCATCGAGTCTGCACCGACCACAATCTCACCCAGGCCCTACCCCCATATCCCTACGTATTTACCCGCTAATCCCTCTAACCTACGCATCTCAGGACGCTAAGGGGCAATTTTAGCATGGCCAATCAACCTAACCCGCACATCTTTGGACTGTGGGAGGAAACCGGAGCACCTGGAGGAAACCCACGCAGACATGAGGAGAATGTGCAAACTCCACAGAGATTGTGTTAACTGTATTAAGTTGATCTTTCCATAGACCCTAGCTATAACTGTAACACTACATTCTGCAGTCTCTCGTTTCCTTCTCTATGAATGGTATGTTTTGTCAGTATAGTGCGCAAGAAACAATACTTTTCACTGTATGCTAATACATGTGACAATAAATCAAATCAGATAGGTCCAGATAGTCAAGGGGGTCATTTGTTCTGACTGCCAGATTCTATGGTTATATCCGTGCCCGGTTTCCTTGGAGACGGAATATGAGGTGGCCTCCTGTAAGCTTAAGACCTTCTGTAACCAATAGATGCATCATTGACACTGGAAATCACATTTGAATTAAAGTTCCCTTTAAAGTTTTTGTTCTCCTTACAGTGAATTAACAGTGACCCTTTTACAATTGGGATGCCCAATTGGTTATTCGTGCCACTGGAGGTATAAGGAGACATTTATCAACACTGGTGGTGGGTCATAGAGTGAGGAGCTATACATTTGTCATGTCTCACTTTGTAAATAAATCTAAAAGATTGACTTCTGCTCTCCTTTTCTACCAACTGGCGATAAGAAGTGTAATATTATTTAGGCAAGATAATGCCTGCTCATACAGCTGGTGGCACCTTGGCTGGTTTTGCTGCTTTGCTGGCTGATTATTACTCTGGCATGTAGTGTACATGGAGCTGTGATCAGCATGTTTCTGGAGAATCACTCAACACAACAGCCAGGCTTTCACATACAAGTGTGCCATCAAGCTTACCGTCACTACTATCTTCAGAGATGCTGCCCCACATTGGACGTTCTAGTGTGATATGTGCACCCTGGCATGTTGACACACAACCTGACCTACCTATCATCCTCTAATTGTTTATTCACTTCCTCCACACACCTCACACTGTGGATTGTACTGCCGAGGAACACCGGTGCCAGAAACATTGCTGTTGGTACAATAGCTCAGGAGAACCTAAGTATATGCCCAAAAAACAAAACCAGAAGTTTGAAAACTGCCTAAATACTTCAAAATCTCAAGCAAATCTCTTTGATAACCTCAACGCCTAGCAACTCTGCATGCCTATTTATCTAACTGATTATTAGAAGTGACAGCAAGTCGTATAAAGCCACAAAATGACATGGAAACCATATTGCATCACTTCAGTGACATTATCTTATTATTTGTCTGCTTCAGGTAAATGCTTCCGATCTTTGCTATTTGCTTGTTGGACACAAAAACGAGAACAAGGTTTTACTCAATTCCTTTCGCTGTGTCTTTCCATCCATGAACTGGTGCAGCAAAGTAGTCATGTCAAGAAATATCAGTCCTGTGTCTTCAAGGCAGTAGGAGAGAGAAGAGAAAAAGGAAAAATGGGTTAGTACTTGGATGTGAACAACTGGCAGAGAGCTGACTCTGGGGCTGATTTTGAACGTACCAAACCTATTCAGCTCTAAAAGGTCATTATCTCTCACCGTTCCTCCAATACAACAGTCCTTCAGTGAGTGGACATATTTACAGGAACTAAAAAATTGCATCAAAGAGCACCAGATTCAAATGATTGGTACTTTTATTTTACTCTCCCCTCTCTCAAATATGCTGCGAATGATTCTAAAATGGTTTGTGTGTGATTTGATTAGATTTATTATTGTCACATGTATTAGTATACAGTGAAAAGTATTGTTTCTTGCACGCTATACAGACAAAGCATACAGTACATAAAGAAGGAAAGGAGAGAGTGTAGAATGTCTTGTTATAGTTGTAGCTTGGATGCAGAGAAAGATCAACTTCATACCAGGTAGGACCATTCAAAAGTCTGATGGCAGCAGGGAAGAAGCTGTTCTTGAGTCGGTTAGTATGTGTCCTCAGACTTTTGTAATTTTTTCCGGACGGAAGAAGGTGAGTGTATGTCCGGGGTGCATGGAGTCTTTGATTATGGCGGCTGCTTTTCCGAGGCACCAGAAGTATAGACAGAGTCAATAGATGGAGGATGGTTTGCGTGATGGACTGGGCTTCGTTCACAACCTTTTGTAATTTTTTGCGGTCTTGGACAGAGCAGGAGCCATACCAAGCTGTGATACAGCCAGAAATAATGCTTTCTATGGTGCATCTGTAAAAGTTGATAAGAGTCATTGAGGACATGCTAAATTTCCTTAGCTTCCTGGTGGGCTTTCTTAACTGTAGCATCAGCATGGAGGGACCAGGACAGGTTGTTGGTGATCTAGACACCTAGAAACATGAAGCTCCTGACAATTTTCACTTTGTCCCCATTGATGTAGACAGGGTCATGTCCTCCACTATGTTTCCCGAAGTCGATGACTATCTCCTTTGTTTTGTTGACATTCAGGAAGAGATTATTGCCATCTCACCAATTCACCAGATTCTCTATCTCTTTCCTGTACTCCGTCTCATCATTGTTTGAAATCCGACCCGCTACGGTGGTGTCATCAGCAAACTTGAAAATCGAGTTGGAGAGGATTTTGGCCACACAGTCATAGATGTATAAGGAATATAGTAAGGGGCTGAGGACACAGCCTTGTGGGGCACCGGTGTTGAGGATGATCTTGGAAGAGGTGCTGTTGCCTTTCCTTACTGATTACGGTTTGTGGGTTAGGAAGTCTTGGATCCAGTCGCAGAGGGAGGAGCTGAGGCCCAGGACATGGAGTTTGGAGATGAGTTTTGTCGGAATAATGGCGTTGAAGGCTGAGCTGTAGTCAATAAATAGGAGTCTGACATAGGTATCTTTGATGTCCAGGTGTTCCAGGATTGAATGTAGGTCCTGGGAGATGGTGTCTGCTGTGGACTGTTGTGGTGGTAGGCGAACTGTAGTGGATCCAGGCACTTGCTCGATTTTGCTGTCATATCAAACCCCTATGGTCCCTGTTATCAAAAACCTGGCTTGGTCTGGATTTCTTCCAAGTCCATCAGTATAGGGAATTGATTCAAATTTCAAACTGAATTCATCCTTTTTCTCAATATGAGGCTCACAGGCAGTTAGGTTATTGTTTACCGCAAATAGAATACATTCCCTCAGTGTCACATAATAGATTCACATCTGTGTCTGGCACATAGAAATTATTTTAACAGCGCTTTTCATATCTTATAATGGGATTTGACAAGTAAAGATTGTATGTGTGAACTGAAGAGGAAAGCGGTCACCTGTTTCCGATCAGCTGTCTGACTCTTAGATCTTAGAATGCTTGTTGTTGGCATAGCACCTTGTGATCAGTTTGGTTTAATCTCTACAACTATCTCAGTTCCCTGGCTGTAAAAAAAGCACATCCACCTCTATCATGTGTCACATACCATTTTTGTATTGTACAATGTGTTTCTTGTATTCTGTTCACAAAAGAACCCCACCTTGGGATATCTTTTGTTGTTGATATACAGGATATACAATTCCCCTGCATGACCTGACATCACTGAGTACATGAGTGCGAAGCAGTTGGGAGTCCATGATTTGATCGCTGGTGGCGACCATTTGTTGCTGTAGACCCCGACACCTTCTGTCCACCAGAAATGAATGATCTGAAAATCGAATGCAGCCGATCCCACAAACTGCTCTTTATAGTGTGCAGAACCACAGGCTTCAATATGTTGCCAGGACAGAAGCTATCTCAAAGTGCAGAAGATATAGATATAGATAAAACGCCCTGAGTGACATTATTCTGATTGACGATCTTACCTGGTATTATGATCCCCGTGGAGATCGGTACTTCTAAAAATAAATTTCCAGTAATCGGAAACCAGAATACTGTGGGTGTTGGAAATAGTTGAAATAAAAATAGAAAATTCTCGAATTACTCAGCACATCAGACAACTTTTGTGGAGAGAAACACAGTTCATGGCTGGAATTTTTCAGCCGTTCCCGCTGGCAGCATCTTCCCGTCCCGCCGACAGCGAACCACCCCCTCCCCTTCGAGTTTTCCAGCGGCGGGGGGGAAGGGTTGCAGACAACGAGAAACTCCATCCACAGCGATGGAGCAGAAAATCCCACCACTACCAATGGCAAAATACGCTGTAGCGGGCACAGGAAATCCCTCCCAATAATTCAGGACTGAGACCTTTCATCGGAACTGGGAAAAGTTAGGGATGTAAAAGGATTTGAGCAAGGGCTGGGTGTGACTAGGTCAAAACGGAAGGTTTGAGATAGGGTGAAAGAAAGGAGAGGTTAAATGATAGAAGAGTTTGACTTACGGGGTCAGGAGGAATAGTGGTGCGTTAAGGAATGAAACATGTACTTCGAACAGGTGTGCTGCCGACTAATAAGGAAAAAAAGTTAAACAAGTGTCGGAAAGGAAACAACATTATGGTCTGAAATTGTTGAATTTACTGTTGAGTTGAAAGGTTGTAAAGCATAACGTTTGAAAAGCACCTCGTATTTTGATTAAGCCTCATTGACGATGTGAAATGTATGGAAATTCAGCATTAAGGCAGCATTTAGAAGACTAAATACGGCATTGAGGTGACATTGTTTTGATGGAATATGTAAATAGTATGGCAAACAGCATGTGACATCGCAATGGGAGTTGTGTTGATTCTCCAGTAAGATGTAAGGCTATCCTGTAACTCTCCTGCGAGTGTTCAATCAAAAGACCCCGAAGTATTTACTGCCATTTGTCAATGTGTGATTATAAGTTTGTATGAAAAACCAAGTGGCACAACAGGCATTAACTTGGAAGCCCGTCGGGTCACATCTGGCTGTTTCCTGCAGTGGGGGCTAGAAAGTTTAAATTTACCATCCCCTGCCTCCAGTTCCACCCACTCAACATGCTCTTCCCCAGCATCAGGGTAGCAAAATCCAGCCTTATATAACCCATCCTTTCAAAGTTTACTTTTCTTAAGTTTACATGATTGGTGTGCAATTCTCATTAAACTGCTAATAGTGCTTAATTTTAAACTCAGTCATCATAAAAAAATGTTTAATTTTTGTCACAGTTATCCTGTAATAACAAACTCTATTCTGCGTATTAATCCAGAGCATGTATTAAATTGTACACGCGGGTGTGGTGATGTGCATATGGTCTGCAAAAGTAATGAAGCATGGAACCAAAATTAGCGCAGGGACTAACAGTCTGTAGGAAACAGTTAAGAAATACCTGATACAGAGGCAGTATAATTAAAGCTGAATAAGTTTGCTCTATATAAAGCTTGTACAGTGATGTGAGCAGCATATCAAAATAAAAAGAAAGCACCAAGTGTTTCTTATATAATTACAAAACGATTCATAAAATGATTTGCAATGAGGATATTTCAACAGTTTATGCTTATCTTAATGAGTATGTAAGTTAACACACTCCACATCTAATTATGATAGAATAATTGCAGGAAAATTTTTAATATAACTTTATAATACATAGAGGTAATTCGCTGTTTAAATGACCTGCTAATATTACAGATCCTAGGTGACAAAACCAGTGTCATCCAGAATGATGTAATACCACTGAAAATAGAGCTCCTGTAGTGAATTCATTTAAACTGCAAGGGGAAGATAAACGCGCACACACTGTGGTGGCAAGAACACATCTTTCATTAGATGATCTCAGTCAGGGCAGAAGTCTGGTGTTGTTTGAGTCCCTGGACTTGTGAATGGAAAAATGAGTCCCTTGATTGTTGTCAAGTGAACACTACTTGTGTGGCCTACTGGTGAAGACAGGATTAGACTTAGCCGTGATAGCACCCCCCCCTCATTAAAATGTCTGCTGGCACTCACTGCCCACCAGAAACATCCAGCAACCATGGGACTCTACTGTGGAATAAAACTGGGTGGTTGTTGGTGGGGGTGGGGGGGGGGGGGAGGGGAGTGTGATGGTGAAGAAATGGGAAAGGGGAGGGTATAGAGGAGGAGAAAAGACAGGAAAACTGACTCAGCAGGAGAGCGACCCAATTTTCATGGGAATTGGAAGGTGGGGTTCTGAAGACTGTGGAGGAATAGAGAGATCTTGGCGTCCATATCCACAGATCTCTGAAGGTTGCCACTCAAGTGGATAGTTCTGTGAAGAAGGCCTATCGCGTGTTAGCTTTTATTAACAGGGGGTTGGATTTTAAGAGCCGTGGGGTTATGCTCTGGAGTTGTCACTCAATACACTTCAAAGCATTTTCAGAGCAGCTGGAGCTTATGAGAGATAGCAAGGGGATCTCTCTCGTGAAATCCAATGCTCCTGTCAATTAAAGCACTTCAAAGAGGTCTGGTAACAACTGAAGTATCTGAAATCAATCAAGGGCAATCCCTATTGTAGAATGGAGTGCTGTGTTGATTTTGAAAACTTCCAGGTTTTCAGGGGGCATGAATATTAATGAGACCCCCAGACCATTTCAAAGCTTTTACAGAACACAGACAATAATAAAGAATTCCACCAGAAAGGTGCCTGAAATCATCATCCAAGAGTGATTTCCATATTCTCCATGGCAACCGCCATGGAGCCTCGCCTCGGGGGTAACGCCTGAATTCAATCCCTTGCCTCCAGCCTGAACAACACCCAGGTTCCTCTGCAGCCTAGCAGTGGCAGAGAAGCCCACTGGCACAGTTGGAGGCAGTACTTACCTCCTTCCCCCTCCCCCACCACCCACAACCCTCCCCAACCCCACCCTCCCGCCCCCCACTCCCTGCTTTGTGTCCATGGCACTTGGACCCCATTTTTCAAGATCAGGACTAATTGGTGCCCAAGTGACTTCCTCCTGAGTGGGGGGTGGAGTGTGACAACCCTGTAGGAAGCCATTGAATCAGCCTGCTAATTGGATTCCAATATATTTTAATCAGTTCTAATCAAAACCTGATCTCGCCAGGCACAGCAGGCCGGGAAACTCGGAACGGGTCTGACGCCTGGTGAGAATCCCCACTTGGCCCTCATGCCTGATTCAGAGGGTCATCAGAAATCCGCACTAGGATTTACGACCCCAGAGAATCGCCCCCCCGGAATTTCCACTGCCAGTCCTAGATCCTGGGGAAAGTCCAGCACCATACGGTTCCCTTTTCATGTGGAAATGTCTGGAAGTGCTGTACATTACATAATTATGTATTGAGAAGGTTTGTCCACTCATTGTTTACAATGTTTGGAGTCACAAGCAGAAGGATGTCATGGTAAATTTCTATTGGTTTCAGTACAAACTGGAGACAGCTTTTCTCTTCAATTGTATTTTTGCTCACGTTAACTGAGCGGTAACTGCGAATTAGTATCATCTTTTCAAGAAAGGTATGGGAATATTTTGAAGACAACTGAACCAGTATGTTATTATATTTCTGCTCTTCTGTCAGTCCTTTGTGGGAACTTAATGGAGACTGTCTCCCTTTAATTAACTCGAAATGATTTATGTGGGACTATTACTCGAATGTACAATATCAAACACAGCCAAATCCAATTAATTATACACAAAAATGCAGACATACAAATAATTATTTTAAAAAAGGTTGACACAAAGTGAAATTTGACACCAGCAAATTTGCACTAATGTGAAAGTTCATGGCAACCATCCCCTATTCACATAGTAACGTGAACATTTGTTTCATTCGCTACACAATATGATGGCTCCTTAAACTGACAACTGGCCTGTCTTTGCTCTCCACTAATTCTGTCACAATGAGATTAGTTGCTCTCACTCTTCCCCAGCTGCTTCATAATCCCAGCTTCATCACCTGAAGCCCTATGATTTATGCTGTCCAGCACCAAATGGTTTGTCATCTTGTGAAAAAGGCAGTCCACATATTAATGTTTACACCTTAAAATAAAATAAATTTTTCTCAGTATACAGGGCTTCAATAGACCCAACTACTTCTTGATTCCTATTATATGAATTTCAATGTCCCCAAACCCATTGCTACTGATTCTCATTGTACAAGTTCCAAATGTCAAGATCACTTTCATTCACACCCATTATGTAGAATTCTAAGAGCAACTGTTTCTTGTTGGTTCAGTAACTAAATTATACGCACTAATTAGTGTGTTGGACAGCACAGATCGAGAAGGTCGCATTTTCCATTCTTGGTATAGACTGCAGTAATCAGCTGATTAAATTGTACTCGCTCTGCCTGAGGTGTAGGAGTGCTTGTAGAGAGGGTTAAAGTTGGTCAGGTTGACAGGAAATATTGCTACATGTGGAGAAGGCCTTTGTTTTGACTTCAATGCTTTGGTCAGAACATTTGCTCCGAGATCAGCCCCCTCGGGCTGCAGCATGAGAGGGAGATACAGCAGAGGCAGTAAAGGAGGGAACAAGCTGTTCACTAAGGGAAGTGGTAGAGAGAAGGGTTCTCAGCATGGGGCTTTATCATCTTTGTTCCTGAACTGTGGGTTGTGAGGCAGCAGTAGAGACTTTTGAGCAGCAATTCTGGTCAGGGTGTGAATTTTTTTCTTCCAAACAGTCTATCGGGGCTTTTTGCTGCCCTAATTCGCCATTCTTTCAGTGCCCGGATTGACGGTTCAGTTCAGCGCTCCAACTGGATAAGTGGGGACTTCCTTGGATGTGCTGAGAGTGGAGGAAGTCCTTTGAACATGCATCGTGGTAAATGATGGGACAAGCCTGTGTCAGTGCCAAGTCTCCATGATGCATGCGTATCAATTCTTCATTTAACAGCCTCATCAAAGTCTTCAAAACTATTGTGGGCAAAATCATTTGGTAACCACCACCTCCACCCCCTCCCCCGGACCACTATGCCGCCAGTTAATGACTTTCCCTCTCCCTGTTCAATGATATCCCCCCTCCCCAAATCAGTAACACCCCTGCTCCACAAATCCCACTCCTCTTGCTCAAAACCTCCTCCCTATTTAACAACAGCCCTCTCCCCTCCCTCACTCAACAGCTCCCTCTCCCCCCTCCCCCCGCCCCCCACTAACCCCTACCCCCATCACCCAGCTCTCACTTTGGGGTTACCCAATTTGCAAGCATTAAAGCAAGGTCACAGTGGGGAAAAGTTTGGGAACCCGTGTTTTAGAGTTTCTAATTCTGAGTTAGAGCATTTTTTTTAAACCAAGAGTAGTGAGTGCAATGGCTGTGCTTTACAAACTAGGTCCGTACAGAATTCTGCAACCTCCTGGAAGCAAACCTGCAGCCTCAGAGGAAGAACAGCAGTCTCAGTGATTGTTATGGTGACAATGGCCTTGAATTTTTCTATGTATAGATCCTTCCAAGTTGGACCAGTTGACATCTGTAACACCTACCAGTCCTCCATCCACTCCAGATCGGAGAGGTGACAGATACTGTATAGGCTCCAGAGTGGTCTTCAGCATGTTCTCTCTGAACAGGGAGAAACAGATGTCATGTAAGTGTGACTTTACCGGAATAGTGGGATCCGCCATGGTTTAGAGTGTCATCGACAGTGCACATGTCTATATTGACGGAAATGTACAGCAACTGTAAAGGTTGCTACTTGCTGAACATAGTTGATGTGTGTCGTGTCCATTCATTCCTTAGAATAGATGTAGGCAGCACTTGGTATGATTTTTAAAAAAAATTATTGAATAAAATTTAAAAATTAACATTACAGAAGTGAAGAAAGGATTACTGGAGAGAGAGAGAAAGAGAACACCAAAAGCCAATCCCGACCAGACTTGAACTCAAACCTCACACTCGGCCGAACTAACTAAGCAGATAACTGTTACGACAATAAATGAATTTTCATGTGTGTTGAAATTGCTGGGCACACACAGTCTCTAACTTTCATAAACAATTGGCAGCCGTGTGGCCATGAAAGCTTCTGTTTTGGCTTATGAGAAAGCCTTGCTTGCAAGATTACTTTCAAAGAATGCAGTCAACGTTCCAAGCTCATCCCAGAATGCCTGCTGAGTTTAAAATGTGGCCAAGTTAGCTTTAAAGCTTAGCATAGTTAGTTACATAGGCAGAAATACCTTAAGATGATATATTTTAACTGAAGCAAACCATACAAAGGATCCCACAATGTGTGACCATAAGGACATTATGCCAGTGAATGCTCCACATTCTGGCAGCCGTCTGTTGTCCCCTAACTATTTGGGCCACCACAACAAACCAGAGCTCTGACAAAGGGTCATCCAGACTTGAAATGTTGGCTCTATTCTCTCTCCACAGATGCTCTCAGACCTGCTGAGATTTTCCAGCATTTTTTGTTTTTGTTCCAGATTCCAGCATCCGCAGTATTTTGCTTTTGCAACAAACTAGAGAGTGGTTGCTGGGAGGCAAGGGTTAACTGGCCCCCCAACTCCATTTTGTTACCCAACCACGTGTGATTAGCATGTGTACAGTGAGAGCCATGCTTCCAAAACACAACATCACACAGCATACCAATGGGCAGCCGAAGCAATGGTCCCAATCAACTTGTGGTGGCCTGCAGCAACCTTCATAACCTGGACATCATGAGGGCACAGCCTGCACCACCAGGAAAACAGTGACCATCGCAGGAAAAAGAGCAGGAGAAAGAAGAGTAAAAGCAGGTGCGTGATGAGAAAGGGAGGTAACAGCTGAAAAATCCCTTTGGAGGCGAATTGCTTATCGCTTTCTCCCTTCGTTACACAGTGAGCATAAGCCCAAATCCCCATTGTGCAACAGCCACACACGTTCCCACCCTCTGTTATGACCATCTCAATCACAATCCTGAAATAAAAGTTACCACACAACAAACATTCAAAAACTTGAAAACCAAACATTCAATATTCCATCCAAAAGCCAATTAATTATCCTTATGAATTCACCTTCTGCCTGGTTTTTCAGGTGCTTTCCCCACGCTACTACACAGTGCTATCCCAATGGCCGCAGATTCTGCACACACAGTGCTATCCCAGTATCTGCAGATTCTGCACACACAGTGCTATCCCAGTATCTGCAGATTCTGCACACACAGTGCTATCCCAATGGCCGCAGATTCTGCACACACAGTGCTATCCCAGTATCTGCAGATTCTGCACACACAGTGCTATCCCAGTATCTGCAGATTCTGCACACACAGTGCTATCCCAGTATCTGCAGATTCTGCACACACAGTGCTATCCCAGTATCTGCAATTTCTGCACACACAGTGCTATCCCAGTATCTGCAGATTCTGCACACACACTACTATCCCAGTATCTGCTGTTTCTGCACACACAGTGCTATCCCAGTATCTGCAGTTTCTGCACACACAGTGCTATCCCAGTATCTGCAGTTTCTGCACACACAGTGCTATCCCAGTATCTGCAGTTTCTGCACACACAGTGCTATCCCAGTATCTGCAGTTTCTGCACACACACTACTATCCCAGTATCTGCTGTTTCTGCACACACAGTGCTATCCCAGTATCTGCAGTTTCTGCACACACAGTGCTATCCCAGTATCTGCAGTTTCTGCACACACAGTGCTATCCCAGTATCTGCAGTTTCTGCACACACAGTGCTATCCCAGTATCTGCAGTTTCTGCACACACAGTGCTATCCCAGTATCTGCAGTTTCTGCACACACACTACTATCCCAGTATCTGCTGTTTCTGCACACACAGTGCTATCCCAGTATCTGCAGTTTCTGCACACACAGTGCTATCCCAGTATCTGCAGTTTCTGCACACACAGTGCTATCCCTGCGGCCACAGTTCCTTCACATGTTGTAATTCCAGTGTTTGTGAGGCTACAACAGTGTGAAATGTGGGAGGGTGAAGTGAGGCTATGGATGTGAGTTGTGATAGAAATCGCAATGATCAAGATTGATGGAACTTGTTGGTCAGCGAGTGATGGGTGGTTTAGTGCATCGACCAGTGTGTGAAATGATTAGTTTATCTGTAAGGATATGGCATGTGAGGATGAATTCACTGACCTTGACCACTTTTGTGAGGGCAGTGAACTTTTTGCGGTGGTTCATCCAGCCCTTGAGACCAGAGTGCTGGCAATGAATGTGACAGCTGTCTGTTCCCATTGTCTTCATATTGTCTGCCTGAGGGATTTCTGAGTCCCTGGGAGAAGAGGGATCTCTTTCCACCTTTAAATTAGCTGCTAGCAACATGTTTGCGTGCCGCCGACATCACTAAAATAGAAAGTTAATTGTGCATTATGATCCATGGCCTTGTTTGACATTTTCCATGTACACTTGAACGCCGTTGTTTTTTCATCCCAAGCTGTCATAAAGTGCTTTCAGGCCAATGAAGTACTTTTGATGCACAATGAAATCCAATATTATTCATTCCAGGTTAAGCAGCGTTTCACTTGCATCTCTTTCAATTTGGTCTACAGCATTCACCTCTCCCAGTGTGATCTCCTCTACATCGGAAAGACCAAACGTAGACTGGGTGATCGCTTTGCTGAGCACCTCCGGTCTGTGCGCCATCAGGACCCTGACTTTCCGGTTGCTTGCCATTTTAACACACGATCCTGCTCCCATGCCCACATGTCTGTCCTTAGCCTGCTGTAATGTTCCAGTGAAGCTTAACGCAAACTGAAGGAACAGCATCTTATCTTCCGGCTAGGAACATTACAGCCTTCCGGTCTCAACGTTGAATTCAACAACTTCAGATAATTAGCTCTACCCCACCTCAACCCCTTTGTTTTCATTTAATTTAATTTTTAACTGTTCTCTACCGTTTACTGTCTTTCTTTATTTTTCTTCTCCCCCCCCCCACTTCTCTCCCCTATTTTATTCCCCCTTTCCTTATCTTTTCTCCGCCTTTGCTTCCCCCTTTTCTCCATTTTGTCTCTCTCCCAAGCATCCCCCCTCCCCTCACATCTTCATCTGTTACAGCTTATCCTCTGATTTCAGCTTCTCTGCTGTTTGGCCATTCACACCTTTTATTCTCTCTATGGACTGCCATTAGCAGCCTTTCCCCTTGTTTTTGTGACTATGACTCATCTTTCATTCCCTCACCCTGCAGTATAAATGTCTCTCACTTTCTATACCTTTTAGCTTTGACAAAGGGTCATCTGGACTCAAAACATCAGCTCTTTTCTCTCCTTACAGATGCTGCCAGACCTGCTGAGATTTTCCAACATTTTCTATTTTGGTTTCAGATTCCAGCATCTGCAGTAATTTGCTTTTATGAAGTCCAATGAGTTATAGAGAGAGATGTTTCTGCTTGGAACTTGTCCCAGCATTTTTCCTAATCCAAGATTGAATGAAAAGGGAAAACTTGATGGAGATTTTCCTGAACATGATAGTGGAGCTCTCAGGATTTCTCAGTTGCTGCACACAAACTCTTTCTGTCTGGTTCCAAATGCTTTACGCCAAGCTTGTTCAACCTTTTCACTTGAGAGGCCACACTTCCAGTTTTTTTTCACTGAATGGGCCAATGAGCAAATTTCAGGGAGATAAGGTTTGGCACACATTAAACAGGAATTTCAAAAGAAGTTGAGTTATGAAGAAAATAAACATTGTCTTTTTCCTGTGCATCGCTTTATTGGGGGTATTGTATCCCTCATTTAGGCTCTACACCCTGGGCCTGGCTCGTTAAACTAAATGACTCCTCGGGAAGTCTTCAAGCCAGCCATATGGTGTTGGAACTTGATTTTTTAAGCTTAGCGAATGAAATTGAAGGTAATTTTTTAAATCTCTGGATACTGCTTTAAGCATCATTCATTCGAAGACGGTGTTATGGCGCTGACTGTGGAACCATTGCTGCAGCTTTCTTCCGGCTGCACATCAGTATGCTATTGTTAATTCGGATGGCTGACAATTTGAAAAAGTTATTTCTTTTTGCAGTATTTTGCTTGCCCTTTTTGTGATCTGGCCGGCTCCCTTGACTCTCCATTTGGTCAGCTTCTTCCTTTCATCTGCACAGTGGATGACTCTTCTGCCTTTCAGCCTTTTTTTCCTTTTTCTGCATTTTGCTTTGCCTTTTCTGTTCTGGCTCGGTTTCTTGACTCTGTCCTCTCTCAGGTCAGCGATGGAGCTTTCTTAGATATTCTCCAGCTCAGTCTATGATTTAGCTCCACTTCTCATAGGTTAAACTGTTGTCTCTTTAGTTTTTCATCCTTCTGGGATTTTCCGGTCCTTTATTCTCTGACACCCTGTTGGAAGGTTGTTTTTTGCTTCACTAAGAGGTCTGGAGGTTTGTATGCCTGAACATAAACTGTTTATTAACTACTCATAAGTATATGCATCCCCAAGATATAGCCCTGCATAAGCACTGTCTCCAAGCTGGCTTCTGCTAGATGTGATTATGAACAGACTCTACATTATAACATCAATGGTCAAGTCCCACAACAACCCTTACTCTGCTCAAACACCCTTATACAACAGACGGGGGCCCAATCGCTCCCCCTTCAGCCAGCACTGCATCCCCTGCTTCTCCTACCTATTAAGAGTTTCAACAACACCAGATTAAAGTCCAACAGGTTTATTTGGTAGCAAATGCCATTAGCTTTCGGAGCGTTGCTCCTTCGTCAGACGTCTGAACGAAGCGCTCCGAAAGCTAATGGCATTTGCTACCAAATAAACCTGTTGGACTTTAACCTGGTGTTGTTAAAACTCTTACTGTGTTTAACCCAGTGCAACGCCGGCATCTCCACATCTCCTACCTATGCCTTTCCTAAGCTGTGTGGCCTCCACCCTGCCAATTATCATACACAAATCAGTCTGTTGCCTGATTTTCCACCCTGTGGCCACCAATTGCCCCTGCCATTAATTTGTCGGTGCCACTTCCCAGCCCAACCTGGGCCCAATTGCCTATCGTCCCGAAGTGGGTCACTGGTTCCAGATTGCAGCATCCGATGAGTTATAATGAATAGAATCAGCCTCTACTCGACTGATGTTGGGCAATTTTACCCTCAATGTGAGCAATTTCCAGGCCTTGAAAGAGGCCTTAAAGAGCCTTGTTGCAACATAAAAGAAGAACAGAGGTAAAGCTTCATGGAGACTACTGGGGTAAAAAAAAAAGGACAGATTCTTCCAGGGCTGTCAGATGCAACCGTTACAAGTGAAAGTGAGTTAGTCCAAATAATAGCAAGTGTATCTTGGTAATCACTTCTGTGTGAAGAGTAATAAGTGGAACTGAGAGAAAGTACTGGAATTCTCAAATTGGGGTGGCAGCACACTGACCCTACAATAATGAAAAGGAGAAAAAAGAACACTCAGAGATGTCATTACTCTGTCATTGTGAAGCAAGCTAAAAGCAGTTAAAAAAAGATTTAAACTGTGACCAGATTGTAAATGTGGCACAGCTGCGATCCAACTGCTGAAGTGAAGCTTAAATAAATACACAAGTTGTAGGCTGGTTAAAAAGAAAGAAGCCTGTGAAAACGTGCTCCTTTATTGAAGCAAGTTTCACTTGCGACTGGTTGAAATGAGAGATTTTATACAGTGTTCTTGCCACCAACGGCTAAACAAACCTTTATTTTGTGGAATCTAAACATTGATTTTTTTTTCCAGTGTAGTTATTGTCATTCTCGCCTCAAAACCAAATCCATCTCCTCTAGCATTTATTGGGAGGTGTCTTCCAGTTCAGCCAACAGTGGAAAACTTGGCTGGGTGGAGGAAACTAATTTGGCGGCAGGCCAAAGATAGTTTCCCAATGGCGGGATGAACTTTAGCAATTAATTCCTCAGGACTTTAAAGGTGGGTTAAAAATGGGGCGAGCTTCCAAATGCACAATGTTGGGAAGATTGCTACATACATTAGAATGTCACGCAAGCTCATTAAAAGGTCATCTCACTGGAATTAAATTCTCCTTCCAAATTAAGTTCCCTCCCAACAAGAGATTACAAGGTAGTGGAGTGAGCCTCAAATATTACATGCACCATTTACTCATGTAACTCTCAGCTATACAATGCTGTTCCTCTGAAACTGTGATCCCTTCCAAGTGGGAGCAGGGTCTTTTCAGGTGGGTGGAGTTCAAGGTGGGCACAATTGGCCAACCAAAGGGACACCTTAATGGTCATGAGGCAATTGGATGAGAACGATGTTCAGTTGTGTTTTCTCTATGGTAAAGCCCGCAAGCAGCATGTGACTCATGGTTCTCATAACATTGAGATCCCAGTAAGGTTTGGAGCTGCCATTCATTCCATACCATTTGTCACCTGCTGTTGTCAGAGTGCTGTTGTCAGAGGTAGGGAAGAAGGAAGGTGGATGCCTCCAAGGGGCAGCAAAGCCCCTCAACTCCAAATCTCCTTCCTTCTAGGTGAATGAGCATTGTTGGCAAGGACTCATGTGGTAAGATGTTTTGATGTTGCCAAGGCAATAGATTCTCAATGGTAATGGAGGCAAGCTAAGTAGTGTCTGAGGAAGGGTGCTCGCACATGGCTGTCATCACACCAGTCAGAGAGCAATGCCTCCACGCACAGTCATGGATGAACAGTAGGAGCACTGAACTCTGTTTCTCCAGGAAGTCCTTCACCTGGAAGGGGTTGGGTGGGAATGCTAAATCTAAACAGCAGCTAGGCATAAGACTTAGCACTAGCTTGATGACTTTGAGATGGAGGCAAACCTGAATAGAATATGTTCACTAGGTTGATTATTGCAATTCATTCGCCAATCCACTGACCAAAGGCTTTGATGATGCAATCGCCAAGCAACCCAGCCTTGCTACTGGCTCTAATCCAGATGAGGAGGAGGAGGAGGGACCAGTGCAGTTTAACCCAGTGCTAGGAAGAGCAACAGCCTGAGCAACAAGAGGGAGCAGGATCTCAAGAAGATCAGGATACTGGCAACCAGGGGCCTGTGTGACAGTGAGCATTAGTCCGACCACAGGTATATTGCAGAGAGTGCAGCTATCCAAGAATGAGTGAGAAACAACACCAGAAGCAGCTTAGAGTGTCCTGGGATGTGGTTGTTTACATCTGCCAGCTTCTCCACAAGGACTTGCAGCTACAAGGACTTGGAGGCAATCCCATGCCAGTGGCAGTAAAGGTGACCGTCACCTTATATTTCATTCCAGGCTTCTACTGGGGACCTGTGCAGCATTTTCCAGTCAGTGTCACAGAACTGCACCCACACGGTGACAAGTGCCCTGTTCAGGAGGGTGCACCAATTTATTCAATTCCACCTGGATCACAGAAGCCAGGCTACAAGAGTGTTGGGTTTTGCAGCAATCAGAGGATTCCTTCACGTGCAAGGTGCTATTGACTGCACATACGTGGCCTTAAGAGCTCCCTGGCAACAGTCAGTCACATTCATCAATAGGAAAGTTTTCCACTCTTTGAACTTGCAGCAGACAGATGATCACGGAGGCAAATCCAGCCTGTTTCCACGCTGTTCCCAGGGAGCTCTCTCAATGCTTACATTCTAACCCAGGTGACACAGATGTTTGAGGGATTTTGATGATTGCAGGGCCGATTCCTTGAGGATAAAGGATAGCCCTGGAAGACCTGGCTGATGATGCCAGTTCACTATCTGCTGAGGAGAGTTACAATGCTGCACATTCCTTCACAATGTCCACTATTGAGCAGACAGTAGGCCTCTTAAAGATGTTTGGACTCCTCAGGTGGGGTTCTCCAACATTCAACACAAAGGGTGTCCTGGTTCATTGTTGTCTGCTGCACCTTCCACGGCATAGTGCTACAAAAGGGGGTATGTCTTAGCTGAGGGAGACATGGTGATGAGGATGCTGAAGTGGATGTTGTTGGTGAGAATCAGGATGTTCCAGATCCACAGTTGAAGCTCTTGCAAAGGTGCAACATTGCAGAGAGGCCCAAGTGGCAATCTGATAGCTAACAGATTACTGACATAGTAAACTGCTGAGACATTTCCTTTACTATTTGGATTTATGTCCTCTTCTGGCTGGCAAGTCCCAACTCCTTTTTGGTATACTTTAATATACCTCTATTTATGATAGCTGAATTAAATTGCACTGCTTAACTTCTGCATCACTGGTGATTTGATCCTTTGCAGGTGCCAGACAGTATTGATATGCAGGGCCTTGATGTTAAATGTATACATTAAGATCTGCACAACATTCCATTCTCCCACAAGCACGGGCACCTGTAAGTAGAACTAAGATTGTTCCTACGTCCTCACAAGGTCCATGTGCATGGCAACTCAGAACAATATCAAATCTTACCTCTGTAGGGATGCATTCATGTCATCCTGACACCTGCTCTCACAAGGACCAGACCTTGCAGAGAGCTCGTTCAACCAGAGCAGGGAGGAGCCACATGAGAACACTATTTCGTCATCGAGATCTCTCTCCCAGATTGATCAGGGAAGATTGTGTTCCTGCCACTCAATCACTAAAGCAAACCTATATCCCTTGACATCTTTCTCATGTGGAAAACTTTTGAAGTTACTTTGAAGTCCACTCACCGAAACTGCCTCACTTGCACTGCATGTTGTTGAGTAGCCATGATGTGGAGAAGACAGCGTTGGACTGGGGTAAGCACAGTAAGGAGTCTCACAACACCAGGTTAAAATCCAACAGGGTTTATTTGGAATCATGAGCTTTCGGAGTGCTGCTCCTTCCTCAGGTAAGTGGCAGATCCCAACTCCTTTTTGATATACTTTACTCTAATGTACCTCTATTTATGATTGCTGAATTAAATTGCACTGCTTAACTTCTGCACCACTGGTGGCTTGGTGCCAAAATGTACAGATATACAGAGCCTTGATGCTAAATCCTCACTCACCTGAGGAAGGAGCAGCGCTCCGAAAGCTCATGATTCCAAATAAACCTGTTGGATTTAACCTGGTGCTGTGAGACTTCTTATTGTTGTTGAGTAGTCCTGTGCCTGGCTTCTGTTTAGACATGGTATTGTCACCCAACCCCTCCAATCACAAGGCCTCTTACAAGTCTCATTCATAGATGGCCTTAGTATCAGTGCGAGAGTGTGACATGTCAGGTGCTATTGACTGCACATATGTGGTCTTCAGAGCTCCCTGGCAACAGTCAGTCACATTCATCAATAGGAAAGCTTTCCACTCTTTGAACCTGCAACAGACAGATGATCACAGAGGCAAATCCTGCATGGTTCCACTTGGTTCCCAGGGAGCTCTCTCAATGCTTACATCACCCCAACCAAGGTAAACGTCTTTCCTGCATGGACTCGCAGAGGCCTGTTAGAAATGCTGCTGCTTCACATGGATAGCCTCACAGTCCTCAGCACGATCCAGCATACGGGCCCATTTTACTCTATCCCATCCTATGGACTAAGACCCCAGTCCTTCAGTGATGTTCAATGCACTATGGTTGCAAACCCTTTATAAGAGCCTACTGCAACTTTTGATAAGGAGATGATCAGGCAAAACAAATCACCATGTGCAGTCTGAGAAAGGTTTCAGTCAACTGTATATACCTCTCTATTATTCTACACTTAATCCTTCTTGCAGTCAAGGCTACCTGTCGTCTCCTTACCTGCAGCCTTCACCTGCTGTTAGCTCAAAATGTCAAATCACTAAGAACGGCCAGTAATGATTGGATGTGCCCACCACAGCTTTCTCCAGACATTTAGAGCAGCTTCTGGTTTTCTTGTCCTCGGAAGGTAGTGTGGAGCTTCCCTCTTTCAAAACTGAAACTGCATCTTCAGTGTTCCTTGCCACACAATCAGATTTAACTCCCCTTGAGTACTCCTTGCATCCACCCACATCTCACGTCAGGCAACAGCAGCAGGAGATGCAATTACCTCACTGAATATATTTTCAGAGGTCAGAACATGGTGAGCAAGTAATGGATGTCATGATGTGTGCCCAGACTGCACATTCGCAAATGACTGCCAGTGATTAATCATGCACATGTGAGATTAATGAACAATCATGATGTTGACAATGTGAAAGAAGTGAATCTATAGGAGTTCATTATCAGACTCTGATGGAGGCCCAAATTCCAAACCTTAAATGCCTGTGACCATTGAAACAACAGTAGCAAGATGGAATCCAGGACACTTCCAAACTGTGCAGGTGCACATATACGTACAGGTGCCAAAGGTATATACAATGGTTGTATACAGGTTATATACAATATACCTGTACCATCTGTGCGTTTTCAAAACTTCCTTATCTTTCTTTCTCTATTATTGTGTTGAGTGCAGCCCTAACACCTACAGCTGAAGTGGAGGCAGCCTGCTGACTGCTATGTCCTATTGACTTTGATGGGGGTTCTCTGCTAGCTTGAAGCTTAGAGAGCCCCAGCCTGCTAAGAGTCTCCTGCCCAGTTGCATGTGCACCTTCCTTGGCCTGACCTGCTGGAGGCAATGGGGTCACTGGCAGAGAGGAGGTGAAGCGGCAGGGCACCATTGGAATGCCCTGGAGTGAAGTCCCCAGGGCTGGCTGGCATTTCTCCTCCCCATGCATACTCGATTGCAGCTCCCTGACTCCTTGAAGAGAAGAGGCACCTGGAGGGGGGTCTAGATACCCTGTCCCTGTCTCACTTAGCCATTGTTGCATTGCATGCATGGCTAGGCAATGGAGTACAGGTCCGAGCACACATCCAACAGCCGCTGTGTGTTCTGCTGGACCTGGGTCTCCATGGAGGCAGCCAGGCGCTTGCATGCTGGAAACATACAAGTTTCCATGTTCAGACACAATGTGGACAGACTCTTTCAGCCCTCAGTTCAATCTACGCATGGCCAATAGCCTGATGTTCCCCTGCCTGGCCCGCATCTCCAACATATCTCTTATGGCTGAGTCCAGAGGCTCATCAGCTGCATAGGGTTCAGCAGGGGCCTGGTTTCCAGCAATCCTCTGAGTGTCGGAGACCTCAGCTGGCAGTCCCTCCTCCAGCTGTGGACCCATGTCTATGATGTACTCACCAGATTGTGACCCCGAACCAATTCTAGAATGTGCACCCTCTGAAGTTAATATATCTGCACTGAAAGTGCAGGTGAACATCGTGATGGTGCATCCTCTGGAACATTAACTTCAGTGCTGGGGTCACAGGTGGAGCTATGGCCTGGCTTTAATGTGGGCCTCTCCCTTTTCTTGTTGGTTGTTGGAATGCAGAAGAGGAAGATTTAGTGGATGCCTAAGCAGGCTCTTTAACTAAACTGATATGTTATTCTGTCAGTAAATCTGACAACTGCAGACTGAAGGTGTCCTTACTGGCTTCCTGGAAGCATCCTATTGTGTCTTCATGACAGGCATGGACATGCTCTTCCCTGGCTATCTCGATGGCCTGCTCCTCAAAAAGTGTGAGAACTCAAATGTCCAGAAGGCTGCCTTGGGTCATGGCCCACTCCCTCTTATTGTGGTCATTCTTGTCCCGCAGACAGACAGAAGGATCGATCATCATCCCAATGGGTGCAGGAGCAGCTTAGAAGCATTCACACCCATGGCAGCTTCTGAGTCCTTCCCAGTAAGTTATTAACAAGTAGATGTCCTGAAACTGATAAAAATTTGAGAGCAAGGAGTGGCTGCCACACATTCAGTGCACAGGTCTTATCTGCTGTTGAATCCTGCAACCCAAACTCTTGTCTGACCTCCCTGTGCACTCACACACTCACACTGCCTGATGACCTTATATATGTTACTTTGCAGTGATTAAACAGTGCCATTTACCCTGGCATACTCGATGGGGTATCCTCTTTCTATAATTTGGGCAATTCTTTGGTGGACCCCATGGGTGCTGGTCTTTCTTAGGTCACCATGGTCAGACTGGCCTTTTCTGGATGGCCTGGAGGAGTCTCCAGGTAAGCTTCGCTAATCCATGTTGCACGTTGTCTGTTCCGGAACATTCTGGATGAGTAATTTGAAGCTCTGGGCCTGCTATGAATGAATGGATGTCCAGGTGCCCTTTAAATACGGCACCCAGACCTTCAACCCCTTGAGGTAATGACAGGGACGGTGACTTCCTGTCTTGCCCACCTCAAGAGTCAACAGGATTCTCACAGATGCATATATAATGAGCTGAACAATGCAAGAACGCACCTAGTCAGCTGTCCCAACTCCAGAAAAATCACTCCCACTTCTACTCCTGCCACCGAATGTAACTCCAGAACGGAAGATTTGGCTGTTGAGTATGGGTCAAAGATCAGATTAAGTATGGGTTATCTCAATTCCATGCTAGATTATCGGTAGGATAATTACATTGGCAAGGCATAGTGTACACACCACCTTACCGCATGGCCACACTGTACATAGAATCTGTCCATATGCCTGAATATAGATTAGATAGACATTTCAGCATAAAAGCAGGCCATTCACTATTAATGTTAGACATGATCCTCCTCATTTCCCCTCTTTGTCTAATCCTATGAGCAAATTCTTCTATTTCTTTTGCCTTTGTGCAACTATTCAGCGTCTCTTTAAAGACCATGATTATTTGCCAAGACAACTCCAAATGTTAACAAATTCCACATTCTCATTACTTGCTGACTCAAGAAAATCAAATTTGCTTCTTGCAAAGTAACAGTTTCAGGGCCCGGCATAAGAATCTGTCAAGTTCTGAACCAAGACCTCGACGAATTCAATCCCCAAACCAGATTCTTTTTGCTCATCACTTTGTTTCCCACTACAAAACTGCATTGGCTTCTACACGAGCTCTGCTTAGCAACAGCAACAAGAACTGCATTGCACTTCACAAAGCTGTGAATCCCAGGAGCTGTGGTGGTTACTATTAAGATTGTATTTTGGAGTCAAATAAAATTGGCACGATAATGTGAGTCAAATTATAATCGAATGGAACCATAATGAAATTATGAAGAATATTCTGTTGTCTCTGACCCATGAACCCTACTCTATTCCCACACTGGACTCTTGACACCAGTGTCATGCTGACATTTTCAGCTTGCTGTTATTGAAGGAATGAATTAATCTACTAGTATCACACCCTCGAGGTGACATAATTATTTTTCTTTGAATTTGCTAAATTTGACCCATCAAAACGGCATTGCATAAGTCAAGTGCAATCTACCTTACTATGGGCATTAACCCATACAGCTTCTTTCGGGAAGGCTCTTTATAAATATTTTCAGGTCTTCAGTGACTACTGGGATGAAAATAAAAGAGATTTATCCTTGCACATCACATGCTAGTAAAAGAGAATCAGAGGCATGATAAATGGGTAACAAAGATTTCATAAATCTGAATTCCATTTTAATCTAAAGATAGAATTTCTGCTTCAGCAAGATCATGTGTGAATATAAATATCAGAGCAGTCTATTTTCTCTGGCTCTGGCCTGGTGTAAGCCAAAGCTTTTCACTGAAAAACGGAGGGTTGCAACTCTGTATCAATAGATCTGCTTCTGTTTTAGGGCTCCTGGCCTCGGGGCCTTCTGGCTGCCGTAATTCAAACCCAAAGATTGTCCTGCAAACAGAGAAGAAGAGCCAAAGGGAGAAAATCTTGCTTTGTCCCAAGCCTCAGTCCTTGAAGTACTCCTGATTCTTTTGCTGACTCTGCAGTCTGGGGAAAACCCTGGCACGAGTCTCACTGACAACTTTTTTGGAACATCCTCCATTTGGTAGCTTGCAGTGAGGCACATTGGAAAGTGAGGTTGAAAGGCGAGGAATGCCTTTTTCCCCCATATAAAATGCATGGAAGAGAATCCAACACCACTTGGATGTTACTGTTCCTCTCTGCAGACCCCCTACCACACAAACACTAGTCCACTGGGCAGCAGAGTTTGGGAGTTCGATTAGTGCTAAATGCCCGACCTCTGCAGGAAGCCAGTTGAACCGGGAACCATCTCTCTTTCTTTCCTCTAGATCAGTACAGATTTGATGTACACTCCTTTCTCTTAAGATCACTACGGATTAAAGCATATCCTAACGTTTCCTCAAGACCAACAAGAATTAGATACTTAGGCTGGAACTCTACCACCTCGCCTGCTTCGGAATCAGAGCGGGTGAGGGTCCGACAGCGGAAATCTCCATTGACTTCGGGCGGGAATTTCGGGGCTTGCCCGAACAAGGCTGTAAAATTCTGTCCTTAGATTCTACCTCTCATTCCCATCAGTGCCAACAGAACTACCTTCAGTAGTCTATGAAAAATGGCACAATACACGCCCTGGGTAGAATTTTTATCTGCTCCATAATTGAACGCAATTCTTAAACACTCTGGTGCAGTCACATTTGAAACAACAAATTTGGACAAATTTAATTTTTAAAGATAACTCCTAGCCGGGCTGATGCCACTTTTGATTCTGAATTGGAGTGCAATATGTGTTCCTTAGCACTGTAAAACCTACCCGCTCAATAAAAGGGCTGCAGCCGTATGGATGCAGAGTTCCTGTTGTAAGATGAAAAACTGAAAGCAGCCATGGACGTTATCTGTCTACACACCAGTGACATATCACTTTCAAAATGCATTAATGATGACACAGGGAAAATATCCTGACCTCAACTGGGAATGGAGCGGTAATTAAAACATGCTTATTGAGCCCTGTCCTTCCAGTGGCAATATGATAAGCGTGGCAAACATTAGAAACCAACAATTCTTCTTTCCCTCTCCTTGCCTATTGTGTCGAGCTGCAGATCCTCAGGCCAGTCAGTCCCTGACCCACATTAGGCCTGTACGCTTCATGTCCATTCTACCTATTGGCAAGATGATCTCATGGAAGATCAACCATATTTCTAAAAATGTAAAATGACAGTTTTCAATTATTCCTCCTGAGCTGTTGAAGAAAACTGGAATCCTTTGCCTGCAGCGTAGTTAATCTAAATATTCATGTTCCAAAGTTCATTAAAAAACAGATTTTACCTTCCGCATGTCCTATGGAGGCTTTAGTTCAAAACTGTCATAAATCTAATTCTATTAATATCTATTATTCATGCCCTCTAACCTTCCTTAAGTTTCACGCCGTTCTTGAAAAATTAGAACAAAGAAATTGTGAAGAAAAAAAAGACTTGCATTCATATAGTGCCTTTCAGCACCTCAGTACTCCCCAAAGTGCTTTATGGTCAATTAAGTAGTTTTGAATTATAAACCCTGATTTGGTAAAGTGATATTTAGATAAGTAGCAAAGTAGAAAAGCTGGTTGCAATTTTTTATGCTATCTCATAGAATCGTAGAATCCCTGCAGTACAGAAGGAGGCCATTCAGCCCATTGAGTCTGCCCTGACAACAATCCATCCCAGGCCCTATTCCTGTAACCCCACGTATTTACCCTGCTAACTGCTCCTGACACTAAGGGGCAATTTAGCATGGCCAATTAACCTAACCCGCACATCTTTGGATTGTGGGAGGAAAATGGATCACCCGGAGGAAACCCACGCAGACACTGGGACAACTCCACACAGACAGTCACCCAAGGCCAGATTGAACCCGGGTCACTGGCGCTGTAAGGCAGCAGTGCTAACCACTGTGCCACCCTTAACTGTCTATGCCATGTCTTTTGATATTTTCCATGCCTTACATTGTTATTCAAAACCTGACTGGGTTTGGTTAAAAAAAAAGGCATTTTACCTATAAACACGCTGGCATGGGAACAACAGATGTGAGTTTAAATTTGGTGGGAGTTAAATTGAATGCCCACCAAAAACCAGCAAGAGGATGAGGATACATGATTAACTCACGTCAGTTCATTGTGTTATAGGCTGCATGTTACATTCCCTCTGCCTGATGCTTTACATGGATTTCTGCATTCAGCCAATGTGACTCCCACTGTTCATTGGCCGAATGAATCAGCATGGGGCCCGATAACCTGGGTCACTAGCACTACTTAAAGACAGCTCTTAAAGACCACGTGCATTGTGATTGGATGAACTGCTGGGAGTCCTTTATGAGCCAAATCAGTCCTGTGAAAGACTGAAGCAATGGCTAAACATACAAGAGAGCCTCACCAAGTTTTCTCAATAATGCACTGGAAGCCTTGGTGCAAGATGTAGAGGGAAGGGGAGAGTTTCTATACCTCAAGAGGGCAGGATGTTCCCCAGACATATGTCCTGGAGTAAATGGGAACAGGTGCTCTATACCAAGAGGGGAGGCGGTGGTGTAATTGTATTGTCACAGGACTAGTAATCCAGAGACACAGAATAATACTCTGGGCACTTATGTTCAAATCCCACCATGGCGAGATTTAAATTCAATAAAAATCTGGAATTCAAATCTAATGATGACCATGAAACATCAATTGACATTTGTTGATTGTCCCATCTGGTTCACTAATGTCCTTTAGAGAAGAAAATCTGCCACCCTTACCTGATTTGTCTGACATGTGACTCTAGATCCACAGTAATATGGCCTAGCAAGCCACTCTGTTCAAGGACAATTAGAGATGGGCAATTAATGTTAGCCCAGCCCCTGACACCCACATCCAATAAATAAAAAAAAGACTGTATACGATGCAGGAAGATATTTCATAATATTACATGAATTATCTGTGGCAGAACCTACCAATGGCTCACTAGCTTCATTCATCACTCAACTACACTCTCAGCTGCTTCCTATCAGCAATCTGTCAACCCTTCAATTTATCTACTTTACTTCACCATCATACATTGGCAAGATTTGCATCCACTACTGATGGCTCACAAACACTGCCAGGTATTCAACCAAGATAGCCACATCATCCAAACATGTTGCAGCATACTCACTGACAGGAGAAGGTGATGCAAGCTGGAGGGAACAGGAAATAACTGGGGCAGAACAAGCACATCTCCACATGTTTATCCCCAGGGACATATTGCTGGCTATAATGAAAGGTAGCTCGACTAAATCCGTGGCTGTAAACGGAGAATGAAAAGATGGTTACCGAGAGTATCTGTCTACCTAATTTTCCTTCTTTCTTCCCACTTATCCCTTGGCTCACATCCCCTTTAAACCTCCTCCCCCTCACTTTGAACCTATGTCTCCTTGTGACTGACCATTCAAATAAGGGGAACAGCTGCTCCTCATCCATTCTGTCCATGCCCCAAATAATCTTGTACATCTCATGTGGTCAGCCACGAGTTCCATTATGAGGGAGTGGAATCCATTTTGGTTGTTAAAAATAACTGAGTTGAAACGAGCAAACATGCATGCAGTCAATGGCATCCTGCAACAAGGGAAATCCTACAATCCTTCCTAACCCATATGCTCACTCCATGTGCTTGACTCTGGCAAGAGGGATGAGATTAAACTGCTTCTCTTTCACAGACAGCCTCAGTGATGTCCCATATGCAGCAGTCTATCCAAAATTAATATCCTTAATATCAGAAACTTGATGCAAAAAGGTTCAGAACCATGATCAGGTTAATAGCCATCAATGGAAACATAGAATCATAGAAAATAGAAGCAGGAGTAGGCCATTCGGCCCATCGAACATGCTGCGCCATTCATTTTGATCATGACTGATCATCAAATTCAACATCCTGATCCCGCCTCCCCTCCTATATCCCTTGATCCCCTTAGCCCCAAGAGCTATATCTAATTTCTAATGATGTCCTTGCCCTGTTCTGCGGTTGCAGCTGTAGCTGCTGCAGTTTGTGACATCTTTAGTGAAACAACAATGTTTTGATCCTCTCTGAAGAGCCTCAGCGGATATGGTTCACTGCTGAATGCCCTGCTCCTCTTCCTCCTGCTCTCCCTCCTGCTCCCTCTTCTAGCAGCTTTCCATGGCCGCTCGTCATTTTCCCACCCATGTTCAATTCTAAGGGGAAGGCTCCACTCCACCTATATCTAGAAGCAACTTTTTTCAGGACCATATTTGACATGCTAAACAGAAATATTGTGAGCTCAGCCAGAACACTCCCTGCAGAGTGCTGAAACTTTTAAACACGTACATGAAACCTCTAAAAATACACACAATTGCTCCGTCTCCCAGAAGAAATAATCCAGCATCTAAGCTGTGAACACTTCATCATCTTTTTAAATGGCACAGTTGGGGGCTTCTCATTCTGTTTATTGGTGTGTTCACCTGCGTGAGGCTAAGAACTGGAGTTTACAGCTGGAAAGTATGGCTTCAAACCTGCTTTGTACATTGATTCACATCATTGATCTACTCGCTGCCAGCAATTGTTGGGTGCGCACCCGCAAACCCCATTTCCAAACTAGGGTTCCATGTACTCACGCCGGAAATACACCCCAGCCTCCCGGACCTCATTTTCAAGTCAGAAGACCCTCTGAAAAAAAACAGATGCTACGTCGCCCAATTTATCCCCCAGCAAATTGTGGTGTGAGATCAAAAATGTTATTTATAGTTCAGTGAATACATTTGGGAGAATTTCTTTCAACCCCTGCAGAGTATTGAATCCAATCCCAGCAAACGGAACAGATGCACAGCAAAAATAAAAAGATTCTCTTTGACACAATTGGTTCTGCTGTCAGAACAAGGCGAAGAAGATTCTGAAAATTGAAATTTATCCATTTTGTCAAGACTTCAAACTTTACTCACACCAAGCTACTTTCTGATGTGCATTTTCCCTCATTGTTGTTTTCATATATACGGGAAAGGTATCTAATTGGGAGCACTGAGATATTGGCCGGAGGTCTCTGGTCTCATACACCCCGCCACTGCTGCCAGTGAGAATGGAGAATTTGGTGCTCAGCTGAAACTCCATTCACTGCAGCAAGGCTGGAGAATCCCAGGTGAGTTCGGAGAATTCCAACCAATATGTCTCAAATGGACTCCTCACTCAGAGTTAGGTCCATCCATTGAAAGTACACAGTAAAGACCAGCAACACCTGTTCATGCTTGAAGTTGAAAAGTGCGCACAAGACAGGCATGCTGGCATTTAAACTGTTGATTCGGCCAACCAAATCTACGGGCTTTTGCATAACTAACTGACATGGTTTATGGTCTTTACTGGTAAGAGATTACCAGAAAAACCATTATGGAATTATCCAATCTCCTCCGCTGTGGGGAGTTCTGCAAGTAACAGTGCCAATCAAAGTAACTCCCTCCAACTTTCCCATCTCCATTTGCTTCCAGGCTTTGAATCATCCCCAAACTTGCTGCCTACAATTGATGCATCATTCAGCAATTTCATCCTCCTGCCAACCAACAGCGAGAGCAGCAAGACTTAACTATTCCTTTCGATGCACAATTACATTCCATAAAGTGCAGTAGTCATTAATGGCCATGCACTAGCACATCCTGTAATTTATTTAAGTAATTTAGAGACTCACATTATCTGTCATAAAATCCTACAAGGCAGAAGGAGGCCATTCGGCCCATCGGGTCTGCTCTGACCACAATCCCACCCAGGCCCTATCCCCATATATTTACCCTAAATAGTCCCCCTGACACTCAGGGGCAATTTAGCATGGCCAATCCACCTAACCTGCACATCTTTGGACTGTGGGAGGAAACCTGAGCACCCAGAGGAAACGCATGCAGACACGGGGAGAATGTGCAAACTCCACACAGATGGTGACCCAAGCTGGGAATCGAACCTGGGTCCCTGGCACTGTGAGGCAGCAGTGCTAACCACTGTACCACCCCTGTCATCAATGGAGACCCTGAAAACTCACAAACATATTTGCTAATTATGTCTTGAGGTGCTGGTATGAGAATTGAATCCAGAAGGAGGCAGTTGCAGATCAAGTCTGATACAAAAGTAACTCATTCTGATTGGTTTGGATATCATAAGATCCCAACAACATTCTAAGGTTGGACTCAGGAAATTCTATATTTTATTCGACTCCATCCCATTTCTTGTTGCCATAGAACATAGAACATAGAAAAGCTACAGCACAAACAGGCCCTTCGGTCCCCAAGTTGCGCCAAACATGTCTCTACCTACTAGGCTTACCTATAACGCTCTATCTTACTAACTTCCATGAACTTATCCAAAAGTCTCTTAAAAGACCCTATCGAATCCACCTCCACCACCACTACCGGCAGCCAATTCCACGCACCCACCACCCCTAACATCTCCTCTGTACCTACTCCCCAGCACCCTAAACCTGTGACCTCTTGTGGCAACCATTTCAGCCCTGGGTAAAAGCCTCTGAGAATCCACTCTATCAATACCTCTCAACATCTTATACACCTCTATCAGGTCACCTCTCATCCTTCACTTCTCCAAGGAGAAAAGACCGAGCTCTCTCAACCTATCCTCATAAGGCATGCTACCTAATCCAGGCAACATCCTTGTAAATCTCCGCTGCACCCTTTCTATGGCTTCCACATCCTTTCTGTATTGAGGTGACCAGAACTGGGCACAGTACTCCAAGTGGGGTCTGACCAGGGTCCTATACAGCTGCAGCACTATCTCCCGATTTCTAAACTCAATTCCTCTATTGATGAAGGCCAGGATTCCATACGCCTTCTTAACCACAGCCTCTACCTGCGATGCTGCTTTGAGCGTCCTATGAACCCGAACCCCAAGATCCTTCTGATCTTCCACACTGCCAAGCGTCTTACCCTTAACATTTCTTTCATCCTATTTGACCTGCCAAAATGAACCACCACACAGTTATCTGGGTTGAAGTCCATCTGCCACTTCTCCGCCCAGTCTTGCATCTTATCTCTGTCTCGTTGCAACTGCTGACATCCCTCTACACTATCCACAACACCACCAACCTTTGTGTCATCAGCAAACTTGCCAACCCATCCTTCCACTTCCTCATCCAGGTCATTTATAAAAATCACAAAGAGCAAGGGTCCCAGAACAGATCCCTGGGGCACTCTACTGGTGACCAACCTCCATGCTGAAAAAGACCTATCTACAACCATTCTTTGCCTCCTGTGGGCAAGCCAGTTCAGAATCCACAAGGCAATGTCCCCTTGTATCCCATGCCCCTTCACTTTCTCAATAAGCCTTGCATGGGGCACCTTATCAAATGCCTTGCTGAAATCCATATAAACTACATCTACCGCTCTTCCCTCGTATATGTGTCTAGTTACATCTTCAAAAAACTCAATTAGGCTCGTAAGGGATGATCTGCCTTGGACAAAGCTGTGCTGGCTATTTCTGATCATAATATTCCTCTCCAGATGTTCATAAATCCTGCCTCTCAGGATCTTCTCCATCACCTTACCAACCACTGAGGTTAGACTCACTGGTCTATAATTTCCCGGGCTATCTCTTCTCCCTTTCTTGAATAACGGAATCTCCAATCCGCAATCCTCCAATCCTCCGGAACCTCTCCCGTCTCCATTGATGACGGAAAGATCATCGCCAGAGGCTCAGCAATCTCTTCCCTTGCCTCCCACAGTAACCTAGGGTACATCCCATCTGGTCCCGGCGATTTATCTAACTTGATGCTTTTCAAAAGCTCCAACACATCCTCTTTCCTAATGTCCACATGCTCAATCTTCTCAGTCCACTGCAAGTCTGCACTGCAGCTACCAAGATCCTTTTCCACTGTGAATACTGAAGTAAAGTATTCATTGAGTACCTCTGCTATTTCTACTGGTTCTATACAGACTTTCCCACCGTCATATTTGATAGGTCCTACTTCTTCACATCTTATCTTCTTGCCCTTAACATACTTGTAGAATGCCTTGGAGTTTTCCTTTATCCTGTCTGTCAAGGTCTTCTCATGACCCCTTCTTGCTCTTCTAATTTCCCTCTTAAGTTCCTTCCTACTAGTCGTATACTCTTCTAGATTTCTAACATTACCTAGCTCCCTGAACCTTTTGTAGGCTTTTCTTTTCTTCTTGACTAAATTCATAACAGCTTTCATGCACCATGGTTCTTGTAACCTACCATAACTCCCCTGTCTCATTGGAACGTTGCTGTGCAGAGCTCCAGACAAATTTTCCTTGAAAATTTGCCACATTTCTTCTGTACATCTCCCTGAGAAAACCTCCTTCCAATTTATGCCTCTAATTTCCTGCCTAATAGCCTCATAATTGCCCTTACTCCAAATAAACACTTTCCTAGCTTGACTGATCCTATCTCTCTCCAATGCTAATGTAAAGGAGATAGAGTTATGATCACTATTCCCAAAATGCTCTCCCGCTGAAAGATCTGACACCTGCCCAGGTTCATTCCCTAATACCAAATCAAGTACAGCCTCTCCTCTTCTAGGCTTATCCACATACTGTGTTAGGAAGCCCTCCTGAACACACCTAACAAACCCCTCCCCATCTAAACCCCTTACCCTAGGGATATTCCAATCGATATTTGGGAAATTAAAATCTCCCATCACGACCACTCGGTTATTATCACATCTCTCCAGGATCTGCTTCCCAATCTGCTCCTCCACATCCCTGCTACTATTGGGCGGCCTATAGAAAACACCCAGTAAAGTTATTGGCCCCTTCCTGTTGCGAACCTCCGCCCACAGAGATTCCGTAGACAATCCCTCTGTGGCGTCCATCTTTTCTACAGCCGTGACACTATCCCTGATCAACAGTGCCACTCCCCCACCTCTTTTGCCTCCTTCCCTGTCCCTCCTGAAACATCTGAAACCCGGCACTTGAAGTATCCAGTCCTGTCCCTGAGATAACCAAGTCTCTGTAATGACCACCACATCACACTTCCAAGTAGTGATCCATGCTCTAAGCTCATCGATTTTGTTCACTACACTCCTTGCGTTAAAATAAACACATCTCAACCCTTTGGTCTGAGCGCTCCCCTTCTCCGTCACCTGCGTATCCTCCCTCTCACACTGTCTACAAGCCCCTTTTATTTTTAAGCTAACCTCGTCTCTCCCAGTCACCTCATTTTGATTCCCACCCCCCAACCATTCTAGTTTAAACACTCCCCAGTAGCCTTAGCAAACCTTCCCGCCAGGATATTGGTCCCCCAATATTGGTTGCCATGTTTCCATTCATGGATCAAGGGGATGAGTATGTTCTGCTTTTAAGTCTGGGTCTTAAACAATTGAGTCATCTTTTAAAAGTAACACATCAGTGATCTAAGATTGAATTGCAGTCTTATTTCCTTTCTAGAAGTCTCAATCTCTCCTTTGTTTTTTTTCCTCCCCAGACATCAAAGCAAGTTTGAAAATCTCTGTGGGTAATCATGAACCCACATCTTCAGTAAACAGGGATCATTTGGAGGCTCTTTCAGCTGGATAATAAATATGTATTACGTGATTAACTTGCCTGTGTTATTGGCCATGAACAATTGATGAATGTTACCATGAAATTCCTCAGGCATTCGGCTGAATTCTCACTGTAACTCTAGTGGGAGTCTTGTGGAAATTATCGGAATACTTGAATACTGTAGGGACCTGGTTGTGTCTGGAGTTGCAAACCAGCAGAACTCTTGGAGAATGTAAATTCTTTCAATTCAACTTATCGTAAAGTGCGATGTGTACTCCACTGCCTCAATTGCCGGATAGAGTCAGCGGCGTCTCCACAGAGATGACATATTTTACAATTGTTAGTACCAAATGTACACTTACATGAAAAATTATGTGAACAAAGCAACAAGCTGAAGGAGGGATCTGATTTGATTTGATTTGATTTATTATTGTCACATGTATTAGCATACAGTGAAAAGTATTGTTTCTTGCACTCTATACAAACAGAGCATACCATTCATAGAGAAGGAAACAAGAGAGTGCAGAATGTAGTGTTACAGTCATAGTGAAGGTGTAGAGAAAGATTAACTAAATGCAAGGTAGGTCCATTCAAAGGTCTGATGGCAGCAAGGAATAAGCTGTTCTTGAGTCGGTTGGTACATGATCTCAGATGTTTGTAGCTTTTTCCCGATGGAAGAAGGTGGAGGAGAGAATGTCCAGGGTGCATGGGGTCCTTAATTATGCTGGCTGCTTTGCTGAGGCAGCGGGAAGTGTAGACAGAGTCAATGGATGGGAGGCTGGTTTGCGTGATGGATTGGGCTACATTCACAACCTTTCATAGTTTCTTGTGGTCTTGGGCAGGGCAGGAACCATACCAAGCTGTGATACAACCAGAAAAAATCCTTCCTCTGGTGCATCTGTAAAGGTTGGTGAGAGGCGTAGCTGACATGCCAAATTTCCTTAGTTTTCTGAGAAAGTAGAGGCGTTGGTGGCTTTCTTCACTATAGTGTCGGCATGGAGGGACCAGGACAGGTTGTTGGTGACAGTAATCTGTCACCAATCTGCTTACAGTCATTGCTTCCAGTCATGCATGCTGTAGTCTGGGATTTAACACAGGCTGTGAGCCCCCATATCAGCTGGAAAGTCCAGAATGGGCCTGCTTCTGCTGGCACTGGAAGGCACAATGCTATTTTCTGTCACCCAAGCAATTAATTGCCTGAGGATGTAGCTTGTGTGTACTCCCTGCCTTCCCCAAGACTCGGTGTCCGGCCTCTAAGAGCTGCCAGCTAACCAGAGGATCAGCAGTGTTTCACTGCTGTCAGCATCACTGGGGTTGGGTGGGGGGTGAGGGGGGTGGTTGATGACTGCTGGCAATGGGGTGGAGGAGGAGCAAAAGAAAGGGCAGGGGGTGACTCTCAGCAGGCTCCTGCTCCTTCCCAATGCAGGGACCTTTGCTCAGGCATTGAGTGTTTTCAAACAAGATACCCACCATGCATCCTAGGACCCTGCAAGCAAACTTGACAGAGTTTTGTTTCCAGGTCCCCCACATGCTGACTCCATGGTGGCACAGTGGTGAGCACTGCTTCCTCACAGAGCCACGGTCTGGGTTCAATTCCCGGCTTGGGTCTGCCTGTGTGGAGTCTGCACGTTCTCCCTGTGTCTGCGTGGGTTTCCTCCGGGTGCTCCAATTTGCTCCCACAGTCTGAAAGACATGCTGGTTAGGTGCATTGGCCATGCTAAATTCTCCTTCAGTGTACCTGAACAGGCATCGGAGTGTGGCAACTAGGGGACTTTCACAGTAACTTCATTGCAGTGTCAATGTAAGCCTACTTGTGACCAATAAATAAACTTTAACTCATCACTGTTTGAATACCAGCAGCAATGGGGTGAGGCCTTTAACTGTACATTAATTGTCAATTTAAGGGACTCAGTGTTAGGGTCTTTCCTTGACAGACTTTGACGGGACAAAGGCAGGAAGGTGGTGGGGTTTCTAACCGCACACAGCCACTCAACAGCATTCTGCACAAGGCCCAGTGTTTGCGTGTTGTTTGTATCAGAAAGAACAAACACTGGTAAGTCACAAATTGTGAAACCATGCCTAATTCTGGGCCTTACAAAATGCCGTGGCCACAGAAATGTAGGCTCCTTGACTATGAGCAAGTCTTGGACTCATGAGGAACATCGGGAGATCACTCTTTTCACAGGGTTATTCTAACATTGCTAATGCACTGATCCATTAAGGTTGCTGCTCATGTTAACATTCAACCTCACTAATGGAATTCTCAAAATGCTGTTCAAATACGTCCAGAAGGAGGTGTAAATCGAAAGGCACGAGTCTTTTTAACACAAAGTCTTGTACTACATGAATCTGTTCCAAACCCAATCAGCACAGACCTCTGCTCTTTGAGGGTCCACCTGTTCCTGTAAACAGCTCCTTTGATGCATGCGTGTTCCGAATCCAACTTGCAGAACCCATCTACCTGCCAGTTCACTGCAATTGGAAGGTCGGCGTGCACAGATCTCTGTGAGCTTGTGACAGAACAACATCTAAACGTGTCATAAATTCTGAAGGCAGACTGTTAGGTCAAGCAGCTGATCAGCAACTCTTGACAAATGCCTTACTCCACCTGAACTGAAGGTCAGGTAGAAACCCTGCAGGGATTTCAGCCGGTAAACCAGTACACGTGGATGATAACTACAGCTTTGAATGTAAGAGATCAACTGCTGTCTGAAAAGAATATAGTACAGGCTTTGTCCTGCAAAAGCAACAAGATACTCCATCATGATCTCACTATGATTGACACTTTAACTCCTATCTTGCTGAACAAGCAGGGGGGAGCTCCATACAATTAGGAGAATAAATATAATGATGGTGCCTTATCTTCAACAAGCTTAATTAAACCCTGAATGTAACATATGCTGATCCTTTAAACCAACAGACAGTAAAAAAAAGGTGTAGATAAATGTATTTGTTATCCAGTCATTAAACCAGATAACAAGAAATGAACTTTGCTTATTTCCAGCAGAGTACACTCAGAAATTTGGAACTGACTGGTGGATAAATTAGGAATGTGATTAACTGAATAGTACAGAGCAGGAGACACATTTTGGCCACTGAATCCATTTCTTCCATGAGTTCTGTACACTCCACTCAATCATAAACTCTATTGTTCTGATGGTCAGTCTCTGGGTCTGAGGGTGCAGATCTGAGCCTAACGCGAGTTCATAGTCTAAGCTAACACTCCAGTGCAATACTGAGAGCAGGCTGTGCTGGCAAATGTCCATCCCGAAAATGAATCATTAAAGCAATCAATGTCTGCTTGTCCTGGTGGTTCAGGTGAATATTCTAAGAAGTCTCACAACACCAGGTTAAAATCCAACAGGTTTATTTGAAATCACGAGCTTTCGGAATGCTGCTCCTTCATCAGGTGAGTTCATCACTCACCTGATGAAGAAGCAGCGCTCTGAAAGCTCGTGATTCCAAGTAAGTCTTTTGGACTTTAACCTGGTGCTGTGAGACCTCTTACTGTGCCCACCCCAATCCAACGCTGGCAACTCCACATCAGGTGAATATTATAAGAGGTAGCTGAGGAAACTTAAGGAACTCTCCTTGTGTATGGGCTAATTCGATTCTTCCTTTAACAGCATCACAACAACACACTAGCCTGGTCATTCACCTGCTTGATGTGGCGATGCTGGCATTGGACTGGGGTAAGCGCAGTAAGAAGTCTCACAACACCAGGTTAAAATCCAACAGGTTTATTTGGTAGCACGTGCTTTCAGAGCGCTGCTCCTTTATCAGGTGAGTGGTGAGCAAGTGTTTATTCAATTTTCTTTTTAAATTTCCTGACTATCTGCTTCAATCATTATTTCTAGGCAATCACAACTCAGTGTGAAATAAATTCTCATTTTTCCTATTTATATTTTGTCTCTTATCTTAAAGCTCCCTGATTACTGACAGTCCTGTCAGTGGAAACTTGCTCCTCCCATAAACTCTCACTCAGGGCACCAGAATAGGATTTGAACCTACAACTTAGTGACACAGTAAGAAGTCTCACAACACCAGGTTAAAGTCCAACAGGTTTATTTGGTAGCACAAGCTTTCGGAGCGCTGCCCTTTCATCAGGTGAGTGAAAGCTCATGCTATCAAATAAACCTGTTGGACTTTAACCTGGTGTTGTGAGACTTCTTACTATTCATTTCGTTGTTCTTTTTACCAGTTAATCTTGCCTACCAAATAGTTAGCACATCTGGAAATAAATTCATGGTGGAAAGCGTTTTGAGACATCTTGATATGAAAAGGCACCCTGTGGGCAAAATGTGATATCCTCTCCCAGGCAAATTTAGAGTCAGGAGGCATTTAATTAGGTGAGTGGGTGGTGGATGTGGACTCCATTGCTTTCCCACTTCAGTGCTGGTTAAATTCAGAGGAGGAAGGCTCATGGATGGCCTTACTGCTGCCAATTGAGGCCTTTAAGTGAGCAGTGAATGCGTGCTCAGGGCCTCATCCCACTGCCACAAGTACTGATCCAGTGTCAGGCAGGGGAGTCCCACATAGGAAACCAGAAAAGCAAACCTGGCGTGTTTGCTTGTAGGCTCCTAAGAGTTCTTTTTTAAATGAGGTGTCCTTCATCCAAAGGCACTTGGTGTCTGATCGATGGATCTGTATCCAGGAAGTGGGGTGGGGGATGGTGGGGGTAGGGTGAGCTGGCGGCCAATCCCCTTCCCATTTCTTCTGGCCCCTCCCACACAACTCCACCCTTTGACCTCCATCTCACCCTCACACCTAGGTGGTAGTCAGGTGGTCTGGGGTTACTCGTGTTGTTGGGAGGGCTTTGTCAGGGAGTTTGCAAGGGGATTTGGGTCAGGTTGGGGCAGTGTTTAGTCAGGAGTTCTGGAGGCAGTCAGGAAGGTTGGGGGGTAATTGGGGGGATCAATTGTGTGTGAGTGTCCAGATGTTAGACTAGGTCTTAATCTGTTTAACATTGCTGAGTAGCTAACCAGCTAAGTCCTACAGAACTGTTCAAAGTCTCTGACTCTAACACAGAGTTGGAGATATTATTCAGAGGGTGCTGGAAAGCAGAGGAATTGCCCATCGTAAGTTTAAACCTCCCGGTAATTTCCCACATAAGTCCGCACGCCAGGGCTCCTGCAATGCTGCACCTATGCAGGCATAATGCCTAGCTTTCCTGATCTGACAGATCTCATGGATTTCTGTGTAACCCACCCAGACATTAATGGCCACTGAGAGTCACAAAATCTCATTAAAATTTTACCTCCCTCATGAGGGATTTCAACTCTTCCCTGGAAGGTTTAGCCTTGGAATTCACTCAAAAGATGCCCCAACTTGGAATGCCTCAGCAACGTTCAGTTCCTATGATTCAATGTCTTCTCCTGAGACTGCATTCCACCAGATTCACAAAACTGCACTCCCACCTCTAATTACTGGCACAATTCCAACTCTTTCAGAAACCACTAGGTTCACTATGCTGCCATTGCCCCTGGTTTTCTCCGAACTCAAGTCTCTAAGTTGCACTGATCTATAAATGGCTCACAGGACATCGCTGAGCCCTAACTGCCTGGAACCTGCTAACAGCTCCCAGTGCTTTTCTGTAAGCTGCAAGGCACACAAGGTTCAAACTGCGGCCAACTCTCAGCTACACCAATGGCTTCCAGGGCTTCATTGAACCCTAACTGTCTGAGGATTGCTAACAGCAGCACCCTTTCAACTTGTTGCCAAACACTCAGATACGTGAAACCAGAAAACACCCATCTCCATAGCCTTTTTATGAATCACTGAATGCTTTTAAACTAATTTAGCTCTCATTCCCAAAACAAAAACTTCTCTCCGGACTACACTTCTTTGCAAACAGTGTCAACACTTTCTCCAGTTCTCCAGCTAAGTAAGACCATCTGATGTTTAATGGCTCTTTAAGCTTTTTAGTTTCACTCAACCTTTTAAGTACAGTCATCTCCAAGCTGCTTTAATTCAATTTATCTGCTTTTCGACAGATGAACTGTAATCTTCCCAGAAATAAACATCATTTCCAAAATAGTAACATGAACAATGAACTAGGTATTCATCACAACCTTCATTACTTCATGTAATTAGTTAACCTGAAACATAACTTCTGAACTATTCTTTAAACCTTCTGATGGAATACAGCAATAGGACGTTTTCTAATAATGTGACTGGTGTTTGGTTATTCATGAAACTCATCAAAATTATGCTGAATTATTCTGGAAAAAAATTGCAAAAAAATTGGGTTGGCTAGAATAATGAAAGAGTAGATCCTAAAATAACTATATTAACAGTTCTTTGAAAACCTTTTCCAAAATTTGACTTTGACTGTGCGACCTTTGAGGTGTAAAGGGAAGATATTTGCAGTGTTCAGCGCATGCTTGATTTTAATGGCAAATACAAGGTAAAAGGTGAGAACATATTGTGTTCATCACTGTGTCCACTGTTCTTCCTGACCCTGTTCCACCCTCCAACTGCTCAACCCTCACATCTGTATTCTTTAGCATTGTCATTAGACTTTGCAGAGCTTCAATAAACTGTCCGAATAAACTGTCCACCGATGTGGGCTCTCTCCTGAAGCGTAAGATATTCCCATGTTTAACCTTCCCAAACAACACTTTAAGTCAGTCGTGTAAGCTGACGACTGCTAACTGCTTTGGAGAAGGAAGACTTGCATTTACATAGTGTCTTTCACAAACTCAAGATGCTGCAAAAAAGCTTCATCGCCAATGACATTCTTGTAAAGTGTCATCACTGTTGTCTTGTCAAATGTACAGCTGGCAGTTGGCACACAACAAATTTTCACGAACAGCATTGTGTGAGTGACCAGATCACCAGCCGTTCAAGGGCTGGCTGAGGACAACAAGAATAACTCTCCCTTTTTTTGACAAAATAGTACACATGGCATCTTTCATGCTCACCTAAAAAAACAGACCAAAGCACTTTGGTTTAATGGCTCATCCAAAGATAACAGAAAAGAATCTTCATTCCTTTCAGTCAATATCCCAGAATCCTTCATCACCAGCCTGTAGGACAGACCCACCAGAAGTAGCTGCACAATTGTACATAGTCAGGAGGGAGCGGACATTGTCTTTGGACACCATGAAGTCACATGGTGATAAAAATGTTCCTGCTGCTTATCGGCCGGAATCTTACCATCCCACCCGGCACAGGAATCGGAACGAGCAAGGGGCGGAGGATGGGAAGGTCCATTGACCTCTGACGGGATTTTACGGTTTCAGAATGAGCGAGGTTGTAAAATCCCGCCCATCATCTTTCACTCTTCTCTAGCTGATGAATCAGCACACTTCTGTGTTGAACACCATGAAGCAGCAGTGAGTGTAGCAAAGACACAGTATGTGCTCCGGGTGAGGGACTTTAATGTCCACCACCAAGAGTGGTTTGGTAACACCATACTGGCCGAGCTGGCCCAGGTGCCAGACCATGGCAATTGGTGAGAGGACCACCAAGAGGGATAAACCTGCTTCGCCACATCTGTCCTTGACAGTAATAGGAGGAGAGATTTCTGCACAGCCCTGCAGAGATAAAATCCCTTCTTCCAACTGAGAACATTGTTGTGTGGCATCACCACTGTGTTGAATGTGACTGATTCAGAACAGATCCAGCAGCTTAAACTGGGCAGTCAGACACTGCAGGCCATCAGCAGCAGTAGAATTATTTTCCACCACAACATGCACACTCAAGCTCTGGCATATCCCTCACTCCACCATAAACATCAAGCCAGGAGGCTAACCCTGATTCAATGAGGAGTGAAGAAAAGCAAGAGGTACCAAGTGCACTGATGAAGGACTACTTATCAGATATATGGCACAGAACCCAGTCATTCAACCAAACAAAGGCTGTCAGTGTTTATGTTCCACTCCAGCATCCTCTCAGCTTGCCTCATATAAGTCTATCATTGTAACTGTAATAACCTGAGGTGAGTCAAGGTGGCAAATAACTGACGAAAGGATTTGATGCTAAGAACTACATACAATGAAGGGTTCAATAGCACAAATATTACAGGTATATTCATAACAACGCCCTGAATCCAACTGAAGCCCTCCAGCCATGGGAATGCTCTCCCCTGCTTGCGATTGGCCCAGATTTGCAGTCTCACACTCCACTAGCACTGGCTTGGTCACATGGCCCATGATGGATCATGTTTTAAAGGGGCCATGCTACCACAAATAACCCTCTATTTCCTTCTTCCTTATATGCTGGCCTGATTTCCCCTAAAGTGCACCTATTATTATTGTTTCAACCATTCCCTGTGGTAGCAAGTTCCAAACATTTCCAACAGGAGAGAACATAACTAGCTCCCCTTGACATTCAATGTTATCACCATGCTGTCATGCTCAGTAAAGGCAAGTCATATTATAGACTTGCAGTTCATGGGGGCGATTCTCCCAGCCCTCTTGCTTTAGCAGTGCAATGGGCTGGGAGATATCAGCGGAGGCCGTTTTGCGGACTTCCCACTGGGCGCCCGGCCTCCGCATATCTCCGGCTCCAGGTTTTTGAGCTTCATCAGCTCTGCACCGGAATTTGGCGTGGAGCTAATTTCAATATTTAAATTACTATTTGCATCTAATTAGCAGGCCCGGGACTGAAATCTCCGGGCCCACCGGCACTGCCCAAGGGGCAAACTGGCAATGCCCAAGGGGCATCTTGGCACTGCCCAATGCCCAGTGGGCAGTGCCAAGGGGGTGGGGCCAGAGGCGGGTCTATTGGGGGGGGACACGATCGGTGGGAATGGGGAGACCTGCTGCCACTCTGCAAAAGAATTGCGGACGGAGGGAGGGTGGATGGCAATCGGGGCTGGCCATCTGTCTGGGGGTGGGTGTTGGGGCTGCTGGGGTGGGAGGGGTCAGGGGTGCTGGTTGCGGGGAGACATTGGGGCTGGGCCTGAGATGTCTAGGAGGCTAGCGATCAGGGGTGGAGGGGACGGAGGGGTAAGGATGAGGGGTTGCGGGGCTGGCCAGCGATTGGGATGGCCAGCGATCGGGAGGTTGGCTTAATCTGTGCCAGGAGCAACATAGCTAGAAAATCACGGCCCATGGCTAATCCTGAGGCACACTAATATCAATGTACTCCATGCACAGAATGAAAGTGTTCTGAAGAAAGGTCGTATTAGACTCAAAACATTTGCCGGAATCTCATCACCATTCATGTCGGCAAGATTTTCCCATCCCACTGCAGTGAACGGAGATTTGGCTGGCCGCCATATTCTCCAACCTCATTGCAGCAGGAGGCTGTCGTGAACGGTAGTTAAGATCTCATCCATTAACCCCATTTCTCTCTCCACAAATGCTGCCTTGCATGCTGTGTTTTTCCAGCACTCCCTGTTTATATTTATTAACAAATTTTGGTTTATCTTAGATACCCTTCTGCCAAAGAAAACTGTCTTTCTTGTGTGAACATGAATAAAGACTGTTATGAGAAACTTGCATTGTCACATGCAACAGATGGCGATATGTCAATCACATGGACAAGATTGTCCAGAGTAAAAGGGATGAGTTAGTTGACCTTATTAGAAAGGTTAGTTCCAAGATTCAGCCACAGCCTGCCAAAATTAGAGATAGAAAATATAAAGACCCTATCCCTGGCTGCTTTTGGAAAGTTCACATGTGTGAGGGTTCAGCTGTATTACTCTCAACAACTGAAAAGCATATCAATTCCCACTTTTCGAGTTAACACATTAAAAGTATTTGCTTGGATAAGTTACCCAATGACTGTATCCCAACAAAAGTGAACAACTCACAATGGGAGAGGAGCGTGGGAGATAAAGTTGAAAAAGAGTTTCAGTGGAAAAGAAAATAATGACTGGTTTACAAATTTCCATAATTATTAGCTTACCGAGAGCCATGATAATGCAGCGAAGTGTTTCAACACAATAATTGTGTTTTACCCACTGACTACACTTCTGTTTCTGCATTTCAGGGGTAATTTCCTGATATTTCCCCAGACACAGATCCAACTGACAATGCATGAAGGAAAGTCAAGAAATAAACTAGAAAAACACCATGGAAATCCAGGGAGTAAAGCACGGTATAGCGGAAAATTAAGTGTACATACAAGTTAAACTCTTCATTTCTCTTCAAACTTCTCTTCTTTGTGGAAGTGCTGTTCTCCTATTATTCTTAAGCAGGAACATTTTGCTTTCTTTACTTTGCTTCACCTTTTTGGCTGTTTGGTCTTTACTGTCTTTTCAGTGTACTGCTCTTATGTTGCACCGTGAGTGTACCGTAGCATTCATGTTTTCTTGAGTTAGACTCTTGGCCCTCACTATAGAGAATACATGGGAAGTATAATAATAATGACAATGGGCCAATAAGAAAGCAGCCATTTTGAAACTGGGTAGCAAATTCAGCAGCTTAAACCTTCAAGACTTTTAATGAAAGAGTTTTCCATTAAATACAAGAATCCCCATTTTCAGAAAATCATGGCATTCAGTATTGGAAGTTAGGAGTTAGGCAGCCAATTTGCATGCAGCAAACTTCTACAAACAGCAATGTGATAATGGGCAGGTAATCCGTTTTCTTGGTATTGATTGAGGGATACATTTTTAATTCATTCGTGGGACATGAGCGTCGCTGGCTGGCCAGCATTTATTGCCCATCCCCAGTTGCCCAAGAGCAGTTGAGAGTCAACCACATTGCTGTGGCTCTGGAGTCAAGTATAGGCCAAACTGAATACAGCAGATTTCCTTCCCTAAAGGACATTAGTGAACCAGATGGGTTTTTCTGACAATTGACAATGGTTTCATGGTCATCAGCAGATTTTTAATTTCTGATTTTTAAAATTGAAATTCTACCATCTGCCGTGGCAGGATTTGAACCCGGGTGCCCAGAACATTAGCTGAGTTTCCGATTAACAGCCTCGCGATAATACCACATGGCCATCGCCTTCCCTCAATATAAATATTAACCAGGACACTGGTGAAAACTCTCTTCTTCAAAACTGCACCATTGGAATTTTATTTTCACCTGATGGGGCAGACGGGGTCTCAGTTCAAACTCTCAGCCAAAAGGCAAAACCTCTGACAGATTAGCACTCCGTCAAAACTACCCTGGAGTCTCTGACTTCAATTTTGTAGTCAAGACCTGGAGAGGGAACCCACAAACTTTTAATTCAGTGATAAGACTAGCAGCAGCTGAGCTGCAGCTGACACCAAAGGGAAAACATGGTGCACTGAGCAGTATTTCAGATACGCGTAAAAAGACCTCGCAATTACCCAACAAAATATTCATTGTGTCACTTTTATGTTAAACTGTAAATTTCTACAGGACTATATTTTGTAGAATTACATTCAATAAGGTAGGAAATGACCTTCAAGCTCATCTTCCCTTTTGAGTTCTGTAAAGCTATCCTTTGGGAACGTAATAATATCTGATCAGATAAAAGAGCTTTCAGAATTTCAGAGAGCAGCATTTAACACAGCAAATAAATTATGGGCCTCCGTGACATTATTGTACACATCAGATCCATTTCTTCCTTCCAGATTTAGATTATATCAGAGATAATTGTACCAGTACTAATTTTATCAAAAGGTGATTGATTGCTGGTAAGATATTATGATTTTTTTTCCAAATCTGACGGTGCTATCTTTAGATTAAATGATCAATTTTCCTTTCAAGAGAAGCACCAGGTCTTTTACCCAGTTTCTGAAACAAGTTGAAGCTTTAAACCATTTGTCCGCAAATACAAAAGCATCAAGTATAATGAGCATTAGAAGGATGAAAAGCTGCATGAAGGATTTCAAACATTGTATTTACATAGCACTCCGCACATGTGGGACATGCGGAACATGCCACACTTTACAACATGGAGGAAGGACCCTAAGCATGGGGGAGGAGTGGACAAAGAAAAAGTTGGATATTAAGGCAAAGAAAGGGACTTTGAGGAGGTTGGAGGAAGTGTGGAGGAGGCAAGGAGGAGGAAACTATGTAAGACAAGTCCAGGTGACAGGTAAATAGCGGCAGAATAAATAGCTGCCATTAGGACGGAGTGAGCTTTGAGTGTTCAGTGTTAGAAATTCAGACAGTATGTGTACAAAACAGGAGGCAGATATCAGGAGGAGAATTAATTGAGGTCATCGAGAAATTTAAAAACAAGGACAGGAATATTAGGAGATAGTCATTTTTTAAACAATACTTGGGTGAAACAAGTAATGGTTCGAGGCCAAATAAAAATAACTCTCAGTGGATGAAGGCATGGATTTGGACTCCAGCTGTAGAAGAGTTGAATTAGAGACTGAGCTCGGAAACATTGCAGAATTAAGACAGAACAGAGGTGTTGTTTTCAAATGGAGTGTGGGCAACGTGCTTGATACATTCAGTGGGACCTGAACAATTTTGTGGTTGCATTTAAACTGCCAGAAGTAATTGTGGTCTGTACAGGCAGATTGCAGATTAGGAGAGTGGAAAATCCTAAAGGACAGACAATACTCAAAGACAACCTGTGGTTCCTTTAATGTGGGTAGCATTGTGGGCAGGAGTGGCATTTTTCAATGGTGATGAGCAAATGCAGTAGGCAGCTGGGTCCCAGAATCTCTTCGATGTCCTCAATCAGCAGGTTAATTTAACAAAATGAAATCAATTAAAACAAAGCTAAATGAGCAAAATTAAATCCTCTTCCTCATCCTCTAACCAGAGTAGAAGAATGCCTGTGGACAACATACTGTGCTGCCAGAAGCCTCTTAAGAACTTAAAACAGACAATACAAATACCTGAAAATGGTCTAAGTAACCAGAATCCACGAGGCAACACCAAGAAAAATATCCTAATTTTTTTTCGGTATTTTACCTCAGGGCAGCTTAACATTTGTTTAGTTATCATTGGAAATGCTCACTTCTCAAATTGCAATGGCCATATTTATGGTAATGCAATGAGAAACTGGCAGCAGCAACAAACATGGTGGCAGTGGTCCTGACAAGGGCTTTTTGACCACGATTTGTATATAATCACCAGATAAGAGGCACCTGCCCATGTCCAGCAGGAGCTGCAGTCATCGAAAGCGAGGTTCATCCAAAAAGTGCAACAGACAAACAGCAGATTGTGGATGCTCCTGTCCTCCGTAAGATTTTCACCTCACTACAGCCACGTCTTTACCCATAACAGGAAAGCAGTAAAAGGAAAGTAACTTTCAAAGACTTTTTACTTATTCATGAGATGCAAGCATTGCTGGCAAGGCCAGAAATTATTGTCCATTCTTAATTTTGATTTAATTTATTATTGTTACATGTATTGGTGTACAGTGAGAAGTATTGTTTCTTGTGCACCATACAGACAAAGCATACGGCTCATAGAGTACATAGGGGAGATGGAAAGGAGAGGGTGACTTTAGCCAGAGGGTGGTGAATCTGTGGAACTCTTTGCCGCAGAAGGCTGCGGAGGCCAGGTCATTGAGTGTCTTTAAGACAGAGATAGATAGGTTCTTGATTAATAAGGGGATCAGGGGTTATGGGGAAAAGGCAGGAGAATAGGGATGAGAGAAATATCAGCCATGATTGAATGGCGGATCAGACTTGATGGGCCTAATTCTGCTCCTATGTCTTATGGTCTTATGGGTGCAGAATATAGTGTTACAGTCATAGAAAGAACAACATAATATAAGGTAGGTCCATTCAAGAATCTGATGGCAGCAGGAAAGAATTGCCCTTAAGAACATGGTGAGCCATCTTCTTGAACTGCCGCAGCCTATGAGGTGAAGGCACATCTCGCGAGCTATTAAGAAGGAGTTCTCGCATTTAGATCCAATGACAATATCAGAGAGTGATATGTGATTTGACTGAGAATTTTTAGGTGATGATGTTCCCATGATGCCTGCAGCCATTGTTCTTCTAGGCATTAGAGGTTACGGTTTTGGAAGGTACTGTCAAAGAAGCTGTAATGAGTTGCTGCATGCAGCCTGTCGATGGTACACAATGCAGCCATGAGATGCCGGTGGTGCAGTATGTGAATGTTTAGGATGGGGTGCCAATCTAGCAGTCTACTGTGTCTTGGATGGTAGCAAGATTTTTGAATGTTTTTGAGGCTGCACTCAGCGTGTTATGGCCACAACTAATGTTATTGGTTATCATCAATTAATACCAGAGGTTTCCTGTTACCCTTACAAAGTACTTATTTTTGTTATTATTGTCTGCATTTTGGTAATTATGACAGATGTTTACTATGTGCTTTCAAATAACTAAAGCCTTTCTCTTGGCACAGTGCTGGGAAAGCCTCCAAAACATCACCTCCCCCCCCCTGTTTCCAGAAGGAGCAATTGTTATGGTGAACTAGATTTACTGCTCAAGTTCTTAGAACCATACTTGTCAAAACTTAATCCCGTTCCTCAAAATCAGGACACATAAATATGGGATTTAAAGTTAATTTTTCCACGTGTATGGCAAACGAGCTGAATAGATTGTATGCAAATTGTAGAACTTGCCTTATTTTCATTTCATTGAAATCAATGCATCAATAATTAGGCAGGTATATAAAAGGCAGGTAATGTGCTCCAGCAGGTCACCACCCAGGTAGTCAGGTTGAAATTATTCCCATGGTACTGCAAGCCGTGAGCAAGCAAGTCAGAGGCACAGTGCTGGGAGTAATGGGAAGGCCACAATCCTCAGGAGAGTGGAGTAAGACAGGAATAACATGAAGAAGCAATAGGCACAGTCTCAACAAACATTGTTATTCATGGTAGGGAAAAGCAGCCATTGTTTGTATTGGGTGCAAGTTATCCCCCAGGATTTTGGGAACTTCGATTAAACTTTGAGTGGAAAATCAGACAGGTCCTACAACATGGAAACAAATTTGGTATCAATGCTGTGAACTTTTAGCTGTGAACTGATCCTGACTGAAACTTCCACTGACTCAATGGCTGGAACTCTACCACCTCGCCCACCACGGAATCAGAGTAGGCGAGGGTCCGACAACAGAAATTTCCACTGACCTCGGGCAGGAATTTCTGGCCTTGCTCAAGCAAGGGCTGTAAAATCCCACCCAATATATTTATATATAGTAGCTCTGGCATATACATTCAAAATCTACAGGCCCTTCCCAGCATCTGCGACTTAGCCAACTAAATTAGGTGGTAGGGAGGAAGCTGTGGGTGGGGTCAAGGGGAAAAGAGTTGGGAAGGGGGAAAGAAAAAATAATGAACTATCATTTTTCCAGCACTTTTCATGACTTCAGGATGCCCAGAGTGCTTCACTGCTTTTGAAGCGTGGTCACCACTATCACGTGAAAAATGTGCTGGCCAGCCAATTTGCATACAGCAAGCTCCCATAGGCAGCAATATTGGGTCTTTTACATCCATCTGAGAGGATAGATTAACATCTTACCTGAACACTGGCACCATAGACAGTGCAGCACTCTCTCAGGATTGCGCCAGGACTGTAGACACAGGTGCTCAACACTCTGACGTGGGACTTGAATCCATAACCTACTGAATACCAGACAGCTGAATGATCCAATATGGTAGACACCCATGGCCATCAAGAGCACATCTGGTCTACCTGCTTTTGCAACAGCTCTGCACTGCATGGCTAAGGTGGGACAGCTAGGGTTAGTGACCATGATGAGGGGCAAAATGAGGGAGGGGATGCTGGGGGCTGCAAACAAAATATGTTCTTCCCTTTTGGAGGGGAAATCCTTTTTTAAAAATGTTTTTAATGATACAGGGATCTAGTCATATTCTACATCTACTGCGGGGTCAGTTTGGACACCCCCGATGACAAACCTGCAGCATCTGTCTGCAGGGCCAACGGGAATCTGACGTTCATAGAGCCCGTACCATCAACTCAACCTACTTCTCTTATAACTACAGTGGCAATGTGCTAAATGGCCATGGATTTTCAAGGCCAATATCTTTTGCAAACATCAATGTTCCCCATGGATCCGACAGATTGATCTATTTTGTGAGAACTTTGGCACAGATTTGTAGGTGAAGAAATTTAGAAATCTAAAGGAGATCTGGCAAAACTCAGAAATATGACAGCAGGAGCAGCTGCGACTCCAGCCTCAATATTTCAAGGATACGCAATGACTTTGGATACACACCTGACGTCATCTCGCACAAATTGATGCATGTTCAGGTTGGGCGCATGCCCGGCTGAACGTTGAAAAATTCTGGCCATGGGAACATAGGAGCAGGAGTATGTCATTTAGCCCCTTGAGCTATTCACCTAGATCATGGCTAATCTACCGTTTTCTCACTATTCCCATATCCTTTCATGTTTTCATTGAGACATGAAACCTGAGAAGGGCGGCATTGTGGCACAGTGGTAGCTCTGCTGCTTCACAGTGCCAGGGACCCAGGTTCAATTCCAGCCTTGGGTGACTGTCTGTGCGGAGTTTGCACATTCTCCCCATGTCTGTGTGGGTTTCCTCCAGGTGCTCCGGTTTCCTACCACAGCCCAAAGATGTGCAGGTTAGATGGATTAGCCATGTTAAATTGCTCCTTAGTGTCCCAAGGTTCGGGGGATTAGTGGGGTAAGTATGTGAGGTTACAAGAAAGGGCCTGGGTGGGATCCTCTGTAGGAGAGTTGGTGCAGACTCGATGAGTCGAATGGCCTCTCCTGTAGCAATTCTTTGATTTAATATCTAGAAAACTATCGACCTCTCTTGAACATAATCAATGACAGAGCTGCCACAGCTCACTGGGGTCGAGAATTCAAAAGATTCATGAAGAAATTCCTCCTCGTCTCAGTTCTAAATTCCCACCTCTTATCGTGAGACTGTGTCCCCTGGTTCTAAATGCCTCGGCCAGGGGAAACATCCTTCCTGTACCTACCCTATCGAGCTACATCAGAATTTTGTTATTTTTCAATGAGATTGCCTCTCATTATTCAAAACTCTGGAGAATACAGGCACAGTCTCCTTAATCTCTCCTGAAAGGACAATCCTGCCATCCCAGGAATCGGTCTGGTGAACCTTTGTTCCATACCCTCTATGGCAAGTGTATTCTTCCTTAGGTAACAAGACCTAATGTACACAATATTCCAGGTGCAGTCTCACTAATTGGCCCTACACAACAACTGTTAGACTTATTTACTCTTGTACTCAAATCCTCTTTCTGTAAAGGCCAACATACCATTTGCCTTCTATTTGCTTGCTGAAACTTCTTGTAGGCTTTCACTGACTTATGAATAATGACATAAAGGTCTCTTTGGACATAAACACTTCCCAATCTTTCATCACTAAGTGATATTCTTCATTTCTGTTTTTCCTATCAAAGCAGATAAGCTTACATTTTTCCACATTATATTCCATCTGCCACATTCTTGCCCACTCACTTAGCCTGTCTGAATCCCCTTGAACACTCTTTGCATCCTCCTGACAACTCACATTTTCATTGAGTTTAGCATCATCAGCAACCTTGGAAATATTAATCATTGATCGAGATTGTGAATTGTTGGGGCCCAAACATTGATTCTTTCAGTATTCCACTAGTCACAACCTGCCAACCTGAGAATGAACGGTTTACCCCTACTCTCTATTTTCCGTCTGTTAACCAATTCTCAACCTATGCCAGTGTATTATCCCTAATCCCACGTGTTCTAACTTTGCTTGCTAAACTCCTGTGTAGGATCTTATCGAAAGCCTCCAGAAAATTCAATTGAATCACATCCACTTGTTCCCCCTTTTTTTTAGTAATACTAATTTCCAGCCCCCCATCCCTCCCCATTGGTGGGTGAACCATTGGAATCTCCGTTCACATCAGTAGGACCGAAAGGCCTGGAAGATTCCAGCCCCCATTATAAATTCTCATATCTCTGCCTGTAATGGGTTCACCTTTGTCCTTGACAATCTTTTTCCTTCTTACAAACCTGCAGAAGCGTTAATGTTTTCATGGCACCGTGGATGATAAATGCTAAGCTGCCTAAATTCCAAAGTGAAATTTAAAACAGCTGCCAAAACAATTTGTATAGTATGAGGATTGGTTTTAAAATCAGGAAAAGATTTCTCCAACTACTTGTGATGATCTTATAGTGAAGTAAATGCTTTATTAAGAAATAAGGCAAAAAAATGGAAAACTGCATTTTAACACAGATATGACTTTACTCAGTAAACAATACTTCAAAATAAAATCCAAAATATATTAATTTTACCACATTCAGAGCTAACCTTCCCTTTCCTGTTCAGCAACTCCGTACAGATTTAAGTCTATAAAATTCCAGTAATTTTTACAACACAGTGTCTTTGTTTTCTTGGGTGTTCTCTGAGGCCGACAGCAGTTGGATCTTCAAGTCTGACTTTGTTCCTAATGCTGTCTCGGAGATCTAATCAGCTATTCCTGCTGTCTGCAGGGGTATCTAAACAGCTACCCCTCACATAAATTTCAATATTTTCCTTTAATATGTTCTTTCCCTTTGACCTCCCTATTTTCTCCCCAGAATTGATTGAAGTTATGTCTTTATTTTAGCTCTGAGGATTTAAAAGAAAAGTAAACTTACCCTATCATTATTTTAGCTACTTATAACTTTATTTTACAATCTGTATATATTCTCTTTTGAACCAAAGTAATCCATTCAAATCAACTCCTGTTAGTACCTTATGCAAACATCTGTTGGAAGTCCCTCTTGGTTCATTACAATGTCAAAAATACATCTTATTGTTAGCTTATGTTGTCACAGTCAACAAGTCTCTTATTCCAATTATCATACTCATAAACCTCCAACAGTTTATTTTCCAGTACAATGGAAATATGACAGTGATATTATCAACAGAAAAATATTACAATTTCTTTGTTTTCTTGATGCACTCTTTTTTTGTTTCTCACTATTTTACATTCATATTTTATTTTCTCTTTCTTAGTCAGTTTTTTTGGTCCTCCTTTGCTGAATTCTATCATGCTCCGAAACCTCAGGCATTGACTGGAATTCCAAGTAGAAATTGAATTTGTCAAACTTTATCAGCTGAGGCTTGTACTTTATTCGTGTCACTCTTTATTATCCTTGTTAAATCTTCCCATAAGGTTCAAGGACGGCACAGTAGCACAGTGGTTAGCACTGCTGCTTCACAGCTCCAGGGACCTGGGTTCGATTCCTGGCTTGGGTCACTGTCTGTGTGGAGTTGGCACATTCTCCTCGTGTCTGCGTGGGTTTCCTCCGGGTGCTCTGGTTTCCTCCCACAGTCCAAAGATGTGCAGGTTAGGTTGATTGGCCATGCTAAAATTGCCCCTTAGTGTCCTGAGATGCGTAGGTTAGAGGGATTAGCGGGTAAATGTGTAGGGATATGGGGGTAGGGTCTGGGTGGGATTGTGGTCGGTGCAGACTCGATGGGCCTGATGGCCTCTTTCTGCACTGTAGGGTTTCTATGATTTAATGGTTTACTGTTATGTGTCGAAGATATATTTCAGCTGTAGGCAGAAAAATACATTTCAAATCATCTCCAAACTCCATGGCCTGGGGCCCAGCTCCTCCCTCTACGACTGGACCCTGAACTTCCGAACCCACAGACTGCAATCAGTAAGGATAGGCAACAACATCTCCTCCACGATCATCCTCAACACCAATGCCCCATAAGACAGTGTCCTCAGCCCCTTATTATACTCTTTATACACTTATAACTGTGTGGCCAAATTCCCCACTAACTCGATTTTCAAGTTTGCTGATGACGCCACCATAATGGGTGAGATCTCAAACAATGACAAGACAGAGTACAGGAAAGGGTTAGAGAATCTGGTGAACTGGTGCAACGACAATAATCTCCCCCTCAATGTCAACAAAATGAAGGAGATAGCCATTGACTTCAGAAAACATAATGAAGGATATGCCTCAGTCTACATTAATGGGTACTAAGTAGAAATGGTCAAGAACTTCATGTTTTTAGGTGTCCAGATCACCAACAACCTGTCCTGGTCCCTCCATGTTGATGTTATAGTTAAGAAAGCACACCAACACCTCTACTTTCTCAGAAGACTAAGGAAATTTGGTATGTCTGCTACGATTCTCACCAACCTTTACAGATGCACCATAGAAAGCATTCTTTCTGGTTGCATCACAGCTTTGTATGGCTCCTGCTCTATCCAAGACTGCAAGAAACTACAAAGGGTCATGAACGAAGCCCAGTCCATCTCTCAAACCAGCCTTCCACCCATTGACTCCGTCTACACTTCCCACTGCCTCAGAAAGCAGCCAGCATAATTAAGGACTCCATGCACCCTGGACAAATTCTCTTACACGTTCTTCCATCAGGAAAAAGATACAAAAATCTGAAGTCACGTACCAACCGACTCAAGAACAGCTTCTTCCCTGCTGCCATCAGGCTTTTGAATGGACCTACCTTGCATTAAGTTGGTCTTTCTCTACACCCTAGCTTTGACTGTAACACTACATTCTGCACTCTCTCCTTTCCTCCTTCTATGTACGATATACTTTGTCTGTATAGTGAGCAAGAAACAATACTTTTCACTGTACACTAATACAATAATAAATCAAATCAAATCAATATTTTGAGGGAAGATTGAATATGTTTTGTTAATACTTTTAAAATTTAATACACATACAATGTAGAAGAATAGGATATCAATACTACCAGCCATTATCCAGTGTCAAACGCAGACTAAAAAGTAATTTTTCCAAGATCTGCTTCTTTTCCAATGCTTGCTTTCTTTGTATTTGGAATTGCAATTAGCATTACTAAGCATACAAACTGTTTCTTATCACAATATTAAATTCGAAAGTTTCAGCAGCCATGCCCTATTTCTACTGATATGCCTTGCCAGTCAGACAAACACAATGAATGAAATGCTATCTAGATTAGAATAAACCCATGACTACTTCCATTGGAGCGCCTCTTAACATTTTCAAGTTGCACATGGAATTTATCAGCAAGATTGTAGTCGGTAGATGCAGAGCCACAAACTATTTGATTTTATTGTGGAAAGGTTGCAATCAAAATCATACATTTGTAATAAATGCATGCAGTTATAAATGCATGAAGGGAAAATTGCACCCCCCCCCCCTCCCTCCCGCCCCTGCCCTCAACACCGTTACATTGGAGAGAACAGGGCAGTGTCATTACAATGGCAGCATTCAGACGCCAAGTCGATTGTCATAACTGTAGTCAGCAGGAGGTGTTGCACTAAAATCAAAGATAATGGCTAAAATGTCAGGACCCCCACAGTCTTTGCAATAGCAATGTTTAGCTATGCAAATTGCATTTGTAAAACCTTCTGTATTTTGACTTACCTACAGAGAGATATCTTTGCAAGCCAATTTTTGAGTTAATCACCACCATCACAGACACACTGATCCATGAGCTGAATGGGTTTGAGCACTTCTTCCAGAAAGAGAATTTGTTTTGGTTTTCAATGTAGTTTTGAAGTTCAATAGTTCATGTAGTTTCAAAGCCAGATTACAGTGACTGGTGACAAGCCTCTATCTAGTTTACCCACATGTGGGATAGGTGCACTGCTACAGCTATGGATATGTTATGTAATGCCACCTCAACACTGTTGTTCCGTGCATCATTTGACCACCTGGCAATAATGAAGGCTCTATCAACGGACCACAGAAAAGGGATTTCTAACTTGTCATCAATATGACAGCAAAACCTGTAGTGAACAAGAGTAAGAAGGGATATTATTTCTTTATTCATCCACTGGATGGAGGCAACTCCTGCAAGGCCTACATTTAGTACCCCACTCTAATTAACTTATTGAACAGAAGAAGCATCTTGCTCAGCCATTTCAGAGAGCAGTTAAGAGTAAACCACATTGGTTGGTGATGGTGAGGTGATGGCATAGTGGTATTGTCACTGGACTAGTAATCTAGAGACCCAGAATAATGCTGTAGAGACCCGAGTTTGAATCCCACCATGGCAGATGGTGAAATTTAAATTCAATAGAATCCTGGAATTAAAAGTCTAATGATGACCTCAAAAGCATTATCGTTTATCATAAAAACCCATCTGGTTCACTAATGTCCTTTAGACAGGGAAATCTACTGTCCTTACCTGGTCTGGCCTACATGTGACTCCAGATTTACAGCAATATGGTTGACTCTTAAAAAATATTTTCTGAAATGCCCGAGCACCCAATTCAAGGGCAATTAGGGTTGGGCAAAAAATTCTGACCCAGCAAGCATCGCCCGCATCCCATGAATGAATATTAAATACCCAAACTTGGCAAGGATGGTAGATTACCTTCCTAAAATGAACAGTAGTGAAGCAGATATGTTTTTACAGTAATCCAGTGGTTTTATGGTCATCAATGTGGGCCGGGATTCTCCCAATTCGCATGAAAATGGGAGTAACTCCCACTGTTCTTTTTAGCATGATTTTAAGCATGAATCTCCCACACTTTGAGCACTGCAGAGTGCCTCAGTGGGATTCCCTCTGAAAATCTGTGGGTAGGGCCTATTCCTGCCCGAGAGGACGGCAGCACAGCACTGAGTGGACCATTGCACATGTGCTGATCTGTCAGAGTGGAGATTGGTGCATACGCAGTGGCCCCGCATTGCTGGCCTCCTGATCGCTGGCCAGCCCGATTGCTGGCTACAACCCCCATCGCTGGCATTCCAATGCCCCCCCCCAATTCAGGCCTCTCAGACCTCTGTGGGCAAGCCCAGATGCCCTCCACCGCAGCCAGCCCTGATCTCCTGATCCACACCCCCACCCCACAGTTGCGATGCTCACCACCACCCCCCAGCAGTCCCGACCAGGTGGCATGCCCCCTTACCCCCGACTTCCTGGGCAGAGGCCTCAATGGCCTTTCTTCCCTCCAGCGGGGTCGGCCATCTGCTCCCCATTAGCAGGGAGCAGTAACAAACCCCAGTGGAGTGAACCACTCCTGACAAGAGGGGAGACGCGAGCAAGTCTGGAGAATTCCGTCCCAGGCCTGCTAATGAAATGGAATCCTGATTTCTGTACTGTAATCAGCTCCGCGCGGGCCGATTAACTCTGGAAATCTTAGGCTGAGAGATGCGTGGAGGCCGCAAAACGGCCTCCGCTGATGTCTCCCGGCCCCCTGCGCTGTTCGAGCTGGGGGAATTGCCCCCATAGTCTTTGTCTCAGATATATTTATTTAATTCATTTAATTTAAATTTCCCAGCAGTCCTGGTGGGATTTGAACTCAAGTCTTTAGATCATCAGTCCAGGTTTCTGGATTACTACCCATATACTATCCACAGGCCTGTGTGCTGGTATGTCAAATTATCCATCATATACATCTTGGTCAACAGATCCTGGGCTTGTGTTTGGACTACCAGCTTTGGTGATACAGGAAAAAGGCTAAAGTTGAAATTATGTCCTTTGTGCTTTTAACGTTTCAAGATCAAGAAGGAGCGTGACGAAAATCAATTCAAGCAAATAATTCACTCCGTGAGATGTTCAATTACTGGCAGCCCACAAACTAAAACAGTGACTGAATTCAGAATGAAAAGTGAACTCAGGAGGAACATTTTGCAAAAAGTTGTTAATTGATTTTTTTGGAATGGAATATTTGGAAGACCGGTGAAACATTCAATATAAGTGGATACAAGAGTCAATTCAATGTGTTTTCTGAGATTGAGATACACTGGTGGGGTCAGCAGGCATGAACTATCAAAATGGAGGTGCTTACTGTTCCAATTAGACCTTTCCTGTTCTAAAAGTAGTCTTTTACTCCTGTGAGTCATTTTCTGGTGTAACTGAAAGAAAATAACAGTGCACTGACAATATAGCTCTATCCGATACTCATTATCTGGTACACTAATCTACACTTCAAACATTCAGTTCAGAAAGAAATAATCAGAAATGCTGCCTCCGATCACATCTACTCCCAACAATCAAGTACTAAGCAGACCCAAATGACCAGTTTGGTGATTGTATTTTGGGTCTCTTAGGGCAGAAGGTTGACCCAACAAAGCTTTACATCAATGGGTGGCACAGTGGCAAAGGGTGGCATGGTGGCACAATGCTTAGCATTGCTGTCTCACAGCACCAGGGACCCGGATTCAATTCCAGCTTCGGGTGACTGTCTGTGTAGAGTTTGCACGTTCTCCCCGTGTCTATGTGGGTTTCCTCCAGGCGCTCTGGTTTCCTCCCACAGTCCAAAGGTGTGTGAGTTAGGTTGATTGGCTACGCTAAATTCTCCAATAGTGTCAGGGGGACTAGCTAGGGTAAATGCATGGGGCTATAGGGATAGGGTCTGGGTGGGATTGTGGTTGGTGCAGACTCGATGGGCCAAATGCCCTCTTTCTGCACTGTAGGATTCTATGGTTCTATATTATTTGTAGACAAAGGAACTGTGTCAAGATTACATATTCATGTGATTTTACCCATCAAAAAACTCTTCAGCCAACATCATTAAGATAAATTCCTTCTGTCTGGTAAATTGAATATGAGTTTTGGAGCAATGTGAGCTGTTGGGACTTGCCTCTGACTACTTGCACCAGCCTATCTTAAATCAGCCTCCTTCTCAACCAGTTTAAAAGAGGCATTGGGACCTGGGAGTTGTAACTCTGAACTTAGATCGGAATAAATAACGGCATTGTTTTCGCAAGGGATTTCTTGTGATTCGGCTATAAATTCACAAATAACATGTTCTTACTGCTGTAGCATTAAACATGCTCTCTGGAGGTGTGAGGGAGTGACTGAGACTAATGTCTTGACTAGATGTTCGGCTCAGCCTTTCAAACACCTGGGACACAAGCAATTGAGTAGTGCTTAAAGCACACAAAAAAATACTTGCTCTGTGAAAATTCCTGTGCAGAACCCTTAAGTCACTCTATCATCTGAAGAGATCTATTTAGGCTCGTGTACTAATTTAATGAAGAAGTAGAACTGGATAGAAAATGGTTGTCCCTTCCTTATATCCATATCTATTTCCTTTTGCTATTAAGCAAGTGAAATAAAAAAGTCTCAAATCCCTTCACTTTAATTTCCATAGGAAATGAGCAGCCTGATCTTATTAAGATTGTAAGAGTTTTAACAACACCAGGTTAAAGTCCAACAGGTTTATTTGGTAGCAAATGTCATTCGCTTTCGGAGCGCTGCTCCTTCGTCAGATGGAATGGAAATCTGCTCTCAAACAGGGCACAGAGGCACAAAATCAAGTTACAGAATACTGATTAGAATGCGAATCTCTACAGCTAACCAGGTCTTAAAGACACAGACAATGTGAGTGGAGGGAGCATTAAGCATAGGTTAAAGAGATGTGTATTGTCTCCAGACAGGACAGTCAGTGAGATTCTGCAAGTCCAGGAGGCAAGCTGTGGGGGTTACTGATAGTGTGACATAAACCCAACATCCCGGTTTAGGCTGTCCTCATGTGTGCGGAACTTGGCTATCAGTTTCTGCTCAGCGACTCTGCGCTGTCGTGTGTCATGAAGGCCGCCTTGGAGAACGCTTACCCGAAGATCAGAGGCTGAATGCCCGTGTCAATGATCCGGTTGCTGTGGCAGGGTTGTGTGGTGTCGTGGTCACTGTTCTCCTGAAGGCTGGGTAGTTTGCTGTGGAGAATGGTCTGTTTGAGGTTGTGTGGTTGTTTGAAGGCAAGAAGTGGGGGTGTGGGGATGGCCTTGGTGAGATGTTCGTCTTCATCAATGACATGTTGAAGGCTCCGGAGGAGATGCCATAGCTTCTCCGCTCCGGGGAAGTACTGGACGACGAAGGGTACTCTGTCCACCGTGTCCTGTGTTTGTCTTCTGAGGAAGTCAGTGCGGTTTCTCGCTGTGGTGTGTTGGAACTGTCGATCGATGAGTCGAGCGCCATATCCTGTTCTTATGAGGGCATCTTTCAGCATCTGGAGGTGTCTGTTGCAATCCTCTTCATCCAAGCAGATCCTGTTTATACGGAGGGCTTGTCCGTAGGGGATGGCTTCTTTCACGTATTTAGGGTGGAAGCTGGAGAAGTGGAGCATCGTGAGGTTATCCGTGGGCTTGCGGTACAGTGAGGTGCTGAGGTGACCGTCCTTAATTGAGATGCAGACACCTCCAAACGCTGAAAGATGCCCTCATAAGAACAGGATATGGTGCTCGACTCATCGATCGACAGTTCCGAAGCACCACAGCGAAAAACCACACCGACCTCCTCAGAAGACAAACACGGGACATGGTGGACAGAGTACCCTTCGTCGTCCAGTACTTCCCCAGAGCGGAGAAGCTACGGCATCTCCTCCGGAGCCTTCAACATGTCATTGATGAAGATGAACATCTCGCCAAGCCCATCCCCACACCCCCACTTCTTGCCTTTAAACAACCGCACAACCTCAAACAGACCATTGTCCGCAGCAAACTACCCAGCCTTCAGGAGAACAGTGACCATGACACCACAGAACCCTGCCACAGCAACCGCTGCAAGACGTGCCAGATCATCGACATGGATGCCATCATCTCACGCGAGAACACCATCTACCAGGTACACGGTACCTACTCTTGCAACTCGGCCAACGTTATCTACCTGATACGCTGCAGAAAAGGATGTCCCGAGGCATGGTACATTGGGGAAACCATGCAGACGCTACGACAACGGATGAATGAACACTGCTCAACAATCACCAAGACTGTTCTCTTCCTGTGGGGGAGCACTTCAGCAGTCACGGGCATTCAGCCTCTGATCTTCAGGTAAGCGTTCTCCAAGGCGGCCTTCACGACACACGACAGCGCAGAGTCGCTGAGCAGAAACTGATAGCCAAGTTCCGCACACATGAGGTCAGCCTAAACCGGGATGTTGGGTTTATGTCACACTATCAGTAACCCCCACAGCTTGCCTCCTGGACTTGCAGAATCTCACGGGCTGTCCTGTCTGGAGACAATACACATCTCTTTAACCTATGCTTAATGCTCCCTCCACTCACATTGTCTGTATTTTTAAGACCTGGTTGCCTGTAGAGATTCGCATTCTAATCAGTATTCTGTAACTTGATTTTGTGTCTCTGTGCCCTGTTTGAGAGCAGATTTCCACTCCATCTGACGAAGGGGCAGCGCTCCGAAAGCTAATGGCATTTGCTACCAAGTAAACCTGTTGGACTTTAACCTGGTGTTGTTAAAACTCTTACTGTGTTCACCCCAGTCCAACGCCGGCATCTCCACATCATGGCTTATTAAGATTGGCAGAGCTTCAATTAAGAACTGAAAACAGTAGCACTAATATTGTTGCTGTTGCACTAATATCATAAACAAAATGAAAGGAATGGACCATGATCCATTAAGTACATTATTAAGAATAGCAATTGAAGGCTTGGTTGATAAAAAATTTCCTTTGGAAGATACTTAAGAGTGCAGAGGGAAGTGAAGATGACATGAAGAAGTTAATGGAGGAAGCTTCATGGATTAGCACTGAGCTGCTATTGTTGAAGGCTCTGTCAGAATAGAAGGACAAAGGTAAAACTGGGTGACAGCAATACATATATATATTATAGATATATATAGATATATGTGGATAGGGAAGAGCGAGCAAGAGTGAGAAATTTGATGACTTCTGATGAGGTCTCTAGGGGCATTAGATTTGTGTGTACAAGGAGGAAACTGGGGAATTCCAATTGATAGATGGGAAGACAAGAAAATGTTGGAAATGTGCTCTCTGCAGTCAGGAACTATACAAAGAGCTGAACAATGAAAGAGGATAGCATGGAGGAGCATGATTATGCTTGGTTTGACTGAACACTTTGGAGTAGTTGACGAGAACAGGAGATCGAGAATCATAGTCAGGGTCACGGTCAGGAAGAATGTTATTCAATGCTTTGGGTAGAGCTTTGGGAAAGGTGGAAGCTAGATTGCAGGGATTTGAACAGGAGTTTGGGGAAGATTGGCATAGACCTGGAAAGTAACAATGCGTTTGAGGAATAGAGAGAAGGAAAGCCTGGTTAAAGATGAGATAGTAGGTGATGAAGACATGCTAGGTCAAAGGTGGGCTTTTGAGCAAGGAGCTAATGACTGCAACTTTGAAACAAGAAAGATACACTTTCTAAGAACAGGGAGCCACTAACATGTAGATCTCAGGGGCAGATAATCATGGAGTGAGCACTGGAGAACAGCAGGAGGCAAGAAAAGTACAGTGTGACAGTGAAAGTGTTGGTAAAGGTGAACCACTTGAGGTTACGGATTGGGATGACTTCACTCTGCCAGCCCGTTGGAAATCATTTAATATAAAAGAGCAAGCAAAGAGAATCACCCCAGGGATTTGGTTAAATGAGTGGGCAAACATTTGGCAGATGGAGTATAATGGATGAAGATATGAAAATGTGCACTTTGGCAAGAAAAACAGAAAAGCAGCATATTATTTAAAGGAAGAGTTAACAGAATCATAGAACCATTGAATCCGACAGTGCAGAAGGAGGCCATTCAGCCCATCGGGTCTGTACCAACCACAATCCCACTCAGGCCCTATACCCATTTACCCTAGCTAGTCCCCCTGACACTAAGGGTCAATTAAGCATGGCCAATCCCCCTAAGCCTGTGGTACAGATGGACCTGGGTATATTATGAGGAAAGGTTGGACAGGCTGGGTCTGTGTCCATTGGAGTTTAGAAGAATGAGAAGTGATCATATTGAAACATATACAATCCTGAGAGGACTTGACAGAGTGGATGTTGAAAGGATGCTTTCCCTTTTGGGAGAGACTAGTATTTTAAACTATTTAAAAATTCAGAGAAGATTTAAAATGGAGAAGAGATTTTTTTTTCTCTCAGAGGGTGGGTGGTCTATGGAATTCTCTTTTCCAGAAAGCAGTAGAAGCAGTGTAATTGAATATTTTAAAGGCTGAATTAGGTTGATTCTTGACTAACAAGGGGGCCAAAGGCTACATGGTAAATAGAGGCAGGGTCTTATCAAATTGCAGAGCATGCTTGCGGGAATAAATGGCCTACTCCCGTTCCTAAGTCATATGTTCATATGTTACCTAGTGAAATAGAGTTCTAATAATGTGAAAAACATCCTCTGACTCCATCTTTCTATTTATTCTAATGGTAATAGTGAGTCTATCTCCCTTTCTGCACAACCAAGCAATGCAAATAGCTTTTCGTTATTTAGCCTGTCAAAGATTTTTATTATTAGATTCCCCCTTAACCTTCTCTGCTCTTCGCCCAACAATAAACTTATACATGGCATAATTGTCGTGAAACTTCAATGTACCTTGTCCATTATATGAAGATCCTTATTACAATGGGGTGTCTTCATATTTCTCTGCCTATCTGGCAGTGAAGTGCTCAGTCTGATAATCCATGTCCATCTGCAGACTTATGCATTCTCCTTCAGTTCATTATGCCCCATCATTCATCATTTGGTATCTTTAGCAAGCTTTGACATTGGTACTTTTTATGGCAGCCTCACCTCTTTCAGCTGATATATCCGCTGTATCTAACGTTGTATCAGCCAGATCTCTATCATATCCTGCATCCACATAGATACTATAAGCCTTTATTCTGTCCACTTATTTCAGACATTTTATCAGTAAATCAGGTTTTGGGCTCTCTGTATCTACTGGGTCTTTTTCAATGATGGTTTTCTTATAGTTTCAATGTTCTAGCTGTTCGATCTAATGTATACACTCCAGCAAAGAGACAACTGACAGAAATACTGTCTGTCAGCATTTTGGACATAGCAATTTGTTCAAAGCTGAAAGCTATCAAGTATGTTGTAGGATGCAAGAGAAAATAAAGGAAAGGGGACAAAAGGGAACATCAAATACTTTGTTCACTGAGCACAGATTAATGGCTTAAAACAGCTCAATAAAGAAGCTGAAAACTTGCATGATGTAAAAGAACACCAATAGTCATCAAGATGAAAAGGTCTAATGAAAACTTGAGAAATGAGGGAGATTCGAGAAAAAGATAAAAGATGAGTAAAACCCTAAGTGCTTCCTCGTTAACTGGTTCCATCCAAGCTTCGTCAGAGGAAAGATCAACTAATCTTTTCAAATCAGTGAGAGTAATGTGTCTTTTCTTTGAACTTAGATCTATTGACAGACCAGCTGTGCATTTCAATCACTTTCAGTTTCTTTGCTTTTAAGCTTGGGAGTCTGAGATTTAGGGCTGGCTTTCTGCAGAGCCGGGGAGACTCTGCAGACCTCTAAAACTGGTGGGTGGGATCTGATTCCAGGTTTCCTACCCCCATTCCCGGTGCCCCCAGTTTTCACTGGCAAGGAACAAGAGAGCGAACAGAGATCCCATTCCGCTCCCATTCCCATCCTGATTGGCTCCACTATGGGGGGTAAGCAGCTCCGAGACACCTCCTCTCACAAACACCCACAATTTTTGTGAGGTTAGGCCAGCTTGTCAGGGAATCAAGAACCATATCTGGATACAGGAACCTTTTGAAAGATAACTTCAAAAGGTTTTACCCATGTCCCTCATGCCAACTTAGAACATAAGAACATAGCATAAGAACTCAAGAACTAGGAGTAGGAGTAGTCAATTCAGCCCCTTGAGCCTGCTCCACCATTCAACTCTCACCAACTTTTACAGATGCACGATAGAAAGCATTTTTTCTGGTTGCATCACAGCTTGGTATAGCTCCTGCCCTGTCCAAGACCACAAGAAACTACAAAGGGTCGTGAATGAAGCCCAGTCCATCATGAAAACCAGCCTCCCATCCATTGACACTGCCTACACTTCCAGCTGCCTCAGAAAAGCAGCCAGAATAATCAAGGACCCCACGCGCCCCGGACATTCTCTCTTCCACCTTCTTCCATTGGGAAAAAGATACAAAAGTCTGAGGTCATGTACCAACTGATTCAAGAATAGCTTCTTCCCTGCTGCTGTCAGACTTTTGAATGGACTTACCTTGCATTAAGTTGATCTTTCTCTGCACCCTAGCTATGACTGTAACACTACATTCTACACTCTCTCCTTTCCTTCCCTATGTACAGTATGCTTTGTCTTATAGCGCGCAAGAAACAATACTTTTCACTGTATACTAATACATGTGACAATAATAAATCAAATCAAAATCGATACGTGCATGGCGAATGTCATTTTGGCTTCATCACCACCTTCCTGCCCATTCCCTACAACCCTCTATTCCTCGACTAACTAAAAGCCCATCTTTCTCCTCAAATTTGTTTAGTGTTCTGGTGTCCACTGCACACTGGGGTAGAGATTTCCACAGATTCACGACGCTTTGGGTGAAATAATTCCTCCTCATTTCTGTTTAAAATCCGCCACCCCTTAACCTAAAACTATGGTCTCTAGTTCAAGGGGAAACATCCGTTCTTTATTAAACCCGTCAATCCCCTTTAGAATCTTATATACCACAGTTGGATCTTCTTTCATTGTTTGAAATTCCAGTGTGCGTAGGCCTAAACTACTCAATCTCTCTTCATATGACAAGTCGCTCATCCTTGGAATAAATCTTGTGAAACCTTCTCTAAATCTCCTCTGAAGCATTTACATCCTTCCTCAAGTAAGGGGACCAAAACTGTGTGCAATATTCCAGTTGCAGTCTCACCAATGCCCTATACAGTTGCAACAGCACTTCCCCACTTTCATATTCTATTCCATTAGCAATGAATGCCCTACTTGCTGCACCTGCATACCAACTTTCTGCGATACATGCATAATGTCTGCACTGAAGCATTTTGAAATTTCTTTCCATTTAGCTAAGAAGTTGCCTTTTTATTCATTTGACCAAAATAGATAACTTCACACATCGAAGTGCAATGAGTTAAAATGGGGAGTGTGCAGGGCTATTGAGGGTGAGTGGGTGCGTGGTTTGGAATGGAGGTATAAGTAGCCATTGGAAATGTGGGTGAGCGGGGGTGCACGGTTTGGCAAGAGTTGGTATGGATGGGACATAGGGAGTGGATGGATGGTGAGGGGATGTAAGGAATGAGGGCTAGAGTACTTCATATTTAACAAGACAATTGGGGTGATGTTTGTTTTGGTGATGCATTCCCGCCTCTCTGGACGCTTCTCCCAGGGATATGTGCGTGGCTGACAACTAACTCACCAGTGGTGGAAAGCCAGTTAAGATAATTACTGGGACAGTTAGTGGACATTTTGTTTGAAAGGTTATAGGCTTTTCTCAGCAGGACACAGGATTCCTCCCACTGTTTCTAGAGCAGAATCGGAGAGCAGAGCTCCATGGGATTCATATGCAGTGACCTTAAAGGACAAAACCAGCAATCTTTAGGACATCCACAGGCAAATGGTTGCAAGTGTTTGCATGTCACCTTTAGATGCATCCACCAGATAGTGCTCAGCTTACGGAATTAGTTGCCAATCCCATCAGCAGTGTGATGCCTCCATCTTGTGCCAGCCTCAACCTCCCCATTCACTTCAGCATTCACAGTGGGTCTGATAGCTACCCTTCACTTTGGACACTCTAATTAGTCCTCCCATGTCTTCAGGCCACCCACGCAGCTTCTTAATTGTCTGCCTCCAGGAAGATTGCGCCTAATGTTCCACCATGCACACATCTTGGTTCGCAAACTAGATATTCTCATGCCACTGCTAATTTTGTCTTTCTCAGTGAGAGATTGCTGGGAAGGCAAATTCTCTTTGAGTATTTTAAAATCTCTAGTTATTAAATACTGCAGTTACCATTGACAACGGATATTGAGTTGAATGAAAAGTACATTGTCAGCTGATCTGGATGGTGTCAAGTTTTCCAAATGATGGTTTGTCTGCATCCATCCAATGGAGTGGTGAGTATTTCATCACACTCCTCATTATAACCTTGTACATGGTATTGAAACTGTGGGCGGGAATTTCCAGTTGCGTCGCCCCAAAACCGGAAAATCCCGAGGTCAATGGACCGTTGCATGGTCTGACCCCAGCCGCTCCAATTCCCATGCCAGGTAGGATGGAAAGATTTCCCCCTGTGAGTGTTCAGATGGTAAGTCAATCAATGTATCACACCAGGGGGCAGAATTTTACATTCCCCACCAGCAGTTTTGTAAATGGGGGTTGGGTGTAAAATTCTTCGATGGTTTTGTGATCTGCACATCTTGGGCCAATCCACATCACGGCCAACTCACCTAATCTGCACATTTTAGGACTGTGGGAGGAAACCCACGCAGACATGGGAGAATGTGCACCCTTCACACAGTCATCCAAGGCTCGAACTGGAATTGAACCCAGGTCCTTTATGCTGTGAGGCAGCAGTGCTAACCACTGTGCCACCTTAGAACGCATTTTGTAAGACTGACTTATTAAATGTTTAGTAGTTGGTTCTACATTTATTTGAACTCTTCAAAACCCATCCACTTACACATTTTGGTCCATTTTATTTGAAGTTTGACTGAGTCCCAAAATGTGTTTGTCTAACATTCACGACTGGGTATCCTTGTGTTAATCTTGGTTGAAGCTTTTATTCTGAAAATAACTTACTATTGACATGTCATTGTTATTTGACTTTGGTTTCGTAACAAAAAATGTTTTTAAAATAACTCCCAGAAAGTTCCCAGTGTCAAAGTCTGTTATTTTTGAATGTGCACAGAATAAATAAAAACATTCTTGAAACAGCAACACTGCATTTTACAATGATGTCAAGTAAGACACAGTAAGAAGTCTCACAACACCAGGTTAAAGTCCAACAGCTTTATTTGGAATCACGAGCTTTCGGAACTCTGCTCCTTTACCAGGTGAGTGATGAGAGTGATGAGTGATGAGTCAAGTAAGAAGTACCTGAGGACTGGTTTGTATACTAAGTTGGATAATGTCTTTTTAAACTTGGAGTCTTGTTTTCAACTTCTGTTCTGATGACAAGATATATCCGAGTTAAATGTGAACATCTTCAGCTCATATTTTCACTGGAAAGACGGAGGCTGAGGGGAGATCTGGTAAAGGTGTACAAAATTATGAGAGGCATAGACAGGGTGGATAGTCAGAGGCTTTTTCCGAGGGTGGAAGTGTCAATTACAAGGGGGCACAGGTTCAAGGTGAGAGGGGGAATGTTTAAGGGAGATGTGCGGGGGAAGTTTTTCATGCAGACAGTGGTGGGTGCCTGGAACATGCTGCCAGAGGAGGTGGTGGAAGCAGGCATATTAGCAACATTTATGAGGCATCTGGATGGGTACATGAATAAGGAGAGAATAGAGGGATATAGACCGAGTAAGGGCAAAAGGATTTTTTTGTAGGCATCATGATCGTCACGGGCTTGGAGGGCCAAAGGCCCTGTTCCTGTGCTGTACTTTTCCTTGTTCTTTGTTACTTGAAATGTGTATGGGCTAAAGTTTAAGCCATATTGCATAAAACTGTCTATAATTTGGCTTTAGTTAGCACAAGATTATTAGCAGCACTCATGCGCTTACAAATAGTTGGTATGGAAAACAGAAATGTCACATTTTAGCAGTAAGGGATAACCTGAGAATGGGATTGTTAGCTCAGTGCACATAGAGCAGGAATAGGCCATTCAGCCCATTGAGCTCTGCCATTCAACTGGATCATGGCTGATCTTCTACCTCAACACTATTTTCCTGCCCTATCCCCATAGCCTTCGATATATTTAGCATCTAAAAATCTGTCGACCTCTGTCTTGAATATACTCAATGACTGAGCCTCCATAGCCCTCTGGGGTAGGGAATTCCAAAGATTTGCCACCCTCTGAGTGAAGAAATTCCTCCTCATTTCAGTCCCCTGACCCTGAAACCAACCCTCCCACTCCCACCGCCCCAAGTCAGAGAAAACATCATTCCTGCAGCTAATGCTTTCGAGCCCTGTAAGAATTTTGTACATTGCAATGAGTTTACCCCTCATTCTTCTAAATTGCCGAGTCTCCTCAATCTGTCCTCACAGGGCAGATTTTAAGCAGCACCTAAGCAGAATCTGCTTACTTTTGTCATCCTCTAGTCTTGTATCTGTGTGCCTGTCCTATCTGTCTTCTGATCTTTGTTCTGCTGTAGATACATAATCTGTTGTTGCCATTTCTATCTCACTATCACTCTGCTTAGCATTTTCTTTAATGATTTTCGTGCATGAAGCTCTGAATTCTGACATTTTGTGATGTTGGAAACTGACGTCTCCATGTCTCTTTAATGATCTCATCTTTTGTACCACTAGCTCCAATATTATGTATCCTGATTTCTGTGTAGTTGGCTGCTTTAATAAGCTGTGGATCTGCTGTGCATATCCCGGGTACTCACAGAGCTGCAGTTTATTGTCATGAAGATTAGGTAAGTGACCAAAATGCTGGGAGTGAAGAACAGATTTTTAATATTCTTTTACAGGACGTGGGTAATGCTAGCTAGGCCAATATTTTTATTGCCCATTCCTAATTCTGCCAGCATGCCAAAGTATTGAGAGAGAAGCGTCGGGAACTGACGCTGCCAAGGAAATTGACAAGTTCCTCTTTCTGATAGTACAATCAAATGACTTATTGACAGGATGTCAGTTAGTATTGAATAGGTAGATGTTTCAGGATGAATTAGAAATGAGTGGAAAATCTGCCCTGCAGATTGATGACTGCACAGATATTAGCAGACACTGCCAGCTCTCAGCCAATGTCAGATATGTTGACGGGGATTCTATCAAAGAGAATTTTGTTCTTTTGCAAAGAATTATCCAGTGATGCAACCGGAGGGGAAATCTTCCACGTCACAACTGCTTATCTGGAGGAAAACAATCTTAACTGGACCGGGTGTAACAGCGTCTGCACTGATGGAGCAGTTTCCATAACAAGAAAAGTTAAAGGATTCATTACAAAGAACAAAGAGCAAAGAACAAAGAACAATACAGCACAGGAACAGGCCCTTCGGCCCTCCAAGCCCGCGCCGCTCCCCGGTCCAGGATTGAATCCTGAATCCAGGATCCCCGCCCAATTTTCCAGCCTATCTACATACTAATATCCTATCCACCGAGCTGTCCCTCACAGCTACGATGCTTTGTTCATCACAACCTATTAACTCACCCCCACCCCCCCATTCCAGACCATGTGATCTCCAGGGAGAGGCGAAAACCCAGAGTGAAAACCCCAGGGCCAATATGGGGAAAAAAAATCTGGGAAATTCCTCTCCGACCCCCTGAGGCGATCGAAACGAGTCCAGGAGATCACACTGGCCCTGATCGGAAAATGCTTCCCAACCCTATTCATTTCCACTTCCACGAACACCATATGAATTCCCTGCCCCCGAGACAGGTTCCCAACTATCCGCAGTCTCGCTCTGTACTGGCACCAGCAAGATGATCATAGAATGAAGCCTTGAAACGAGAAACAAAGAACAATTAGCCCGCGCCGCTCCCTGGTCCAAACTAGACCACTCTTTTGTATCCCTCCATTCCCACTCCGTTCATATAGCTGTCTAGATAAGTCTTAAACGTTCCCAGTGTGTCCGCCTCCACCACCTTGCCCGGCAACACATTCCAGGCCCCCACGACCCTCTGTGTAAAATATGTCCTTCTGATATCTGTGTTAAACCTCCCCCCCTTCACCTTGAACCTATGACCCCTCGTGAACGTCACCACCGACCCGGGGAAAAGCTTCCCACCGTTCACCCTATCTATGCCTTTCATAATTTTATACACCTCTATTAAGTCTCCCCTCATCCTCCGTCTTTCCAAGGAGAACAACCCCAGTTTCCCCAATCTCTCCTCATAACCAAGCCCCTCCATACCAGGCAACATCCTGGTAAACCTCCTCTGTACTCTCTCCAAAGCCTCCACGTCCTTCTGGTAGTGTGGCGACCAGAACTGGACGCAGTATTCCAAATGCGGCCGAACCAACGTTCTATACATCTGCAACATCAGACCCCAACTTTTATACTCTATGCCCCGTCCTATAAAGGCAAGCATGCCATATGCCTTCTTCACCACCTTCTCCACCTGTGACGTCACCTTCAAAGATCTGTGGACTTGCACACCCAGGTCCCTCTGCGTCTCTACACCCTTTATGGTTCTTCCATTTATCGTGTAGCTCCTCCCTACATTATTCCCACCAAAATGCATCACTTCACATTTATCAGGATTGAACTCCATCTGCCATTTCCTTGCCCAAATTTCCAGCCTATCTATATCCTTCTGTAGCCTCTGACAATGTTCCTCACTATCTGCAAGTCCTGCCAGTTTTGCGTCGTCCGCAAACTTACTGATCACCCCAGTTACTCCTTCTTCCAGATCATTTATATAAATCACAAACATCAGAGGTCCCAATACAGAGCCCTGCGGTACACCACTAGTCACAGGCCTCCAGCCGGAAAAAGACCCTTCCACTACCACCCTCTGTCTTCTATGACCAAGCCAATTCTCCACCCATCTAGCCACCTCCCCCTTTATCCCATGAGATCCAACCTTTTTCACTAGCCTACCATGAGGGACTTTGTCAAATGCTTTACTAAAGTCCATATAGACAACATCCACGGCCCTTCCTTCGTCAACCATTTTGGTCACTTCTTCAAAAAACACCACCAGGTTAGTGAGGCATGACCTCCCTCTCACAAAACCATGCTGACTATCGTTAATGAGTTTATTCCTTTCTAAATGCGCATACATCCTATCTCTAAGAATCTTCTCCAACAACTTCCCCACCACGGACGTCAAGCTCACCGGCCTATAATTACCCAGGTTATCCTTCCTACCCTTCTTAAATAACGGGACCACATTGGCTATCCTCCAATCCTCTGGGACCTCACCTGCGTCCAGTGACGAGACAAAGATTTGCGTCAGAGGCCCAACGATTTCACCTCTCGTCTCCCTGAGCAGCCTTGGATAGATTCCATCAGGCCCTGGGGATTTGTCAGTCTTTATATTCTCTAACAAACCTAACACTTCCTCCTTTGTAATGGAGATTTTCTCCAACGGTTCAACACTCCCCTCAGAGACACTCCCAGTCAACACATCCCTCTCCTTTGTGAATACCGACGCAAAGTATTCATTTAGGATCTCCCCTACTTCTTTGGGCTCCAAGCATAAGTCCCCACTTTTGTCCCTGAGAGGTCCGATTTTTTCCCTAACAACCCTTTTGTTCCTAACGTATGAATAAAATGCCTTGGGATTCTCCTTAATCCTGTCTGCCAAGAACATTGTGACCCCTTTTTGCTCTTCTAATTCCCCGTTTGAGTACTTTCCTACTTTCTTTGTACTCCTCCAGAGCTCCCTCCGTTTTGAGCTGCTTGGACCTAACATACGCCTCTCTTTTCTTTTTGACCAGTCCCTCAATTAGTAAGGTGAAAAGGCAGAATCCTGACAACCAAGCCAGCCACTGTATCCTGCATTGTGAGGCTCTTGTTGTCAAAACAATGTCATCTGAATTAACTGCAATATTAGACCAAAGAGTGAAAATCGTGAATTATGTGAAGTCATGTCCTTTGAATTTGTACATGTTTGCTATTTTGATGGGAACCACATTCTAGGGGTTTACTCATGCACACAGTAGGAACATAGGAATTAGGAGCAGAGTAGGCAATTCAGCCCATCGAGCCCGTTCTACCATTTAACATGATCATGGCTGATCTTATCCTGGTCTCAACTGCACTTTGCTGCCTACTCCCCATAGCCCTTTATCCCACTTTTCATTGGAAACCTATCTATTTCTTTCTTGAATCTGTTGATTGATTCTGTCTCCACTCCACTCTGGGACTGTGAGTTCCACAGATTCACAACCTTCTGAGAGAAGTAATTTCTCCTCATCTCAGTTTTGAACCTACCTCCTCTCACTCTATGGGTGGGATCTTATGGCCTCACTCATCCCGATACTGTAAAATCCTGCCCGAGGTCAACGGCCCTTTCCATGGTCCACCCCTCGCCTGCTATGATTCCCGTGGTGGGCAGCACGATAAAATTCTGGCCTATATCTATGACCTCTTGTTGTAGACTTCGCCACAAAAGGAAAACATCTATTCAACGTCCACCTTATCAATCCCCTTTAGCATTTTATATACCTTGTTCAGATCTCTCCTCATTCTTCTGAACACCAGTGAGTCCCAGTCCAAGCTATCCAACCACTCCTCATATGACAGCCCTTTCAAACCTGAAATCAATCTGGCGAACCTTCTATGAATTGCTTCCAGGGCCATCACATCCTTCCTCAAGAGACCAAAACTGGACTCAATACACCAGGTGTGGTCTCACCAACATCTTATACAATTGTAACAACACTTCTTTAAAATCTTGTCCTTTTGCAATAAATGCCAAGAATCCATGCACGATGGTTGTCTCAGGGAAAGGCCCTCACTCTTGTTTATGAGCTCCATAAAGCACTGAAAGAGTTTTTGGCTCTGTATGAATTACTACACAAAGATTTAATATGTGATGATTGATAAAATGTGGCAGAGAAACAACATTCTGACTGCCACAGATAAACTTCAAGGCTTCAGATCGAAACTGGCCCTTTGGCAGGAAAAAGTGGTAAGTGGGTTGATTGAGATGTTCCAGCTGGCACCAACAAATCCTGCTGGCAAAATTATACTCAAACTCTTCTCCACACATCTCAAAACATTACAAGAGAAGTTTGAATGCTACTTCTCCATGAGTATGGAAGACATTAACTGGGTATGTGATTCATTTAGTTCACTTTCTCTTGAATCATTAAAGACAATTAAAAGAACAAGGGCAATTTGCAGAAATCAGGATGAATCATACATTGAAACTGAAGTTTGCAGAGAAGCCTCTGGACACAGTTTTGTTGCTTGTGGGACAAGAATATCCATCTATTTCAGATGGTGCTATGGCAGTACTCTTTTCCCAAAATCTATTGGTGCAAGGTGACATTCTCAATGCTGGTTTATGCTGGTGGAGGGATTTGCAGTTGAGGTCTCTGACATTTGAAAGACTGCTGGAGACCAGGTCCCTGTTTAGCTCCATACAAGTTACGAGCCTCTGGACTTGTCCTTAAGAGATACAGAGACCAGCAGGAGAACACCAGGCATATATAACAGAGAACTTCCACAGTCTGGACTGAAGGCTGGAGGATTCCCCTCACATTTTGTCGCTGCCATGGCTCCATGTGTGAATGTTTGGCTGCCTTCACAGAAAGGACGACAGCCACCTAGGAGACCCAGGTCCAGCAGAATGAACAATGGCTAACCTGAACTCTGACCTGAACTCTGTTGCCCTAGCTATGGGTGCAGTGCAGCAATGGCTATAGGGAGAGAGTGAGGTGGGTGAGGCACCTCGACTTCTTCTCCAGGAGTCAGGCAGGTGCCAGAGAGCGCCCGCAGAGAGGAGGAGTGCCAGCAAGACACCCTGGGGGGCTTTATTCCAGGGCATCCCAGGGGTATGCTGCTGCTCAACTGCTCCTCTGCTCGTGATCCCATTACCTCCAGCAGGTCAGACGAAGGAGAGTGCAACTGCATCTGTGCAGAGACTCTTAGTAAGCCGGGGTCCTCTGTACCTTGGGCCACCAGAGATGCCTACCAATATTATCACAGTCAACAGGACAAAGCGATCAGCAGGTCACCTCCACCTCAACTGTGGTTGTTGGGGCTGTGCCTGGACGTAGTAATAGAAAGATAAATATTGAAGGCACATACGTAGGACAGGTGTACACCATTTTATATAATTTTGGCACATGTGATCATCTGTTCACTTGCACTGATGTTGAATGTTGTCAATTATTGCTTATAATTGGTGCAAACCAGTTGTAGTGGCAGTTAACGTAGAAAGAAATGCACTATGCACTGAAAATCCCTCAATTCAATTGGAGGTTGATGCACATCAATTTAGACATGAGGCTCGAAGCTCAGTAAATGAAGGCTTTTATTTACTATTAATGAAGCTATCAGAACTTATGTACACTATCCCAGACTGAAAGGGTCCCGGCCAGAGCAGGGACTCTTATACCTCTCCCAGGAGGCGGAGCCCGACTGGGATGTGCCACAATACTATCATACAAAGGTGTAACAACCCCACCCTAACCCAACAGCAACAATAGCACAATCCAACAGTAACATATGTACATCCTTGTAGTCCTGGCCAGCCCCTGGCTCAGCACTATCCAGTGGGAACCAACGATGGTTCACCACATTCACCCCTCCTTTGAAAACAAAGGCCGGCGGGGTACAAAAACCAGAGTAAAATGTCAGCAGTCTATAAGTTCAGACGGTCAGGGGGACCGCACCGTCGTTGTGACCTCCTCAATACCGACGGTGACACCGGAGTAGGCACTTGCGGTGGCGTTCTCCCCAAAACGGCGTCCAGCTGTTCTTCCATGGACTCACAGGCCGGTTGACCCTGAGGTGACGGTAGTCCAGGGGATCCTGACACGCCCTGCGGTGGCGACCATCTTCTGGGCTCAGGCAAGCTGGACATGGGAGTAAAATGGTTAAGCAATGGTCCCGATGCTGCCCGCGCCGTGTCCGGGGAAGAAATGAGAGATAATGGGTTTGTTACTGGGGGTATGGGAGCGACAGGGGTTGCTACGTCCCCTGCTGGCGCCAGATCTCGGATCGAGACCGTGTCCTCTCGCCCGTCAGGGTATGCCACATAGGCATACTGAGGGTTGGCGTGGAGGAGATGGACCTGTTCGACCAAGGGGTCGGACTTGCGGGCCCTTACATGTTGCCGCAGGAGGACGGGTCCTGAATACGTCAACCAAGACGGTAAAGAAATCCCCGAGGAAGACTTCCAAGGGAATGAGAACATCCTCTCGTGGGGAGTAGCATTGGTTGCCGTACACAGGAGGGAGCGAATAGAGTGAAGCGCATCAGGGAGCACCTCTTGCCAACGGGAGACTGGAAGACCTTTGGATTTCAACGCCAGTAAGACAGCCTTCCAGACTGTAGCATTCTCTCGTTCCACCTGTCCATTACCCCTAGGGTTGTAACTCGTGGTCCTACTAGAGGCAATCCCGTATGAGAGCAGGAATTGCCTCAAGTCATCGCTCATAAACGATGAGCCCCTGTCGCTATGGATGTAGCTGGGGTACCCGAACAGGGTAAAAAGATCATGGAATGCTTTGATCACCGTGGCAGCTGATGTATCCGAGCAGGGAACAACAAAAGGGAACCGGGAGTACTCATCGATGATGTTTAGAAAGTACACGTTCCGATCTGTTGAGGGAAGGGGGCCCTTAAAATCAACACCCAGTCTCTCGAAGGGATGAGTGGCCTTGACCAAATGTGCCCGGTCAGGTCGGTAAAAGTGCGGTTTGCATTCCGCGCAAATCCGACAGCTCCTTGTTACCGACCTGACGTCCTCCACCAAGTAAGGCAGGTTGCGGGCTTTTACAAAGTGGTAGAGCCGAGTGACCCCAGGATGGCACAGATCATTATGGAGGGCGTTCAAACGATCCTCCTGAATACTAGCGCATGTTCCACGCGAGAGGGCATCCGAGGGCTCATTGAGTTTCCCTGGACGATACATGATATCGTAGTTATAGGTGGAGAGTTCAATTCTCCACCGCAAGATCTTGTCATTCTTGATCTTGCCCCTCTGCGTGTTGTTGAACATAAACGCCACGGACCACTGGTCCGTGATCAGGGTGAACCGTTTTCCCGCCAAGTAATGGTGCCAGTGTCTGACGGCCTCCATAATGGCCTGGGCCTCCTTTTCCACCGCTGAATGCCGAATTTCGGGGCCTTGGAGGGTGCGGGAAAAAAATGCGACGGGCCTGCCCGCCTGGTTAAGTGTGGCGGCCAGGGCGAAATCAGATGCATCGCTTTCCACCTGAAAGGGGATGGACTCGTCTACCGCGTGCATCGTAGCTTTCGCGATGTCGTCTTTCAATTTCTTGAAGGCCAATTGGGCCTCTGGCGTTAGGGGAAAAGTCGTGGACTTAATAAGCGGATGGGCTTTGTCCGCGTAGTTGGGAACCCACTGGGCATAATAAAAGAAGAAGCCTAGGCATCTTCTCAGTGCTTTTGCACTAGCAGGCAAGGGAAGTTCAGCAAAGGGGCGCATACGGTCTGGATCAGGGCCAATGACCCCGTTTCCCACCACGTATCCTAGGATGGCTAAACGGCGCGTACGGAACACACACTTCTCCCTGTTGTAGGTCAAGTTCAGGCGAGATGCAGTGCGTAAGAAGTTCAGGAGGTTTGTGTCATGGTCCTGCTGGTCATGGCCGCAGATGGTGACATTATCCAGGTACGCGAAGGTAGCCCGCAGCCCGTTCTGGTCCACCATTCGGTTCATAGCACGCTGGAAGACCGAGACCCCATTGGTGACACCAAAGGGAACCCTGAGAAAATGATACAAGCGACCATCCGCCTCAAAAGCCGTGTATTGTCGGTCCTCTGGGTGAATGGGGAGTTGGTGGTAGGCGGACTTGAGGTCTATGGTGGAGAACACCCGGTACTGCGCAATCCGATTGACCATATCAGATATGCGCGGGAGAGGATACGCATCCAGCTGCGTATATCGGTTAATGGTCTGACTGTAGTCAATGACCATCCGGGGTTTGTTCCCGCTCTTGACCACCACAACCTGTGCTCTCCACGGACTAACACTGGGTTGTATGATCCCTTCTTTGAGGAGCCGCTGAACCTCAGATCTAATGAAGATCCGATCCTCAGTGCTGTAACGCCTACTTTTAGTAGCGATGGGCTTGCAGCCTGGTACCAGATTCTGAAATAAGGAGGGTGTGGTGATCTTTAGCGTTGAGAGATTGCAGGCAGGGCGCGTTGGGCAATTTGGAGGCCACTGCTGTTTTCCCACTGCCAGTGAAGGGAGTGGCCCACCGTACTGTAGGATTACACTCCTCAAGTGGACCATGAAGTTTAGTCCGAGGAGTATTGGCGCGCAAAGATACGGCAACACAAGGAGCTTGAAGCACTCGTAAACTGTGCCTTGTACTTTCACGGTTACCACGCAACTCCCTAGCACGGCAACAGACCGGGACCTTGATGCCATAGAGATTGTCTGTTTGGCAGGTTGAATCTGGAGTCCACACCTCTTCACAGTGTCTGGGTGGATAAAGCTCTCAGTGCTCCCGCTGTCAAACAGACAATAAAGCACATGATTGTTTACCTGAACGATCGAGTCTATGAGGCTTGGCCTGGTCCAGGATGATCGACGCCACCGTTGGTTCATGAACGCCACTGCAGGCAGCTGAAATCGATGCGGAGGACCCCTGCTGGTCGTTCGTGGTCAGTGTCGACCAACATGGCTGCCCCCATGAATCGCATGTGGGTGAGGGCGCCAAACTCCGCGACCCCTGGTGGTCATACTCCTCCGACTCCGTCGACCATAATGGCGTCGTCCTAGCCTCGCACGTGGACGAACCCCGCGACGACTTCGACGATGATGATCCAAGCTCCGAAGAATCGCAGGCCGCACTGCCGCTCCTGGGTTTCCATCGGCACACTTTTGCATAATGCCCTTTTTTACCGCATGCGGTGCACAATACCGCTTTAGCGGGACACTTTTGCCGGGTATGTTTTGCTCCTCCACAGAAATAGCACCGCAGGCCGCACGGGGCTGCAGCCGTCGTCTGGCCCAAATGGGAGCACGCCATTACACAGCATTTTGAACCCGAGGGGCGAGGAGGGATTTGCGACTGCTCCTGCCACGTTGTCTCCACGTGGTCCTCTGGATATAAGACTAAGCTCTTTGAAGCCGACTCGAGCATCTCTGCTAACTCGATGGCCTGGGTAAGATTAAGGTTACCCTTTTCTAACAGTTTGAGAAGGATGTACGATGATCCGACCCCGGCCACAAACGCATCTTGGGCGAGGTCGTACATGCTCTGCTCAGCCGACACAGCTTTGCAGTCACAGCCCCTGGCTAGCTTTAAGAGCTCATTGGCATAGTCCTCCATCGTTTCGCCAGACTGCCGTCATCGAGTGGCTAGGAGGTAACGAGCGTGTATCTCGTTAGGTGATTTTGTATAGCGCTTCTTTAGAAGCTCGAGGGCCTTAGGGTAATTAGTGGCCGCACGAATCGCGAGGTAGACTGTGTCGCTTACCCTCGCATGGAGGACCCGGAGTCTGTCATCATCTGTAGTGACTGCTGCAGAGGCTGCCAGGTAGTCTTCGAAACACTTCAGCCAGTGGTCGAAGGTGTTAGAAGTGCCCACCGCACGTGGATCTAGCGTCAGACGTTCTGGCTTGAGAATTTGCTCCATACTCTCTCCTTTTTTTTTTCTCCGTCGAGAGTTTAATAATAGTAAATAAAATTGATGCACATCAATTTAGACACGAGGCTCGAAGCTCAGTAAATGAAGGCTTTTATTTACTATTAATGAAGCTATCAGAACTTATGTACACTATCCCAGACTGAAGGGGTCCCGGCCAGAGCAGGGACTCTTATACCTCTCCCAGGAGGCGGAGCCCGACTGGGATGTGCCACAACACTACAGTACAAAGGTGTAACAACCCCACCCTAACCCCAACAGCAACAAGTAGCACAACCCAACAGTAACATATGTACATCCTTGTAGTCCTGGCCAGCCCCTGGCTCAGCACTATCCAGTGGGAACCAACGATGGTTCACCACAGAGGTATATACAGAATATTTTGTTTACAAGTGCCTGGAATTTATCCTTGGTCTCCCAATCCAAGATTGGGGCAACAGCTGGTTTTTGTTAGCGTTAGTGGGGCCTGGGATGAAATGTCTGCTGACAGCCACAGAACCTGTCCAGCAGATAGATGGCAGGGTAACGATGGCGATGTCAGTGGGGTTGGGAGTCGACCACATATGCAACACCTTGAATGTCGTTCAGTGGGCAGGGGGAATGTGCACAACACATGCCCTGAGCCAGTGACGACCCCTGACCACAGGACCCTGAGACCAGCATGAGCGCCCCTTAAACCCCTGCACCCCATTCCGCACAATGACCGTGGCTGAAGCCTCCCCCTGCACTCCAGAGGTTGGTGCTCAGTGGTACTGACCTCCTCGCTCACCTTCGTCACTGCTTTGCCTGAACCACACTCATATAGAGCAGCAGTAATTCGCTGTGACATCTCACCCACAAGGTGGTAAACGTAAGTGAGGGGTGCAAAGGGCTGTGCCGCACTCTCTCTAATGATATTCAAACCCATTCAAATACATGCAAATATAATCTTACCACCTCACCACGCCAATCAGCGGGTGGGACAAGGTCGTAAGGTTGCAGCCAACAGCTGTCCACATTTTCCTGTCCCGCCCACAATGATGTTCATTGGTGTTGGACCCACAAAACCCAAGCTAAAGACTCTAGCAGGGAAAAGTAGGATAATATCAATAGGATTTAATGAGTCAGAGAGTTGTGGGGGTGGGGGGGATGTAGAAAAAAAGGGTTAATATTTAATATGTAAAAAGATAGTCTACATCATTAGTAATATCAAGTGATAATAGAGCATGGAGAAAGATAGTTCTAAATCGAACTTCATGTAAAGGCTACCTTGTAAAAGTAATTCGTATGATTTTCAATAAAAGATAGAGTTTGCTAACCGTATCACCTCCAGCCTTATCTGTTAGTCCAGGATCACAACTATTGCATACAAGACAAAAACAGATTTACTTCCGGAGATAAACAGGCAGTCAGTATGTGGAGAATGCCTAACAATTACCCATGGTTAATGTCATGAAGGCGCAGCAATTTTGATGCTCATGCCTCTTCTGCAAACATCCAACAAGCTGCAAGGACTTAGTTTACATAGCTCCCGGCCTGGACAAAGTAGGCATGGAGCAGGATTGGAGGGTCAGGGGTGATGGTGGTGGGAGTGTTGTGGGGGAGTGGAGGTGGGGTGGGATGAATTGGAAATGATCCTTGAAAGAGGCCAAGAACAGACTGACAACAGGGCAAAGTGAAGGTGAAACCGATTTCAGGCCACTCAATATGTCTTGCAAGTGTGTGGAGACTATGTTGGTACCACTTTGCCTGTTTCAAACTTGCTTTTCAAGATTGCATTTGGGATCCTATGTACATGACAGCACCCTGATTTTCATAATAAAGATGCTGTTCTGCCTAAAACAGGGGCCAGGATCATAGAATAGAATAGGATCAGAGAATCCTTACAGTGCAGTAGGAGGCCATTCAGCCCATCGAGTCTGCATCAACCACAATCCCACCCAGACCCTATTCCCCACATATTTACCCTGCTAATCCCCAAACACTAGGATCAATTTAGCATGGCCAATCAACCTAACCCGCACATCTTTGAACTGTGGGAGGAAACCGGAACACCTGGAGGAAACCCACGCAGGTACGGGGAGAATGTGCAAACTCCACACAGATAGTGACCCGAGGTCAGAATTGAACCTGGGTCCCTGGCGCTATGAGGCAGCAGTGCTGAGCACTGTGCCACTGTGCCGCCAACTTGGCCTTGCCAAGGTGGGCCATTTAAATTGCCATTTACTTCAGCGGGAACGTGATATCTCACCAAATGGAAGGGGTCGTAAAATTCTGGCTGGGCAGGCATTCTGCTCAGCCACCTGAAGGCCCCAATCAAGGTAGCAGTAGCCGGAGCACTAGAGTAAATGAGTTGGCCGGTGAACCAACAACCATTCTTGTTGTTTCGACTGGCTGGCTACATTTAAAATTAGTTTATTTCCTCTCCCGCTCTGAACCTATCCCTGTAACTCTGTCTGCTAGCTGTTTGCTGCTCTGTCTTTTGAAAGCAGTGACGTGATCTGCTTTAACTTTGGCTCTTTTGGTCATCCCATTCATTACAATGGTTGATCTGAACACTCCACCACTGCAGCTTTTAAAACTGCACCTCATTCCAGCCACACTTCCAAAATTTAAACTGAAAGCCAAATTTTTAAAAAGTACTGTAGGTTCCGCTTGTTTCTGCTTGAGTGTGCAGATTATTATTGTGTATCTTGTACCTTCTGCACACATTTTAATGAGCTGCACAAGCTGAAAGGACCATTTTGTGGAAAATTAGGTCATTGGTCTTGATGTGTAAAGGTTGGTCGGTCCAAGTTTCACAAATCTCACTGAAATTAATCCTCTAACCCTGGCAATGAATATTCAGTACACAACAGCAAATGCTACAACCAATATGCAGCAGTGTCTGCCAGCTGGCTATTAAAGAGCTATATTCCAATTACATATCCAATTCACTTAATTAAATTCAGAAACAGACAGAAAATAAAATATTCAGTTGAGAAAGCAGAACTGAAATATAATGCTGCGGCTTCTATTCTTAACTTGCTTCCCCACCAATCCATATTTTATTAAAATATTGCCTGGAGCCCCTATTCCTATACACAAACCACACTCTCTGTGAACAGGTCCCATCCTGTGTTACTATTTATTTGGGGAATGGCAGGGGTCATCAGTGTTGTAGGGTGTTGGATATTGTTTGGTAGGTTTTAATGAAGTCTTTGTTGTCTTAAGTAGGTTAATTGTATGTATTTATTAACTACAATAACTATATATGTTTACACAGTAAAGGGTTCAAGCTCGATCTCCATGTTTGCTTATGCACACTGCTCTGAACATGACACTGACCTTTGGGTGCAGGTCATTTGTTCTCTTACAACACAACCAGAAAGACGCGCAAGCTTTGGAGAGAGTGCAAAGAAGGTCCACAAAGAAGGACGTTGCCTGGTCTTGAGGGTGTTGGCTATGAGGAGAGGCTGAATAAACTAGGATTGTTTTCACTGGAAAGATAGAGGCTGAGGGGAGACCTGATAGAGGTCTACAAAATTATGAGAGGCATAGGCACGGTGGATAGTCAGAGGCTTTTTCTCAGGGTGGAAGTGTCAATTACAAGGGGACACAGGTTCAACGTAAGAGGGGAAAAGTTTAAGCAGGAAGTTTTTCATGCAGAGAGTGGTGGGTGCCTGGAACGTGCTGCCAGAGGAGGTGATGGAAGCAGGCATATTAGCAACATTTAAGAAGCATCTGGATGGGTACATGAATAGGGAGGGAATAGAGGGATACGTCTGAGTAAGGGCAAAAGGTTTTGTTTTTAATTTAGTTCGGGCATCATGATTGGCATGAACTTGGAGAGCCGAAGGGGCTGTTTGTATGTTCTTTACTTTTCTTTGTTGTGTTCTTTGTTTTCTTTGTTAACACTGCGTGGGCAGTATTGTACTCAGTCCAATGTTAACCCTACATGTGCCAGACCCTTATACTGCAGTCAGTGACCAAACCAGGGTAGGGAGGGAAATAGAGGATAGGAAGTTATGCTGCACTTGACCTTGTTCCATTTTCCCACCTCTGTTTTGCCCATTTGGATAGCAGAGGAAAACTCAGTCTGGAATCTCTTGCCAGTGACTGTAAAATTATAATGCGAAGTGAGATTCAACTCAATTCACAGTGGAGGCGAGTAGAAAGAACAGAGCAGCTCACATTCTGGCATAAACCAGTCAACCCACTCACAAGTAGCACAAGAGGCAGCTGGGTTGGAAAATGAGAAAAAAATCTTATTCGTTGAAGGATGCTGTTCTGGTTCAAATATATTGTCGAGGAACCTGACTGCTGTATTTAGCTCATGCTCTATCCAATCTGGGAGTTTTTGATCTTGACAGTATGTGCCCAAACTGAAAAAGGTATTCTATTCCCCAGTGCTAACATTTCTCCATTCAAACACATTAAATATGAAGTATTTTGAGCAGGGTACTCTGCAAACCAACCTCCTCAAGTTTTTGTTTAGAAGAAAGAGCTAACATCTGCAAAGCACCTTTCATTACCTCAGGAAATCACAATCTGCTTCACCAACAGTTGTTATGTAAAGAAATGTGGCAGGTAAATTTCAGGCAGCAAAGTTGCACAAACAGCAAATGAGTTAAATGATTAGATGATCTGTTTTTAGTGATAATGCTGCCTATTGGCCATGACAATGAGAAAACTCCCTTGCCTTGACATCCTTTAGTTCTGGTCTCCTCTTTAATTGAAATTTTCTCATGTCGTGAAATCGAATGGAATGAATCCAGTGATACGACAAGATCACTCTGTGCATGTAATTAAATTAATTAATTTTTTTCTCTTCCACTGTCACTCAATAAACACTGAGCGTTCATCTACACCATCATCAAGAAGCCAAAAGCTACTTCTTTTCAATTATTTTGGTGAATTGATATTAAAAATCAATCTTTATTCCGGCTGCATTAAATTTTCAAACTAATCTTGAAACTTAAATGAGGACAATATTGCATCTATTGATTTTACTGTCATTCCATGTTTAATTCTTTATAGTCATTCCCTTTGTAGTCTGATAACCATTACTTTATGGCAATAGAACAGTCACATTTTCAATTGTACTATTTTGTTTAATTTTAATCAATGCATTTGTTGACTCAGAAACAATTTTTTCATACCATATTGCAAAAGAACACTGTATCATTGTATACAACCAATTTGATTCACCAGACTAGTTATGCAATAATTCCACCCAAAATAGGCTCCTTTTATGCATTTCAAAATCAGGAATTCCGATACAAAATGAACCAACAGGTTGCTACTCAGAGAACATGGAAAAGCAGATCAGCATGAGAAATGATAGACTCAGAAACATTTATTTGATCCATAAGCCCTCCCCTCACTCCACTTACTGAACACGTACAACCTGTCTCAAGCTAAACTTTACCCTCCCATTTAATCTCCTATATCAATGTTGCCTGATCCCCAAAGTAAACTCCATAATGTATGTCCATTCCCACCAAACATAATATTCACCTTTGCACAGATGATATTCTTTGTTCCTCGATTCCTATCAGCTCAGTAAATACCTCAGTCTATATCTATCCCAGCAATTGGATCCCAATTATATCGTTATCGAGCTTGTTTTTGAAGTTCATCTATCAGAAGTAACTATGGCGAGGACAGTCCAAAATTAAAGCCATTAAGTATGAGATGGTCACTAATAAATCAAATAAGAAATTTAATAGAAGTGTCTTTACTCAAAAAACGGGATCATCCATTCCCGCCGAAAGTCAATGGACTTTTGACTGGGTCACCAAATCGCCTGCATTGGTTCCGAAGAATTCCGACCAGAGTGGTCTGAATGTAGAAGTTGCTACTACTTGGACTAGTTGTGGTGCCTCGTATAAATACACTTAAGGGAAAGTAGAAAAGTGAAAGGAATGGAAGCCGAGATAAAACAAAGTGGAAGAAAATTCGTATGGTGGTAAGGACATGGTGGGCTGAATGGTTTGTTTCTGCACTGTTAAATTCAATGAAATTCAATGTAATATTCTGTTGGAAGTTTAATCTACATTCCACTGCTCTATGGGAACAAAGATACATTTTAATCTCAGAATTCACTTGAGGCTTGTTGACAACCACATGACAAGCCTCATGGACCGTAGCATTATCATTACAATACCCCACTCAGCTGCTTCACACACACTATGAAATAAATCAAATTTGAGACAGTAAACAGTTTTTTTTTCATACCTATCACATTCCAGATTAATCGAGGTTTTCAGCTCAAGGTGACAATATTCAGTAATATGATCCAGTGATACTCTATGTTCTGAGTTGCATAGAAATTGCAAGTATTTTTCGACTTGAAAACTGTGATAGCATATACAACATGCATACTCTTAATCTACAAACGAGAAGAGTTCCTGTCATCGCTAAAATTCGGACTATTCATGCTGCTATCTCTGACTCCATCTCATTATTGTCAATGTCCCCACCCCCAGTATTGCACCTACTCTAGCCCTGAGCCCCCGCAACTCAGTAGGTACAGCTCATTTGCCCTTGGGAATTATCAGACTCCAGGAGACCTGCCACCTCCTCCTTTTATCCCTCCACCCCCATTCAACTCCTGGCCACTCCCCAATGTAAGTTAACATTATTGATAGCTGCTTTACTTCAGACAGTCTGTCTCCCCTTCATAACTGCCAGCATTGCTCTGCTCCACAAATAACCCATTTGACTTATCCATCTTTCCAAATAGTAGCCCCTATCTAACTTCCATTATCTCTTTAAGATCTTCAAAAACATCACTGCCTCTCAGGTGAAGCTGAATCTTTTTCACAATATGCTGAATTCCTGCAGTCCAGCTTTTACACTGCTCAAAGCACGGAAAGATGCCCGACCAGAATTTTGAAAGACATCGTGATTCTGAAATTCCATGAAAGTTATTTTAGTCTCTAGGTCTGGCAGTCGTCCAATAGGGACCTAACTGAAATGTCATAAATGAGTGAAAATCAGTATTTACCCTGATTTTCTCAGGGTTGCAAAGGTCTCCTGCTGGAATTACTACAGGAACAGAGGTCTCCCTTTAAAATGTTATGGTCCTATTACTGTGATCATGAAATTCTCCTCCGTCGCCTCTCTTTTTATGGTTCAGTTCTTTGTGTCTGAGTGTAGCCAATTTATATCAAACAAAGATTCCTCTCCTTGCTTCAACCCAACATCTCTGGAGTCTGTCCATGGGTCTATCTTTGCGCACCCCTCACCTCCTGTCACTTCCTATTTCCAGATCCGCTTTTTGGGCAAGTTCAAATCTGCAAGCTTATGCACTCTGTGCATGAAATAAGAACAGAAATGGCTTCTCGTCTGTAGAGAGAAGGGGTGGGACTAAACTTGCCTGAACAGTGGTTGAGAGCAGCAGAGGGTGCCATTGCAAATGTGCAGGCCTCTAGCAGCAGAGACCTGTCACTCCGCCTCTGTTGCTCTTAATTTGCCTCCATAGCCTCCACATATGGAGGCTATGGAGCTATTATGGGGACCTGTGGTCGATCAAGACCCCCCCACTGTTTCATCCCTCCCTCCCCCCTCCCCCTGTGCAATCAGCCTGACCACCGCATGACTGCCAAATCGACACCCCCCACAATTGCCAGCCTGACCACCTCCCCCCCCACACCCCTGTGATTGCCAGCCTGACCACCTCCCTCCCATGATCGCTGGCCCAACCCCACCCTGCCATGGCCAGCCCCGATCACACCCCTCCCTCCCTCCACCGATTCATCATGCAGAGTGAAGTGGGTCCCCATCCCTCCCCCCCCACAGATCCGTGATGCAGCAGGTCTCCCTCCTTCCCTCCATTGATTCCTAATGCAGAGTGCGCAGCTGGTTCCCCTCCCCCCACAAACCAACCCCAGTTTGGCCCTACCCCCCTCTGCCCCCCCCCCCCCTTAGCAATGCCTGGTGCATGATGCCGAGTGGGCAGTGCTAGGGTGCCAGGATGGCAGTGCCAGGCTGGCACTGCCCAAGGGCCATCCCACCTTTGCTCCTGACCCCCCAGAGGGTCTCAATGGCCTCCAGTTCTACCGGTGAGGCCATCACGACTAGTCCCATTGCTGGAGACCAATTGTTGGTCAATTGGGAGAGCCAGATTCTGGTCCTGGTAGAGCAATAACATAGGTAGTCATGCCGTTGATCTTGCACAACTTGTCATGTTTTCATTGGTTACAGCAGATCAAAGCAAGTGTGCAGTTGCCATCCATTAGTAGGAATGCTGGAGATGCTTTAGTCATAGCATGTGGCGTGTTTTGATATGTCAGCAGAAATGGGTCCAGATATTTTTAAATAGAGACAATCTTAATGCGTGTCTCATGGTTTGAACAAAGCTCTCTGCTAATCTATTGGTGGAGGGCTGGTAGTCTGCTGAGGAGATGTGGAGAATTCTATTACTATTCAAAAATTCTCAAACTCCTGTGAGACACACTGATGTCCAGTGTCGGCCACAGGTTCTGGTAACTTGGAACTATGAATATTTCTCTTAGCCTTAGAACTCTCAGCAGTAATAGAGGATATTACTGAAACTTCTAACAATCTGGAATGAGCATCCACAACCATTATGAACATCGTTCCTTCATATAGACCAGCACAATCAACGTGGATGCATTGCCAAGAATTTTTCGGCCAACCCTCTGGATGCAGGCATGCCAGTTGAGGCCTCTTTCTCACAATCTGTGATGAAGAACAAAGATCTTGCCTTGGTTTCTGTGTCTTGATCCAGGCCAGGCCACCAAAAATATCTTCTTGCAATATCTTTCATGCAAACTATTCTACAGTGTCCAGAATGCAGTTGGACCAACACTGGTTTCATCAATGTTGGTGGAATGATAGCTCTCATGCCCCAAAAGCAAACACCCTGAAGTGACTGATAACTCCATCCTACTGGAAACGCAAGGATGAAAATCAGGTGAGACTTGGAAGTCTGGAGAATGGCTGTCATGCATCACAAGATCCATGACTTTGGACAATAATTTGTCCACTCGAGTGGCCTTCTTAATTTGGACTGAAGTGATGGGTGTGTTTTGCACGTGTGCAAAGTAGAAGATGTTCCAATTTTCCCAAATCCAACTCTGATCCCTGCAAAGACACTGGCTGTAATTTTACCATCCCGTCCACCACGGAAACCGGAGCAGGCGAGCGGCGGACCGCGGAAAGATCCATTGATCTCGGGCGGGATTTTACGGTTTCGGGACGAGCGAGGATATAAAATCACGCCGTTTCTTTTCCCAAAGTTTTTAAACTGCAACAATATTTTCTCTGCTCTGTAAAGTTCAGTTTCAGGGCAATTCTCCAGGTTGCTTTATAACATGGCAGGAAATTTTTGCTCTCTATGTTTCCCGTGCTTGTTCAGGATCCCGGAAGATAAATTGTTTCATTCTCCTTCAAGTCAGCAAAACGCTTAAAACTTGTTGGATGGGATTCTCTGTTCATGCCAGCGAGATTCTTCCATCCCACTGCAGTGAACGGAGATTTGGCTAAGCACCAAATTCAGCGTCCTTTTTGGCAGCGGAGGCAGGGCGTGAACAGCCGGAGAATTCTGGCCATTGTTAATTTAACAAGAACACTGCAATGATTGCTGTCACCAAGCTCTGCAGGGTCTCAATTATTTCTTTTAAAACTCTGCAGGTATCTTTGTTGTGATACTCTTCCAGCCTTTCTCTGCAATGCAGCTTAAATCCAACATGCAGTTCACGGTTGAAAAAGGAAGTTTTCTTATGTGGTAACTGAAGGCAACTCGGTGTGGCTTCAACAACAAAGAGTTTATCAAAGTAATATAACTATATACAAGATAAGGGCCTGACAGAACTCTTCTTTTCTCTGGCTCCAACTGAAGGTCCTCCCGTCCCAGGACATGTGCCCTCCACAGGGTCCAGCCTGATCACATGGCTCACAAAGGATCGCCCCTTAAAGGGGCCACACTCCTTCTCTCCGCTATCTCTTGAATCCACCTATCGTTATATATAGACACACAGATGCAATATCACATTAGAGATATCAAAGAAAAGTCCATTCACAAAGTCAATCATTAGGGATTCTTAGGGATTCCTGCAGACTGCTGCAACCCAATCCTTCAGCAAGTGATGTCTGGCAGAAGAAAAAGGCAAACTCATCAACCCAGGATTGGTGTCTTCCCCGCTGACTACTTCCTCCCCAAAAGCTTGAAGCTGCCTAGGCTTCGGAAAGGCCACAGGTATCTCTGGATCTGCAACTGGTACGCATGAGTCCACAGTGGGACACACCTGTTAGGCTCCTGGATCAGACCAAGCTCTCTTCCTCAAATGATCCACATGTTCTTTTTTACATGCCGACCTTGTACTTCCAACACCGATGAAACTGGTCCTGTTCTCTCGGCAATTTTACCCGGCACCCAGGCCGGTCCACCACCAAGTTTCTAGCCATGACTAAGTCGCTGACTTCAAACACTCTGTCTCCTTTCTTTGAGTCACGCTGGGCGATTTTACCACTGCGTTGTGCCCGTTTTTGGGTGCGACACAGTGGTGAAGTCAGGCGTGAAGTGCTTAGCATGACAGGTGCCATTTTACGAGCGTCAGATTTCTCCGCCAGCGGAGGGTGGGGCCAATGGGGGTGGGGCCAGAAGGGGCAGGGCCAGTAAGGGTGGGAGCAGTGGGGTGTGGGGCCAATGGAGGGAGGGGCAAATGGGGGAGGGGGCTCGCTGCCACTCTGCAGCGATCGGTTCTGGAGTATCTAAATACTTGTTCACCTATGACTGTGGCCATGGCTCTAGTGTCCACCTCCATGTTTAGAGATCTGCCAACATGATATCTCAAAGGTGGCACCTTGTTGAGTTGGACCTGGTTTAAAGGATAGGTTTCGTTTGGATCCCTTGTTGGATTCCTCAGCCAGTTGGTTTAATGGTGCTGCCTTAACCATCATTTTCTTTTGAATGTTCTGTCCTGCCTGCTTTGCTCTGCACCAAGTCTGCAAATGACCCTTCCTCTTGCAGCAAAAACATGCATAATTTTTGCACTTGTACATTTCCTAGGAATGCTGTCCCCCATTCTGAGAACATGCTTCCATTCCTGGTGCTGTATCACCCCTCTCAGCCTCTGTTGTGCCATCGCTTGGGTTGTTCTTCACAGCAGCCATTTCCCGCCAAATGTGGTTCATCTCATAGGGCATGTCTTCTAATTCAGCCATGCCTTGCTCAGCTCTTTCAGTCACCTGGACCATCTCTATGGTTTTTTGAAAAGAGATATTAGTTTCAGCCAGCAGCTTTATTTCTTATTGTGAGGTTGTTGATTCCACAGACCAAGCGGTCTCGTAACATTTCCCCCAAAGTTAGACTGAATTTGCAGTTCTCAGTTAACCATCGCACCCTGGCCATGAATCATAGAATCATACAGTGCAGAAGAGGTCCTTCAGCCCATCGAGTCTGCACTGACACATTAGAAACACCTGAACTCCCACCTAATCCCATCTGCCATCGCTTGGTCCATAGCCCTGAATGTTGTGATGTGCCAAGTTCTTATCCAGATACTTCTTAAAAAATGTGAGGCAACCCACCTCTACCACCCTCCCAGGCAACACATTCCAGACCGTCACCACCCTCTGGGTAAAAAAGATTTTCCTCACATCCCCCCTAAACCCCTTGCCCCTCACCTTGAACCTATGTCCCTTTGTGAGTGACTCTTCAACTAAGGAACTGAGTTGAAGAGTCACTCACGACAGCTGTCCCTTATCCACTCTGTCCATGTCTCTCATAATCTTGTACACCTTGATCAGGTCGCCCCTCAGTCTTCTCTGCTCCAATGATAACAACCCAAGCCTACGCAACCTCTCTTCATAACTTAAATGTTCCATCCTAGGCAGCATCCTGATGAATCTCCTCTGCACCTCCTCCAGCGCAATTGCATTCTTCCGATAATGTGGCGACGAGAACTGCAGCTGTAGCCTCACCAATGTTCTATACAACTCCAACATGACCTCCCTGCTTTTGTAACCCCTTTGCCTCAATTGATAAAATGCAAGTGTCCCATATGCTTTTTTTCACAACCCTACTAACATGCCCTTCAACGTCCAGAGATCTGTGGACAAACACGCCCAAGGTCTCTTTGTTCCACAGAACTTCCTAGTGTCCTACCATACATTGAGTACTTTCTTGTCAAATTACTTCTTCCAAAGTGTATCACCTCTCACTTTTGAGGGTTAAATTCCATCTGCCACTTTTCTGCCCATTTGACCATTCTGTCTATATCTTCTTGTAGCCTAAGACACTCCGCCTCACTGTTAACCACCCTTCGAATCTTTGTGGTATCCGCAAACTTATTAATCCTACCCCAAACATAGTCATCAATGTCATTTATATAAATGATGAATAATAGGGGGCCCAACACAGATCCCTGTGGAATGCCACTGGACACTGATTTCCAATCACTAAAGCAGCCTCCTGTCATCACCCTCTGTCTCCTACAACTGAGCCAATTTTGAATCCACTTTATCAAATTACCCTGCATCACTTATGAATTTACCTTCTTTTACAAGTCTCCAATGTGGGACCTTGTCAAAGGCTTTGCTGAAATCCATATAAACTACATCACCTACACCACCCTTGTCTATACACCTGGTCACCTCCTCAAGAAATTCAATTAAATTTGTTAGATACAATCTCCCTCTGAATAAGCCATGTAGGCTATCCCTGATCAAGTTTTGCCTCTTCAAGTGGAGATAAATGCTCTCAAAGAACAAAAAACAAAGAAAATTCCAGCACAGGAACAGGTCCTTCGGCCCTCCAAGCCTACACCGACCATACTGCCTGACTTAACTAAAACCCCCTACCCTTCCGGGGACCATATCCCTCTATTCCCATCCTATTCATGTACTTGTCAAGACGCCCCTTAAAAGTCAATACCGTATCCGCTTCCACTACCTCCCCCGGCAACGAGTTCCAGGCATCCGCTACTCTGTGTAAAAAATCTGCCTCGTACATCTCCTTTAAACCTTGCTCCTCGCACCTTAAACCTGTGCCCCCGAGTAATTGACTCTTCCACCTTGGGAAAAAGCTTCTGACTATCCACTCTGTCCATGCCCCTCATAATCTTGTAGACTTCTATCAGGTCTCCCCTCAACCTCCAACGCTCCAGTGAGAACAAACCAAGTTTCTCCAACCTCTCCTCATAGCTAATGCTATACCAGGCAACATCCTGGTAAATCTTTTCTGTATCCTCTCCAAAGCCTCCACATCCTTCTGGTAGTGTGGCAACCAGCATTGAACACTATATTCCAAGTGCGGCCTAACTAAGGTTCTATAAAGCTGCAACACGACTTGCCAATTTTTAAACTCAATACCCTGGCCGATAAAGGCAAGCATGCCGTATGCCTTCTTGACTACTTTCTCCACCTGCATTGCCACTTTCAGTGACCTGTGTACCTGTACACCCAGATCCCTTTGCTTATCAATACTCTTAAGGGCTCTGCCATTTACTATATATTTCCTATCTCTATTAGGCCTTCCAAAATGCATTACCTCACATTTGTGCGGATTAAACGCCATCTGCCACCTCTCTGCCCAAGTCTCCAACTGATCTATATCCTGCTGTATCCTCTGATGGTCCTCATCGCTATCCGCAAATCCATCAAACTTTGTGTCGTCCGCAAACTTACTGATCAATCCAGTTACATTTTCATCCAAATCATTTATACATATATTACAAACAGCAAAGGAACAGCACTGATCCCTGAGGAACACCACTTGTCACAGCCCTCCATTCAGAAACGCAGCCTTCCACTGCTATCCTGTCTACTTTGACCGAGCCAGTTTTGTATCCACCTTGCCAGCTCACCTCTGATCCCATGTGACTTCGCCTTCTGCACCAGTCTGCCATGAGGGACCTTGTCAAAGGCCTTACTGAAGTCCATGTAGACAACATCCACTGCCCTACCCTCATCAATCACCTTTGTCACTTCCTCGAAAAACTCGATCAAGTTCGTGAGACACGACCTCCCCTTCACAAAACCATGTTGCCTCTCACTAATATGTCCACTTATTTCCAAGTGGGAATAAATCCTGTCTCGAAGAATTATCTTCAATAATTTCCCTACCACTGATGTAAGTCTCACCGGCCTGTAATTACCTGGATTATTCTTGCCACCCTTCTTAAACAAAGGAACAACATTGGCTATTCTCCAATCCTCTGGGACCTCCCCTATAGTAGTCATGATGTGGAGATGCCAGCGTTGGACTGGGGTGAACACAGTAACCTGGTGTTGTTAAAAGTCTTACTGTGACCTCCCCTACAGCCAGTGAGGATACAAAGATTTCTCTCAAGGCCCCAGCAATTTCCTCCCTTGCCTCTCTCAGTATTCTGGGGTATATCCCATCAGGCCCTGGGAACTTGTCTACCTTAATGTTTCTCAAGAACCCCAATACCTCCTCCTTTTTGACCTCAACATGACTCAAACTATCTACACATCCTTTCCAAGACTCAGCATCCACCAAGTCCTTCTCTTTGGTGAATACTGATGCAAAGTACTCATTTAATACCTCGCCCATTTCCTCTGCCTCCACACATAGCCCTCCCTTGCCCTTGAGTGGGCCAACCCTCTCCCTGGCTACCTTCTTTCTCTTTATATATGTATAAAAAGCCTTGGGATTTTCCTTAATCCTGCTGGCCAATGCTTTCTCGTGACCCCTTTTAACCCTCCTTACTCCTTGCTTAAGTTTCTTTCTACTTTCCTTGTATTCCACACTTGCTCCATGTGTTCCCAGCCTCCTAGCTTTGACAAATGCTTCCTTTTTTTCCTTGACTAGACTCACAATATCTCTTGTTATCCAAGGTTCCCAAAACTTGCCATATTTATCCTTCATCCTTCCAGGAATGTGCCGGTCCTGAATCCCTGTCAACTTACACTTGAAAGCCTCCCACATGCCAGATGTTCATTTGCCCTCAAACATCTGCCCCCAATCTACATTCTTCAGTTCCTGTCTAATATTGTTGTAATTAGTCTTCCCCCAATTTAGCACTTTAACTTGAGGACTACATTCATCTTTATCCATCGGTACCTCAAAGCTTAGTGAGTTGTGGTCACTGTTCCCGAACTGCTCCCCTGCTGAAACATCGACCACCTGGCCGGGTTCATTCCCCAATACCAGGTCCAGTATGGCCCCTTCCCTAGTTGGACTATCTACATACTGTTTCAGGAAGCCCTCCTGGATGCTCTGCCCCATCCAAGCCCCTAGCACTAAGTGAGTCCCAGTCAATATAGGGGAAGTTAAAATCTCCCATCACAATAACCCTGTTACTTTTACACCTTGTCAAAATCTGCCTACATATCTGTTCCTCAATCTCCCATGGCAGTTGGGTGGCCTTTCGTAGACCCCCAACATTGTGACTACACCTTTCCTATTCCTGAGCTCTACCCATATTGCTTCGCTGTATGAGCCCTCCGAGGTGTCCTCCCGGAGTACAGCTGTGATATTCTCCTTAACCAGTAGTGCAACTCCCCCACCCCTTTTACATCCCCTTCTTTCCCACCTGAAACATCAGTATCCTGGAATGTTAAGCTGCCAATCCTGTCCTTCCCTTAACCAAGTCTCTGTAATGGCAACAACATCATAGTTCCAAGTACTAATCCAAGCTCTAAGTTCATCTGCCTTACCAGTTACACTTCTCGCATTGAAACAAATGCACTTCAGTCCACCAGACCCTCTCTGATTAGCAATCCCACCCTGCCTGCTGTTTCTCTGAGTCTTACTGGCCCTACTCTCTGGTTCCCCTAGAGCAAATTCATCTTTGCTTTGGTTCCCACACCCCTGCCAAACTAGTTTAAATCCTCCCATGTGACACTCGCAAACCTCCCGGCCAGAATATTTGTGCCCTTCCAGTTTAGATGCAACCCATCCTTCTTGTACAGGTCCCATTTGGCCCGGAAGAGATCCCAATGGTCCAGATATCTGAAACCCTCCCTCCTACACCAGCTGTTTAGCCACGTGTTGAGCTACCCTATCTTCCTTTTCCTAGCCTCACTAGCACGTGGCACAGGGAGTAATCCTGAGATTACAACCCTCAAGGTCCTGCTTTTTAACTTTCTACCTAACTCCCTAAACTGCTGCTGCAGGACCTCATCACTCTTCCTGCCTATGTCGTTAGTACCAATATGTACCACGACCTCTGGCTGTTCACCCTCTCCCTTCAGAATGCTTTCTGTCCATTCAGAGTTCCTTCAGAAGTTCCTTCAGAAGTTCCCTGAATAGTTTCCCTACCACTGACGTGAGACTGGTCTGTAGTTCCCTGGTTTATCTCTACAACCCTTCTTAAATAGCGGAACCACATTAGCTGTCCTCCAGTCATCTGGCACCTCCCCTGTGATGTGGAGTTGACACCCGTCAACTCAACAGACTGATCAAGACCTTTGATCCGGACCTTCAGAGCACCCTCCGTGCTCTCATCCCACGTGCTCCCCACGTTGGAGATCTCTACTGCCTCCCGAAGATACACAAGGCAAACACACCTGGCTGTCCCATCGTATTGGGCAATGGGACCCTGTGCGAGAACCTCTCCGGCTATGTTGAGGGCATCCTGAAACCCATTGTACAAAGAACCCCCGGCTTTTGTCGTGAAACGACGGACTTCCTACAGAAACTCAGCACACATGGAGCAGTTGAACCGGGAGCACTCCTCGTCACAATGGATGTCTCGGCACTCTACACCAGCATCCCCCACGACGATAGCATTGCTGCATCTGCCTCAGTACTCAATGCTGACAACTGCCAGTTTCCAGATGCAATTTTACAACTCATCCGCTTCATCCTGGACCACAATGTCTTCACCTTCAACAACCAGTTCTTCATCCAGACACACGGAACAGGCATGGGGACCAAATTCGCACCTCAATATGCCAACATCTTCATGCACAGGTTCGAACAAGACCTCTTCACTGCACAGGACCTTCAACTGATGCTATACACTAGATACATCGATGACATTTTCTTCCTTTGGACTCATGGTGAACAATCACTGAAACAACTGTATGATGACATCAACAAGTTCCATCCCACCATCAGACTCACCATGGACTACTCTCCGGAATCAGTTGCATTCTTGGACACACGCATCTCCATTAAGGACGGTCACCTCAGCACTTCACTGTACCGCAAGCCCACGGATAACCTCACGATGCTCCACTTCTCCAGCTTCCACCCTAAACACGTTAAAGAAGCCATCCCCTACGGACAAACCCTCCGTATACACAGGAGCTGCTCAGATGAGGAGGATCGCAACAGACACCTCCAGACGCTGAAATATGCTCTCATAAGAACAGGATATGGCGCTCGACTCATCGATTGACAGTTCTGGCGCGCCACAGCGAAAAACTGCACCGACCTCCTCAGTAGACAAACACAGTGGACAGAGTACCCTTCGTCGTCCAGTAATTCGCCAGAGCGGAGAAGCTACGACATCTTCTCCGCAGCCTTCAACATGTCATTGATAAAGACGAACATCTCGCCAAGGCCATCCCCACACCCCCACTTCTTGCCTTCAAACAACCGCACAACCTCAAACAGACCATTGTCCGCAGCAAACTACCCAGCCTTCAGGAGAACAGTGACCACAACACCACACAACCCTGCCACAGCAACCTCTGCAAGACATGCCGGATCATCGACACGGATGCCATCATCTCACGTGAGAACACCATCCACCAGATACACGGTACCGACTCTTGCAACTCAGCCAACGTTGTCTCCCTGATTCGCTGCAGGAAAGGATGTCCCGAGGCATGGTACATTGGGGAGACCATGCAGACGCTACGACAACGGATGAATGAACACTACTCGACAATCACCAGGCAAGAGTGTTCTGTTCCTGTTGGGGAACACTTCAGCGGTCACGGGCATTCGGCCTCTGATCTTCGGGTAAGTGTCCTCCAAGGCGGCCTTCACGACACACGACAGCGCAGAGTCGCTGAGCAGAGACTGATAGCCAAGTTCCGCACACATGAGGACGGCAACAACTGGGATCTTGCGTTCATGTCACACTATCTGTAACCCCCATAACGACTTGCCTGGGCTTGCAAAATCTCACTAACTGTCCTGTCTGGAGACAATACACATCTCTTTAACCTGTGCTTAACGCTCTCTCCACTCACACTGTCTGTACCTTTAAGACTTGATTACCTGTAAAGACTCGCATTCCAACCATTATTTTGTAAATTGAGTTTGTGTCTTTATATGCCCTGTTTGTGAACAGAACTCCCACTCACCTGATGAAGGGACAGTGCTCCGAAAGATAGTGGATTTTGCTATCAAATAAACCTGTTGGACTTTAACCTGGTGTTGTGAGACATCTTACTGTGTTGACCTCCCCTGTGGCCAGAGAGGAACTGAAAATTTGGGTCAGAGCCCCTGCAATCTCCTCCCTTGCCTCTCACGGCAGCCCAGGGCACAATTCATCTGGACCTGGAGATTTATACACTTTTAAGGTTGCCAACACCTCCAATACCTTGTCCTTCCCTATGTCAATTTGCTCAAGAACCTCACAGTGTCTCTCTCACTGAATTCCATACCATCGTCCTCATTCTCTTGGGTGAAGACGAATATGAAGTATTCATTCAACCCTCTACCAATGTCCTCTGGCTCCACCCACAGATTGCCCCCTTGGTCCCTAATGGGCCCTACTCTTTCCCTGGTTATCCTCTTCCCATTGATACACTTATAGAATATCTTGAGATGTACCCTACGTTACCAGCCAGAGCTTTCGCATGCCCCCTCTTCATTTTCCTAATTGCTTTCTTAAGATCCATTCCTGGGTTCCTCACAGCAGAATTAAACTTATACCTCAACATGATTATTGAATGTCGGGGGTTAAAATGGTCTTTGATCAGTCCCACAATTTGATCAAAGACTTTGAAGGCTCTAACAGCGCAGTGGGCTGGGAGACATAAGTGGAGGCCGTGTGGTGGGCTTCCCGCTTGGCGTCATGGCCTCCGTGGGTGTCCGGGCCCCGGATTTCCGGCGGCATCAGCTTCACGTCAGAAATCACCACGGAGCTGATTTGAATATTTAAACGCTGATTTTAATCTCATTAGCGGGCCTAGGACTGAAGTCTTTGGGCCCGTTAGCCTTCCCCCCCCTACCCCCGCCAGGAGTGGTTCACTCCAGCGGGGTTTAAAAAAGTGAAAATTGGTTGTCACTTTCTCTGTGGGAGAAAGATTGGGAGAAGTCAATGTAGATGTGTGGGAGTGCATTCAGTGGAATAACAGTATGAAGCAACAGTGGGAGGGAGGAGAAACATGTTGAGATGTGATCATGAATTCCAGTTCCGATATCAATTTAATCCCAAATAACGATGAGTTTTTGAAATATTTTGCAAGGCATGATGCCTATTGCACTTATTTTTTCATATTACAGTGAAATGCTGTATTTGCCGCCAGCAGTTTTACACCTAAGTGTCCAATTCGTTCCTTAATCATAAGGGATAACAGAACACTATTGTGAAATAATTACCATCTATGTTAGCAAATTTCCCACGGCAATGTGAATGATGAGTGAGATGATCCACTAGTTTAGAAAAATTACCAACTAAAAGTAGTGAGTCAAATATTGCAGAAGGCAAATATTGCAGGGACTGTATACTATGTGCGAGATTTTTAATATGTTAAATAAGTTAAGAAAGACTTGAATTTACATTGTAGTATTCACAACCTCAGGGTGCCCCAAAACACTTACAGCCAATGAAGAGCTGTTGTGATGTAAGAAACCAATTTTCAGACAGGCAGATCCTTCAGATAGGATGTGAATTATGATGAGTTTTGTTACAAAGAATCCCTGCAATGCTGAAGGAGGCCATTCAGCCCATTGAGCCTGCACCGACAACAATCCCACCCAAGCCCTATCCCTGTAACTTCACGTATTTATCCTGTTAATTCCTCAGACTAAGGGACAATTTAGCATGGCCAATCAACCTAACCAGCACATCTTTGGAATGTGGGAGGAAACTGGAGCACCCGGAGGAAATCCACGCTGACACGGGGAGAATGTGCAAACTCCACACATATAGTGACCTGAGGTCGGAATTGAATCTGGGTACCTGGCACTGTGAGGCAGCTGTGCTAACCACTGTGCCACCGTGCTGCCCACTTTCACTGATGCGTGTGGAGGGATAAATGCTGGTCAGGATACTGGGAAAACACCCCTCCCTAACTTCAGGTAAAAGCACTTGGTGCAAGATTTTCCGGCTGCGCTCGCCCCAAAGCTGGAAAATTCCCCCCGAGGTCAATGAACCTTTGCATCGTCCATGCCCTGCCTGCTGTGATTGCTATGGTGGGTGGGACGGGAAAATTCAGCCCTTGATCTTTTGCATCTACCTGAGAGGACTTGGGGTGGGATTTTATGGCCGCCCATGCCCCAAGAGCGGAATTCCCTTCCGAAATCAACGGACCTTTAAATGGTCCGCCGAATTTTCTCTCGCCCGCTACAATCCTTGTGGCAGGCGAGACGGGACATTTTCGGCCTTGGTTTAACAGTTGAACTCAAAACACCTTGAACACTCAACACCCTGACATAGAGTCGAGGGTGCTGACATGGGACCAAAATTGACACAATTAATGAATGTTGATGTCTTTACTTTCTGTCCACTCACACCACTTCCATGCGCTAATTAACAAGTGTAAGAAACACATCAGAGCCTGCGACAATGGAAATTCAGGAATGGAGGTTCAATCAATAAGATTTATTGTGGCAACTGGAGACCTGGCTTTGACAAGTTTCAGAGCCAATTTAAGTTCCATCTGCTTCTGTTACACTGCTGTAAGCTTTCGATGCAGGTGCTATTCAATTTATGAGATTAAGGTGACCTTGCATTCCTTGGCTCTATAGCTGTATCATTAATTACCCATTAACCAATGGCCTCAAAATGTGTCACAAATCTGTTTGGGCAGATTGAGAATAATCATGTGTCATTTTACTTTGATAGCACAGATGCTTATTTTTCAAAAACAAGCTGGACTGTCAAAAAAGCTTTCTTTGATACCTTGGGTGTTTTTATATTTTTTTCTACCATGGACTAACACTCCAGAGACCCAGGGTAATGCTCCGGGGACCCGGGTTTGAATCCCAACACAGCAGATGGTGGCACCTGAGGGGAGAGAGGAGATGGTGGTAGAGCAGTATTATCACTGGACTAGTAACTCAGAGTAAGCCCGGGCAATGCTCAGGGGACCTGGGTTCAAATCCCACCATGGCAGGTGGTGAAATTTAAATTCAGTATAAAGTCTAATGGCAATGAAATCATTGCCGCTTGTCGTAAAAACCCATCTGGTTCACTGATGTCCTCTAGGGAGGGAAATCTCCCATCCTTACCTGGTAACTCCAGACCCATAGTGGAATGCCCTCTGAAATGGCCTAGCAAGCCACTCAGTTGTAACAATTCATTATAAACAATTCATTAAGGAATGAAATTGGACGGACCACTCAGCTTCGACCTATGCACTGGAAACAGTGGTAAACCCAGTCCTGTCCACCCTGCAAAGTCCTCCTTACTATCTTCTGGGGGCTTATGCCAAAAGTGAGACAGCTGTCTCACAAACTAATTAGTCATGCTCACAGAATCATACCTTACAAATAATGCCCCAACACCACTGTCACCATCCCTGGGTGTGTCCTGTCCCACCAACAAAACAGACCCAGCAGAGGTGGCGGCACAATGGTATACGGTTGGGAGGGATTTGCACTGGGAGTCCTCAACATCGACTCTGAACTCATGAAGTCTCATGGTAACAAGTCAAACATGGACAAGGAAACCTCCTGCTGATTATCACATACATCCCCCCCTCAGCTGGTGAATTACTACTCCTTCATGATGAATGCCACTTGGAAGCAATGAGAGTGGCAAGGGCACAGAATGTATTCTGAGTGGAGGTCTTCAATGCCCATCACCAAGAGTGGCTTGGTAGCTCCACCACAGACCAAGCTAGCTGAGTCCTAAAGGATATAGCTGCAAGACTGGGATTGCGGCAGGCGGTGAGGGAACCAACAAAAGAGAAAAAAAACTACTTGTTCTCAATCTCACCAACCCGCCTGTCACAGATGTGTCTGTTCATGACAGTATCAGTAGGAGTGACAACTGCACAGTCCTTGCGGAGACAAAGTCATGCCTTCATACCAAGGATATCCTCCATCGTGTTGTGTGACATTGCCACATTGCTAAATGGGATAGACTTCAAACAGATCTTGCAACTCAAGTCTGGGCAATCATGAAGTGTTCTGGATGTATTGCTGAGGCTTTATAAGGCTCTGGTCAGACCACATTTGGAGCATTTTTCCAATGCATTTCACATATTATTCAGACGTTTTTGCTCTCTTGAAGATGCTGGACCCGATTTTACCATCGGGTTGCGCCCGTTTTCAGGCGCAAAAACTTGGTAAAGTCGGGCATGAGGCGAGTAGCTCGATCCGCGCCCACCTCCACACCGGTTTCCCCTTTACCAAGGCCCGAAAATGGCCGCGACCAGGACTGCACCTGAAAAGGGTGTGACGGCCATTTAAATGCATTTGAATGCATTCAAATTGACTTCACGGGCTGCATGCCCAACTTTACTAGCACTTCCCCTTTACCACCGTGTTCGCCAATCCGGAATCGGGACAAAACAAATGTGCTCCATAAAAGTCTGATTCAGGTGCTCCATCAGTGAGGGTTAGTGAGGAGATAAGTGTATAGCGTCCGACAGCTCTCTGCGGCTCACGGGTGTCCTTTCATTGCGGCTACTTTCTGTCTCGAATCGGTGATGGCTCTGCGAGTGTGTGGGGGTGGGGGGGGAGTGGGGGGCTGTTGCTCTGCAGGGTCTCCGATGTCCGACTTGCAGCACAGACACGGGTCTCAGCACTGACCTCGGGTCTTGCGGATGCTGTTGGGTCCTAGTGCACTCAGCTCACTTCCAGCTGAAAGATGTGCATAAAGTCCTTGCAAATTGCACGGCTGCAGCCTTGCAACTTTGCAAAGAGCTGTGATTGTGGGGAGCATGTGGCTGGGGGAATTGGGGGGGGCTGTGATTGTGGGGAGCATGTGACTGGGGGAATTGGCGGGGGGGAGCTGTGACTGTTGGTGTGCTAGGGGCAAGCAGAGTTCCTTAACCTCCACATGTATTCCTCTCCATCTCCCCCTCCCCCCTTCAGAATGATGAGATGGCTTTCGTGATGCAACCAATTGATCTTGCTGTTCTTTTGGTTGCTGCTGGAGCTGAGAAGGAGGAGCTGGAGGAAGAATTGCGGGCAATGGAGGCCCAGGACTTACCTCTTGCAGAAGTAGAGGGAGACAACCACCAGAGGCAGGAAGTAGCTGCCATTCACTCGGGAAGAAGGGGGAGTGGCGGGGGCGGGGGGCGGGGGGGGGGGGGGGGGGGGGGGGGGGGGGGGGGGGGGGGGCGGGGGGGGTGGTTGGGGGGGAGGACATGAGAAGGAGGGAGCAGAGATCCCGGCAGTTCAGTGCACGAGTGTCATTTGAACAGATGTTGGACACCGTGTGCCGCCGACATCTCTGCCTTCGAAAGGAGACAGTGCAACACCTGTGCAACCTGTTGCAGGACCTGACACCTAAGGCAGTGGGTGGAGGGGGGGGGCACTTACTCTTGGTGACTGTTAAATTGAAGGCTGCTCTGAATTTTTATGCCACTGGTTCCTTCCAGACCCCTCGCGGAGATGTCTGTGGCATCTCCCAGTCAGCTGTGCCAAGCAGGTCACAGAAGCCCTGTACGTCCGGGCAGAACTGTACATCAAATTTAACCTGGACCAGGCACATCAGGAAGCCCGGGCTGCAGGGTTCGCAGCCATAGAGGGGATGCCTAATGTTCAGGGGGCCAACGACTGCACATACGTCGCCCTCAAGGCCCCCTTACAGCATCCGCGGAGATTCATCAACAGAATGTTCAACTCGTGTGCGACCATAACATGAACATTATGCATGTCTGCGCAAGACATCCAGGTCGTGTGTACGATAGTTTCATTGTCAGGAGCTCGGACACCCCAGAGGCATTTGAGGAGGAGCCCAGGCTGCGGGGGGTGGCTCGTGGGTGATATGGGTTACCCGCTTCGGACATGGCTGATGACGCTTGTGCGAAGGCCTGTGACTGAGGTGGAGACCCGCTATAATGAGGCCCATGTAGCCACCCGCCTGATAGTGGAGAGGTGCATTGGGCTCCTTAAAATGAGATTCCAGTGCCTGGACCGATCTAGCGGGGCCCTACATTACAGCCCTGTGATCTCTTCCCGCATTGTGGTCGTGTGCCGTGCATTGCACAACCTGGCTCTGCAGAGGAGGAGGAGGAGGAGGACGTGGAGGCTGACCAGCCAGGCGTCGCTAGGGAAGATGACCAGCCGGAGGAGGAGGAAGAAGAGGAGGAGGAAGGTGAGGGAGGGCCGAGGAACACCAACCAGGTGCTGGAGGGCTGACAGCTCTAATGAAGCATCCAAGGGCAGTCAGGGAAGCCCTGATCACCAAGTGGTTCACTCGCCAGGGGTTTGTATCTGTGGGTTCCATCGCGCCCCCCCGCCCTGCCCCCACAAAATTCCTTCTATCTCCTGCAACATTGTCATACCAGAGTGATGGGCCTGGGTACGCTGTGTTAGTGAGTTTTTTGGTAGGCAGGAGATGATGACCCGCTAGGAACCATTATGATGACACCTGAGCTCCGCATGCACGCTGGCACCTGGGCCCACGTCTGTACAGTGGATAAGGGACCTGAAACCCGCAGACAGGGCCCTGGAGCGGGTGGGGTGGGAGGGAGAGAATCGCTCGTGGGTTTTGGGAAACCAGTGCCCTCCTTTTCTCAGTGACACAGCATCGAGGGCCCTCCCAAACTGACATCAACATGAAGCATTGCTCTGGTGATCATCAATGGAAGAGGATTCCTATTTGAGACAAATCTGAGACAAATTAGTCAGAGGCGGGTGGTGAAAAAAACATTTAATAATTGCAATAAAGGTGTTTAAGTAATAAATTCCAACATAAAAACTTGTGAATGGAAAATGTTAAGGTGCTTAAAGATCTATCTAACTCATGTAGCCCTTCACCCATGTCACCTTTGTGCAACTACAACTTCCTAACCTTATGTGGCCTACCGCTACGTCTCAGTGACTCCCCAGAATGTAATCGGAGGTGGAGGGGGCCAGCTGCCTACCTCACCCCGTGGCCTGTGATGCACGTGGCGGGCGTCCTCTGGAGGCCCTGGACCTTGACGGCCCTGGCCTGCTTCCAGCTGTTTGGGATGTTTCCATGGCACCCTCTTCATCCTGCTGCCCCTGAGATGCCCCACTGTCAGAAAGGGGGGAGTCAGAAGGTGTAGCCATAGCCACAGTCTCCTGGCTGGAAGGCCCCAGCATGAGCTCGAGCCCTTCCTCCTCCCTTGGGGTTCCTGTGGGCCCCTGGGTCACTCCATGGGATGGCGATGCTTCTGCAGTGAGCTCCAGAAACTCCGGCATCACTTGGCATTGCCAGTTCTGGAGGACCACCTGCGTCCTACCCATGGTAGTCGAGCCCTCTGCGATGGCCACTTGAGTCGGGGGCCACCACTCAATGGCCGCAGCAAGTGCCCTCTGAGACTGGGCCGTGCTCTGCAAGCCCTCAGCCGTGGCCCTCTGAGACTAGGCCACATTCCCAAGGGATGCTGCCGTAGCTCTCTGTGTTTCAGCGCTGTCCCATTGGGTCTCCTGCAAGCTCTCGAGTCTCTCAGCAGAATCTCGAGAAGCCTGTTCAATCCCTCAGCTGTGGCCCACTGTGACTCAGCCGTGGCCCTCTGGGACTCTGCTGTGGCCTGCTGTGTCTCAATCATTGCTTGGAGCCTACCACTCATGGTGAGGATCCCCTGCCCCAGGCATTCCATTGCAGACGCCACCCTTGCAGTGTTGGCCTGGGAATTATGCAAGACTGGCAATAGCTGGAGAGCCCCGGCATGGGCTCGAGCCCTTCCTCCTCCTTTGGGGTTCCTGTAGGCCTCTACATCACTCCACGGGACAGCGGCGCTTCTGCAGTGAGCTCTAGAAGCTCCGGCGTCACTTGGCACTGCCAATCCTGGAGGACCACCTGCGTCCTACCCATGGTGGTCGAGGCCTCTGTGATGGCCACTTGAGTCGGGGCCACCACTCAATAACCGCAGCAAGTGCCCTCTGAGACTGGGCCATGCTAAGGAATCTTCCCAACTGCCTCACAGTTGGTCCAGTGTGGTTGTCAGCCCCTCCTGCATTCCCTGGCTCTGTTGCTGCACCTCCAGCAGCTGAGGGAGACGGGATCTCAGAGGCTCAGCATGTAGCCTGGGGCCAGCTGAGTCCTCACCTCCGGCAGGCCCCCTCATGCCAGAGGCCTCGGACGTTCCCTCCTCCACCCGATGTACATTATCAGATGTGTCGTGCTCACCAAAGAGTGACCCAGAAGCCTCACCACTAACTGGTCCCACTGACGTGTCAGTATCTGGGATGGTGAATTGTGATTTGGAAGCTGACGCCAAAAACTGTACCACCCTCGGAGGTCCCTTCACCCATATCCACCGAGGACTCATCCGAGCTGTCTTGACCAGGATGGGTGGGAGCTGCAGTACGGGCCTGGAGTCCAGAAGGCACCGGGGTGTTCGAATCTGTCCCAGCAACACAGGACACAAGGTTAATGCAAAGAAGGGAGAGGACTCCGCAATGCCAAACACGTGATTGATATTTCTCCTTTGAATATAGAACAAAGCACCAAAAAAATTATATCACAGGAACAGTCCCTTCAGCCCTCCAAGCCTGTAGCAATCAGGCTGCCCATCTGATCTATTACCCCCTACCCTTCCTAGGACCATAAGCCTCGATTCCCATCCCATTCACATAGCTGTAAAGACACCCCTTAAAGGTCACTATCGTATCTGCATCCACGAACTCCCCCTGGCAGTGAGTTCCAGGCACCCACTATCCTCTCTGTGTAAATAAACATGCCTCGTACATCTCCTTTAAACCTTGCCCCTCGCACCCGTAACTCGTGCCCCCGAAAAGTTGCCTCACAGTGAGTGGAGGATTGACAGGTGCTCATGTCTGGACAGCAGCCCGACCATGCTGTCGCTGACAACCCGCATCTCCCCTTCTCTTGAGAGCACCTGCTCCTCAAAGTGGGTGAGGACCCGGAGGTCTGGCTCACCATCCTCTGCCTTCTCTCTCTCTCTGGTGTTATGGTCGGTCTTCTCCTGTGGAGACAGAAGGAGCCATGAAAGAAATGATGGCGTGACTCCTGCAGAGTATCAGGTGGTGGCCCTTAGAGGGTAAGAGCAGTGGGGCTTTTGGGGGGGATTGGAAGGAGGTGCTTGGGGGTCAGGAGCTGGAAGCATGCAGGTTGCTGGGGATGGGAGGATCTGGGGGAAATTTGGAGGAAGTTGCAAGTGGGGTTCAGTATTACTGCACGGATGAGGTCATTGACATTTTTGCAGCAGTGTTTCGCGGTTCGGGGGGGCCAGTGCCCTGGCACTGACCATGGCGGTGACTTCCTCCCAGGCCGCATTGCCATCAGCCTCCCTGGGTCTGCATCCTTCTGGGAGGAAGAGGATGTCCTGCCTCACCTCTGCCTCATCTAGTAGCCTCCCCAGGTCGCCCTCAGAGAATCGGGGAGAGCTGGTCATGCGCACATTTTGTGCAGGAATGCCTGCCTGTCTATCCTTGAGTTTTTAATGGAGCTGCCCCTCATTAGGGTAGATCAGCTGCAGGCAGTTTGGCAGAGCATTCCAGCAAGTTCCATGCAGTTTGCTTGTTAGCATTGAGGGGAAGGCAAGTGAGCACTTGGAGGTGTGCTGTGGGGACGGCAGCGGGTGGTGGATGAGTGCCTCAATGATTGAGGACAGGGGAGAGAGAGGGAGATGTCACACAGCCATCGGAGTGCAGAGGAGATGGGGCCTTTGTGCGGGAGGGTCAGGGGTGGGGGTGAGGGGAATCACCCTGTCTGATATCGGTAGGGTTGAGGGGGGAGGATGGATCTTTTCGCCTGAGATCAGTGGGGAGGGAAATGGGGTCCGCTGCCACTCTGCCTGAGATCACTGGAAGGGGGAGGGGGGGCCATTGCCAGTCTGCCTGAGATCGGTGGGAGAGGAGGGGGCCCGGGATTGTACTGGGTGGCAGGTGGATCGGGAGATGAGAGGGTCAGTAATGTTGTGGGGGTGGGGCAATGTCTGTGGGAGCCAGGAGGAGGCATTATCCAGCCCATGAGCGAAGTGGTAGGGGAGCGTTATTCTATCATTTTTATTCTGCGCATGTGCAGTTGGAGGCACTGATCGGAGCTGCAGTGTTTCGGGCCAGTTAAGCCCCGCCCACAGCTTGTGCAGCGCGATTTGGAATCACAGATATTTTAGCAGGCTGAGTGCGTATGGGGGCGCCGGAGAACGGGTCTAAAAGTCGGATCTGAAACACTCCCAGATTCAAGTCCACCTATCACTTAGAATCAAAATGGTAAAATAGGGCCCACTGACTCTTGCTGCTGTGTGGCCACATAAATATGAAGAATCTCTGCTCAGTAGCCTGGAGCAAAGTGGGAAGGGCATCACAGTGAAGTCCAACCCTGTCCTCACCATCATCTGAACACAAGCACATTAGTGCTGATAACGGAAATGTGCTGAAGTGCAGTGACAATGACTGAGTCAGAGGTTTACAGCATGGAAACAGGCCCTTCAGCCCAACTTATCCATGCTGTTCAGTTTTCACCATTAAGCTAGTCCCAATTGCCCGCATTCGGCCCTTATCCCCCTACATCCAGCTTACCCATGTAACTGTCTAAATATTTTTTAAAAGACAAAGTTGCACCCACTTCTACTACTACCTCTGGCAGCTCATTCCAGACACCCACCTGCCTCTGTGTGAAAAAATTGCCCCTATCAACCCATTTGCGCCTCTCCCCTCTCATCGTAAGCCTATGCCCTCTCGCTTTAGACTCCCCTACCTTTGGGAAAAGATATTCACTATCTCGCTGATCTAAACCCTTCATCATTTTATAGACCTCTATATAATCACCCTTAAGCCTCCTATGCTCCAGGGAAAACAGTCCCAGTCTATTCACCTCCCCTTATAACTCAAACCATCCAGACTCGGTAGCATCCTAGTAAATCTTTTCTGCACTCTTTCTGTTTAATGATATCCTTTCTATAATAGGGTGACCAGAACTGTAAACAGTATTCCAAGTGTGGCCTTACCAATGCCTTGTACAACTTCAACAAGACGTCCCAACTCCTGTATTCAATGCTCTGACCAATGTTGCCTTTTATTCAAGGTTTTTAATTTTCTTTTCATTCATTCATAGGACACAGGCATTGCTGATTGGCCAGCATCTATTGCCCATCCTTAGTTGCCTGAGGGCAGTTAAGGGTCAACTACAATGCTGTGGCTCTGGAGTCACATGTAGGCTAGACTGGGTAAGGACAGCAGATTTCCTTCCCTAAAGGATGTTAGTGAACCAGGTGGGGTTTTTTTCTGACAATCGACAATGGTTTCATGGTCATCAGTCCATTAATTCCAGATTTTTTTTATCACATTCAAATTCCACCATCAGCTGCAGTGGGATTCAAACCCAGGTCCCAGAACTTCAGCTGAGTTTCTGGATTAATAGTCTAGCGATAATGCCACTAGGCCATTCCTTCCCCACGTTCTTTCACCACTATTGAAGTTAACCTGAAGTTCCACATGATTTCCATCTGATATTAGCTTAATCTGAAGCAAACTGAATGAAATAGAACTCAGGGTCATGCAATTTTAAGTTAAAGTAAAATTAGTTTATTTATTAGTCACAAGTAGGCTTACATTAACACTGCAATGAAGTTACAGTGAAAATCCCCTAGTCGCCACACTCCGGCGCCTGTTCGGATACATTGAGGGAGAATTTAGCATGGCCAATGCACCTAACCAGCACGTCGTTTGGACTGTGGGAGGAAACCAGAGCACCCGGAGGAAACCCACACAGACACGGGGAGAACGTACAGAATCCACACAGATAGAGACCCAAGCCAGGAATCGAACCCGGGTCCATGGCACTGTGAGGCAGCAGTGCTAACCACAGTGCCACCGTGCCGCCCGGTGGAACAAGCGGAAGTGAGTTGTGACAATAATCAATTTTTGCGGGCTTATTCACAATGTTTTACACTAATTTAGGAGCCCATTGGCCCAAAGCAACCTCTGCCCACAGAATTGGTCACGTTTCTGCCAATTGCCCCTTTCAAGGGTATTGATAGTATTGTGCTCAGAAACTCGGCTGCACAGGCTCCTGTGGGTCATATGAATCCAATGTTAATCATCTGTATCTGCAGTGAGCAGCAGTCAACTGAGGCCTGACTGTTATGTTTAGCCCATTGCTGCTGCAATTACTCTAAATCACCTTGAATTCAATTTAAATTTGTTTAAATTCAGTCAATTGCTGTGTCCTTTGTACATAAGACCTTTGGCCAGCAGTCAATCGAACCACACAGGTGCGTCCTGCTCTCCTGCAATAATTAGTTAATTGAAGACAGCAGTGAGCAGCGGTCATCTGAAGCAAATTAAACAGCAAAACTAAGAGCATCAAATCAGCCATTTGATCTGTTCTGCTCTTCTGCAGATCAATCAGATTAAAAAGGTAAAAAAAAAGGCTCATTTCCTGATAATCTCACTCCCCATTGCGATGGATTGTGCTGCTTGGTTCTGTTGATTCATGGGAGATTTTTGGTTTGCGTTTAGGCTCATCAGCTTGTGGGAAAATTGTCACTTCCAGTAAAACTGACAATGTTCAGTGCATTCTGGGTACTGATTGCACACTAGGAGAAACTCCAGCTTTGTCCTTTGTGGTTTTTCACGCAGCTTCACGCCAGATTCAGAGGCAAGAGTCTTCTGAGAGCTAGATTCCTGGAACAGCTGGCCGAGTTAACTCCCGTGGAAGGTCTGCATCCCAAGAGTTGCTACTCCTGCTGCAATGCCACCATGCCCGACCTGCTTTAGATTAGGATTCGTAAGTGGCTCCGCTGCTTAATGTGGTGACTGCAAAGAGATAATTCATACAAACCAAGAACATTGCTGTGCTGTCTTAAATTTGAGAGGTCAGTTGGGACAACTGTCAAGGTGGGATTATTGATCTCACTGTCCTTGAATTAGGGAGAAGGGAATTAACCAAAGTATCAATCTGCTCTCTGATATAATCTTAAACTGGATCCTCAGTTGCACTTGGAAAGATAATGCCCATCCTTATCAAAAACCTGAAACTTCTTTCCAACAGCACTGTGGGTGTGTCCCCACACCATATGGAGTGCAGCAGTTCAAGAAAGCGGCTCACCATCACCTTTATGAGGGCAATGAGGTGTAGGCAACTGGCCCAGTCAGCGACGCCCATATCCTGAGAAAGAATAAATTTTTAATGCACAATACTGTGGACTAACAATGAATCTGTGCTTTCGAGAGGGAGAAAATAGTAGTAAAAGGAAGGGAAAATATTTTTGCATTTGGTTTCCAGAGAAACAGATAAACCTCTAAAATCTATATCTATCCCAATATGTCCACTTCTCAATTACTTCCCAGGTGGATGTACTTTGGAGATGGGAATTGCAGGAGCTCTCATATCATCGCTGGTGGCCTCCCCATGCATCAACAAAATGTCAATGGCACCATAAAATGGTCTCCAATAGGATCACAGAATCCCTACAGTGCAGAAGAGGCCATTTGGTCCATCGAGCCTGCACCGACAACAATCCCTCCCAGCTGCTTTCCCCGTAGCCCCACATATTTACCCTCCAATCCCCCTAAGGGTCAATTTACCATATCCAATCCACCTAACCCACACATCTTTGGAGTGTGGGAGGAAACCAGAGCACCTGCAGGGAACCCACACAGACATGGGAAGAACGTGCAAACTCCACACAGACAGTGTCCCAAGACCGGAATTGAATTTGGGTACCTGGTGCTCTGATGCCAACCACTGCGCCACCGGGCCACCCTGCATCATGACCCACTGACCTATCACCCCTATGTTCGACGATCTATAGGCTCCCAGTCCAGCAACACCTCAAATTAAAATTCATTCCCTTATTTAAATCTCTCCATGGCTCTGCAACTCCCTACCTCTGTCACTTCCACCAGTCCTTTAACCCTTTGAGAGCTGGGTGTCCTTCCAATTTTGGTGTCATGTGTATTGGTCCAATCGCCCCATGATTTGTAGTTGTGCCTTCAGTGATCTAGGCCTTAATCTTTGGAATTCCCTATCAAGAGGCCTCTCTCCACTCCTTTAAGATGCTCCTTAAAACCTTGCTCTGACCAAACTTTTCCTCACCTATCCGAATGTTTCTTTATGTGGCTTTGTTTCAAATATTATTTGATAATGCTCAGGATTCCAATTTATATAAATTATTCAATGTTCTCCATACTTTTTCTAGTTGCCAAGGGAGAGGCCCTATCTAGTATGGCCATATCTAATGCAGCTAATGTAATAGATCCATAATGAATACTTTCTACCTGACATATAGGAGGCTTAAGCATCCATTTAGCAACTGAAGGATGCAGGCATTACAATCACTGGTACTCACCGGAGAAAGGGTTAATAGGATTCAACTCATTAAACATATTACCAGGTGAGTAAAGTATTTATATTCCTTCTTCTTTGATGTTCCTCCTTCCCCAAGTGGATTGCTTTCTTTGTCAACATTTTAAAAAACATTTCTATAATCTATTCATACGTTTGCATTGCTCGTCCTGTCAAAAAAGGTCCGAGGGTGTGTTTGCAGATAAGGGGATCTCCAAAATGCCATGGGCATTGTGTGATGCAGTGCCTGCAGACTACCTGCCATAATGTTTCCAGGAGTGGGGTAGACAACCTAAAAGCCTCAAACCACTGCCGCTGGGATTTTATCAACGGCGGGAGGAGTTCACACCAAGCATCCAGCCCTTGCATCTTACTGCACCAGACTGATGGTAAGCAAGTGGTTGGTGCTTCTCTTAAGCCCAGAAGACCTCACCCCCCCCCCCCCACCACCTTAGCTCATTCCCCCCTCAAAAGGTTCTTCTCCTCTCTCTACTTCACCCCTACCCCCAACCAAAACCCAAACTTTTCACTCCAGCTCTGGCTCTTCAACATTGGGGACTGTTGTAGTGGCGCTGTGGGGACCAGAGAGCTGGCAGCCATTTTAAACGCATCTTAAACCAATTACTGCTCCTCTGAGCATTAAATGCCTGGGGAGTGAGCTGCCAGAGTGAGGGTGAACTCACCTCTGACTTCTTTGCCAGAGGTGTGAGACCCCTGTGCCCTGATAAATCAGCCCTTTATTAGTGGGGTTACTGCATCAGTAACAGAAGTAACTTGAACAAGTAAGACCGGCATTTGTATATCAAAGTTCTATATGTGTAATGAATTACTCTCAAATGCAGTAACTTTTTAGCTGAGCAAATTTTGTATTAAGCACGATCTCACAAAGAGCAACAAGAGGAATTACGTTGTGTTAACTGGGAGGAAAATATTGGCCGAGGAAAAATGTTGGCCAAGATCCCAGGATTATTTCCTGCTCTTCAAATAGTGGAGATTTAAATATTCACTTGAACCTACAGAGTGGTCAGATGGAACCTTGGCTCAATTCTCATCTGAATGTTCCTTGATAATGCATTGTTCTTTCATGACATGTTATTGGCACAGCATGCTGAGGAGGAAAAATGTGACTTGGAACTCAAGAGAGAAATAAATTCGATAGCACTCAAAGATAGGTGCTGCAATCATGTTGTGATATTAACCATTAATTGCAACAGACAGCATAGCAACTTTGTACTGTCTGCTCACTTCAATGGTAAGAAGTCTCACAACACCAGGTTAAAGTCCAACAGGTTATTTGGTAGCAAAAGCCACTCGCTTTTGGAGTACTGCTCCTCCGTCAGGTGAGTAGGAGTTCTGTTCACAAACAGGGCATATAAAGACACAAGCTCAATTTACAAAATAATGGTTGGAATGCGAGTCATCACAATGGATGTCTCGGCACTCTACACCAGCATCCCCCACAACGATGGCATTGCTGCAACAGCCTCAGTACTCAACGCCGACAACTGCCAGTCTCCAGATGCAATTTTACAACTCATTCGCTTCATCCTGGACCACAATGTCTTCACCTTCAACAACCAGTTCTTCATCCAGACACACGGAACAGCCATGGGGACCAAATGCGCACCTCAATATGCCAACATCTTCATGCACAGGTTCGAACAAGACCTCTTCACCGCACAGGACCTTCAACCGATGCTATACACTAGATACATCGATTACATTTTCTTCCTTTGGACTCATGGTGAACAATCACTGAAAAAACTATATGATGACATCAACAAGTTCCATCGCACCATCAGACTCACCATGGACTACTCTCCGGAATCGGTTGCATTCTTTGGACACATGCATCTCCATCAGGGACGGTCACCTCAGCACTTCACTGTACCGCAAGCCCATGGATAACCTCACAATGCTCCACTTCTCCAGCTTCCACCCTAAACACGTTAAAGAAGCCATCCCCTACGGACAAGCCCTCCATATACACAGGATCTGCTCAGATGAAGAGGATCGCAACAGACACCTCCAGACACTGAAGGATGCCCTCATAAGAACAGGATATGGTGTTTGACTCATCGATCAACAGTTCCGGCGCGCCACAGTGAAAAACCGCACCGACCTCCTCAGAAGTCAAACACGGGACACGACGGACAGAGTACCCTTCATTGTCCAGTACTTCCCCGGAGCGGGGAAGCTACAACATCTTCTCCAGAGTCTTCAACATGTCATTGATGAAGACGAACGTCTCGCCAAGGCCATCCCCACACCCCCACTTCTTGCCTTCAAACAACCGCACAACCTCAAACAGATCATTGTCCGCAGCAAACTACCCAGCCTTCAGGAGAACAGTGACTACGACAGCACACAACCCTGCCACAGCAACCTCTGCAAGATGTGCTGGATCATCGACACGGGTGCCATCATCTCATGTGAGAACACCATCCACCAGGTACACGGTACCTACTCTTGCAACTTGGCCAACGTTGTCCACCTGATATGCTGCAGGAAAGGATGTCCCGAGGCATGATACATTGGGGAGACCATGCAGATGCTACGACAACGGATGAATGAACACCGCTCGACAATCACCAGGCAAGAGTGTTCTCTTCCGGTTGGGGAACACTTCAGCGGTCACGGGCATTCAGCCTCTGATCTTCGGGTAAGCGTTCTCCAAGGCAGCCTTCACGACACACGACAGTGCAGAGTCGCTGAGCAGAAACTGATAGCCAAGTTCCGCACATGAGGACAGCCTCAACCGGGATCTTGTGTTCATGTCACACTATCTGTAACCCCCACGACTTGCCTGGGCTTGCAAAATCTCACTAACTGTCCTGTCTGGAGACAATACACATCTCTTTAACCTGTGCTTAATGCTCTCTCCACTCATATTGTCTGTACCTTTAAGACTTGATTACCTGTAAAGACTCGCATTCCAATCATTATTTTGTAAATTGAGTTTGTGTCTTTATATGCCCTGTTTGTGAACAGAACTTCCACTTACCTGACGAAGGAGCAGCGCTCTGAAAGCTAGTGGCTTTTGCTGCCAAATAAACCTGTTGGACTTTAACCTGGTGTTGTGAGACCTCTTACTGTGTTTACCCCAGTCCAACGCCGGCATCTCCACATGATCACTTCAATGGTGCCAGTGCCCAACAAGCATTAACTGTGCTGTTAATTGTCTGGACAACGTGGGGACAAAGTGAATGGCTAGTGGTAATTAAAACTAGCCTCCACTGCTTGAATATGGCCTGCACTTCCGAAAGGGTTGATGCATTGTGGCTGGAGCAGCTGTGCTAACACTTATCCTGGGAAAATTGAAGAATGGCACAACATTAAAGAGAGCAGATTTCAAAACTTTTAGGCACTTCACGAGAGGTTTTGGTGTGGAGAAAGAAAGAGGCATGACCAGTGTCTGTAGAAGCTGCCCAGACAGATGTTCAGAAGACAACGTGAGCAGATAGCCACAGAGATTAATACCTGGAGTAAAACTGAGAACCTGGGAGCAATGCACTGGTTAAGTTAAATGACCTTATGTATGTGTCAAGATTGGTAAATGCATTCACAAATGCAATATCCTACCGACTGTACCACCAGACCTCGGCACTACTCAATTCACCACACCTCTTATCATCTACCAACAACAACTATTAATTTATTGCACCCTCACACATTTAGCACTGCTGCAAGCCTCAGACACAACACAAAGTACCATTTATTCTGCCATGACAACCAACTCACTCAAACAGATTGCACAACACTTAATGGCACATTTCCCTCTCTCTTGGAGGACAAGGTCACTCAGAACCAGAGGCAACAGGAGCTATCGAGAGGGAAACAGCCATACCTACATGGCCTAATCCTAAAGGAGGGGACAGTTATTAAGCACCCATTGCTGAGACCATAGCCAGCAGTGAGACTGAAACCAATGAAGTTGATGGTATCCTCACTAACTAATCTCCCTCTCAAATCCTACCTCCCCAAATCCCACAATTTCTTTCCCAAGCTGCAGATGGTATAAGTATGCAACTCTTAGTCCCCGACCCCTCTCCAAGCCACACCCTTACTCTTGTACCTTTCCCCTTTCAAATAGCCAAGAACTGCAACCTGGTCAGGCAGTGGAGGAACTGTAAGGAAACAGTAATGATGAAGACTTACCTCCATTTTATTACGCACGTGAAGTCACCAGTTCAGACCCTGCATGTAATTTAGATAAGATAATTTAGATAAGAAGGCATCTGCAAATGGTGAGACACTAAACATGAATGGCCTGCATTCAAGGTAAGGATAGTTGTGGTGCCTTCCAACTGGATGCCAAGTTCTGCTGCACAGGACTCAGATGAGCACCTTGATGAGGCAGCCCGCAGAAGAAAGTTGCTGGGTATGTATAACAAAATGCATGGTGTATTGGGAAGGCTGCATGAAACTTGCAGTCAATATTAAGAAGCTTGGGGATATCCAGCTCCAACTTGGCAAAAGGCTTTGCATGTTGTTTGAAGCCCATCCTTTCTAGAATGGGAATGACTTCATTTGCATTCTTGTGAATACAGCCATGTTGCAGGATCTGATGGCCAATGTCACAATTTATATTGTAGCGCTGCAGGAGACATTCAGCATCTGAGTGCTACTACGGAAGCTCAGACTGAGGACAGACCAAATGAGCCTGCGGCCAAACAAGCTCAGACTGCTGCCATCATGATTATGAATATCAGTGTGCAAAGGAGCTTACATGGTATCACGGCCAGTTAACAATCTGCCTTCAAACAGATTTCTAGGATTGCTGAGGTACCTCCACAGTGCAGTAGCAATGGCTCCATCAAGCAATAACCTGTAAAAAGACAGTATCTATCCTCCCATCACTGCCAGTTTACCAGTCCCTTTTCTAGTGCTTGTCAGCTAGTCAGCCCAAAATGCTGCCAATCCTGCTGAGACAAGCAGCCTGGAGTTAGGCCTTCTTGGTCCAGCACTGGTTAGCACCATCCATCTGCACCCACTGAGAGTCAGTAGCCAATCATGCTGCAACCATTGGGGTAGCACTGCATAGGACCATGAGGACAGGCAAAGGCACACAACATGCCAACTCACGCTGCCTGTACATTCACACAGAAGGCAGCCACTAAAGGAATGCACAATGACGATTTTTGACTCTATATGCAATAGTGCATGATTTCATTTATAAATTTGGTTTGATGCTGTTATTTTGTGGGGTGTGGGAGGTTATTTTTGAATTGCAGACACTGTGATGAATAGTTTACAATGCTGGGATAGTTGGTGAATAAGGAATTAACATTGTGGTTACGTGTATCACATTCAGATGAATTCTTTGGGGATAGCCCAAGGAGAAAAGAACTGTCTAGATGGGCTCCTGCTTTTCTTTTCTCCCCCTTACACTCCTGCTCTTTCCAGTTGCTCACTGTATACCTGTTAACAGGAGCTATCACCTCTTGATGGTGAGGTTGTGTAGCATGTATCAGACCATCTTGACAGCGCTGTGGCTGAGTACTACAGTGCTCCTGCAGGCTGGTCTGGCCAGCACAAGCATAGTTTCAGCATGTCAAAGATCTGCTCTACGGGACATTTTGTGTGAGAGCATGGTGTTTGTTAAATGCACGCTGCACACTTGTGTATTGGTTGCACATTGTGGGCAGTCGGAAGCCCTTGTCACTTTTGGGATGCTGTGGTAGTTCAAATACAACTGGCACAGTCGACTGCTGCAGTACGATGGCATCATGACTGCAGGAAGGATACAATGCAATGAATGACCTGCATAATGTGCTGAATATGACCACACCAGCTGGAAGCAGAGGGAGTGGAATCCCTTTCAGTTCTGACAGAGGGCAGAGTTGATTTGCAACAGCGAAAGTGATTTGTGTGCACTCTGTGGCACTCTGGGGAAGCCTGCAATCCATGCGAAGCCACAAGCTCTCTTTGTCTTCTGCCTTCTGGCATGTGAGAATGGAATGTAGCTCACTCTCATTGACTGCAGAGCCTTAGCGACCTCCCTTTTACAACAATGAATGGCAAACCACGCGATGTTACAATTATCTCCAGCTTCAGCCTGGAAGAAACAGAAGGGTTCATCATTGCAGTCATCTTGACAGCCGGTGCCCTGTGTTGAGGCTGCAGCAAGTGGTAGATGTCAGTGTATAATATGGACTGAAATGGTGATGGAGCTGATCAGTTTTCACCTGCATATTATGACTAAAGTTATAGAACATAGAACATAGAACATTACAGCGCAGAACAGGCCCTTCGGCCCACGATGTTGCACCGACCAGTTAAAAAAAAAAACTGTGACCCTCCAACCTAAACCAATTTCTTTTCGTCCATGAACCTATCTACGGATCTCTTAAACGCCCCCAAACTAGGCGCATTTACTACTGATGCTGGCAGGGCATTCCAATCCCTCACCACCCTCTGGGTAAAGAACCTACCCCTGACATCGGTTCTATAACTACCCCCCCTCAATTTAAAGCCATGCCCCCTCGTGCTGGATTTCTCCATCAGAGGAAAAAGGCTATCACTATCCACCCTATCTAAACCTCTAATCATCTTATATGTTTCAATAAGATCCCCTCTTAGCCGCCGCCTTTCCAGCGAAAACAATCCCAAATCCCTCAGCCTCTCCTCATAGGATCTCCCCTCCATACCAGGCAACATCCTGGTAAACCTCCTCTGCACCCTCTCCAAAGCCTCCACATCCTTCCTGTAATGTGGGGACCAGAACTGCACACAGTACTCCAAGTGCGGCCGCACCAGAGTTGTGTACAGTTGCAACATAACGCTACGACTCCTAAATTCAATCCCCCTACCAATAAACGCCAAGACACCATATGCCTTCTTAACAACCTTATCTACTTGATTCCCAACTTTCAGGGATCTATGCACACATACACCTAGATCCCTCTGCTCCTCCACACTATTCAAAGTCCTCCCGTTAGCCCTATACTCAACACATCTGTTATTCCTACCAAAGTGAATTACCTCACACTTCTCCGCATTAAACTCCATCCGCCACCTCTCGGCCCAACTTTGCAACCTGTCTAAGTCTTCCTGCAAACTACGACACCCTTCCTCACTGTCTACCACACCACCGACTTTGGTGTCATCAGCAAATTTGCTAATCCACCCAACTATACCCTCATCCAGATCATTAATAAATATTACAAACAGCAGTGGCCCCAAAACAGATCCCTGAGGTACACCACTTGTAACCGCACTCCATGATGAATATTTACTATCAACCACCACCCTCTGTTTCCTATCCGCTAGCCAATTCCTGATCCAATTTCCTAGATCACCCCCAATCCCATACATCTGCATTTTCTGCAGAAGCCTACCATGGTGAACCTTATCAAACGCCTTACTAAAATCCATATATACCACGTCCACTGCCTTGCCCCCATCCACCTCCTTGGTCACTTTCTCAAAAAACTCAATAAGGTTAGTAAGGCACGACCTACCTGCCACAAAACCATGCTGACTATCACCTATCAATTCATTACTCTCCAAATAACTATAAATCCTATCCCTTATAATTTTTTCCAACATCTTGCCGACAACAGAAGTGAGACTCACCGGTCTATAATTCCCGGGGAAGTCTCTGTTCCCCTTCTTAAACAATGGGACAACATTCGCTAACCTCCAATCTTCTGGTACTATACCAGAGGCCAACGACGACCTGAAGATCAGAGCCAGAGGCTCTGCAATCACTTCTCTTGCCTCCCAGAGAATCCTTGGATAAATCCCATCCGGACCAGGGGATTTATCTATTTTCAGACCCTCCAGAATATCCTGCACATCCTCCTTATCAACTGTAATACTGTCTATTCTACTCCCTTGCAACCCAGTGTCCTCCTCAGCTATATTCATGTCCCCTTGCGTGAACACCGAAGAGAAATATTGGTTCAATGCTTCACCAATCTCCTCCGGTTCCACACATAACTTCCCTCTGCCATCTATAACTGGCCCTAAACTTGCCCTAACCAACCTTCTGTTCTTGACATACCTATAGAACGCCTTAGGATTCTCTTTAACCCTATCCGCCAAAGTCTTCTCATGTCCCCTTTTAGCCCTTCTAAGCTCGCTCTTCAACTCCCTCTTAGCCAATCTAAAGCTTTCTAGTGCACTACCCGAGTGCTCACGTCTCATCCGAACATAAGCCTCCTTTTTCTTTTTAACCAACAAAGAAACTTTTTTGGTGCACCACGGTTCCCTAGCCCTACCAATTCCTCCTTGCCTGACAGGGACATACCTATCACAGACTCGCAGTAGCTGCTCCTTGAAAAAACTCCACATGTCGGACGTTCCCAGTCCCTGTAATCTCCTAGTCCAACCTATGTTTCCTAATTCTCTCCTAATAGCCTCATAATTACCCTTCCCCCAGCTAAAACCACTGGCCCGAGGTTCATGCCTATCCCTTTCCATCACTAAGGTGAACGTAACCGAATTGTGGTCACTATCACCAAAATGCACACCAACTTCCAAGTCTAGCACCTGGTCTGGCTCATTTCCCAGCACCAGATCCAATATAGCCTCACCTCTAGTTGGCCTGTCTACATACTGAGTCAAAAAACCTTCCTGCACGCTTTGAACAAAAACTGACCCCTCTAACGAGCTAGAGCTATAACAATTCCAGTCAATATTAGTCAAGTTAAAATCCCCCATAACAATTGCCCTATTACTTTCACTCCTAAGCAGGATTGACTCCGCAATCCTTTCCTCAACCTCTCTAGAACTTTTAGGAGGTCTATAAAAGACTCCCAACAGGGTGACCTCTCCTCTCCTATTTCTAATCTCCGCCCATACTACCTCAACAGATAAGTCCTCATCAAACCTCCTCTCTGACACTGTGATACAATCTCTGACCAATAATGCTACCCCTCCCCCTCTTCTACCTCCTTCCCTACTTCGACTAAAACATTTGAACCCCGGGACCTGCAGCATCCATTCCTGCCCCTGCTCTATCCATGTCTCTGAAATAGCCACAACATCGAAGTCCCAGGTACTGATCCACGCTGCAAGTTCACCCACTTTATTGCGAATACTCCTGGCATTGAAGTATACACATTTCAAACCCTGCTCCACCCCACCTCTGCAATGCCGTGCATTGCAGTCCCCATCCATGCATCCCTCACTTTCAGCCCCACTACTCAGGATCCCTCCCCCCCCCCGAATCAGTTTAAACCTCCCTGCATGGCCTTAGCAAATTTACCCCCCAGGATATTGGTCCCCTTCTGATTAAGGTGTAGACCATCCTTCTCATAGAGGTCACACCTTCCCCAGTACGAGCCCCAATTGCTTAAGTACCTGAACCCCTCCCTCCTGCACCATCCCCTCAGCCATGAATTCAAACCTTCCCTCTCCCTATTCCTCTCTAAACTATCCCGTGGTACAGGCAAGAGTCCAGAGATAACCACTCTGTCAGTCTTGGCCTTTAGTTTCCACCCCAACTCCATAAATCCCTGCCTAATATCCCCTTCCCCTATCCTCCCTATGTCGTGTGTCCCCACATGTACAATAACTTGTGGTTTATCTCCCTCCCCCCTAAGAGTCCTGAATACCCTGTCAGACACATCCCGGACCCCAGCCCCTGGTAGGCAACACACCAACCCTGAGTCCCTACCTTTAGTTCCGACCCTCCTATCTGTCCCCTTAATTGTGGAGTCCCCAATCACAAGGCCCAGTCTTTTACAGCCCCTAATCACCTGAGCTTTCTCACTCGGCTCACCCCCAGAGATCTGCTCTCTATGCTCAGTTGATTCCTCCTCAACTGTAGCCTCCAGCACCGAAAACCTATTATGGAGGGGAACCGCCCCAGGGGATTGTCTTCCCGATTGCTTCTTACCCCTCCTCCTGGCATTGACCCAAGCCTCATTTCTAGGAGTTACTATTTCTCTATAACTCCTATCAACTTCCACCTCCGCCTCCCGAATTATGCGGAGTTCCTCTACCTCCCCCTCCAGCTCCTTTACACGCTCCTCCAGAAGCTGCAATCTAATGCACTTCTTACAACTAAAATCTCCTGAAACACTACTGGATTTCCTCACCACATACATCCCACAGGAGATGCAGCATACTGCCTGAACTGCCATCCCTGAAGCCATTACCAGCAAGAAAAAAAGAAAACAAAAAACTTCCCCACACTTATAATTAGGTTAGAGGAGGATGGAAGGGTGGGATCCTCTACCAGTGTAGAGGATCGGGTATCTCCTCTGCACCAATTTATAGGGCTAGGGGCCCGAGAGAAAAAAAAAAACTACTACTGAGGGGGAACCTCCCAGGTAACTGACTTTTAAAGTTAAAATAAAAACCCTTCCCAGACTCCTTTGCTGCCCACTTCTAGTTTTCACTTTAAACTTATGAGTGTTATGCTGTGAGAATATATATGGGTGGCACGGTAGCACAGTGGTTAGCACTGCTGCTTCACAGCTCCAGGGACCTGGGTTTGATTCCCGGCTTGGGTCACTGTTTGTGTGGAGTTTGCACATTCTCCTCGTGTCTGCGTGGGTTTCCTCCGGGTGCTCCGGTTTCCTCCCACAGTCCAAAGATGTGCGGGTTAGGTTGATTGGCCATGCTAAAAGAAAAATTGCCCCTTAGTGTCCTGAGATGCGTAGGTTAGAGGGATTAGTGGGTAAATCTGTAGGGATATGGGGGTAGGGCCTGGGTGGGATTGTGGTCGGTGCAGACTCAATGGGCCGAATGGCCTCTTTCTGTACTGTAGGGATTCTATGATTCTATGAGAGACGACATGATGGGATTAAAGTAAATTTGCCACTTTTGAATTTGCAAGCTTGATCTTTGTGCAGACACAAGGATTAAAGGCGTGAAAATGAAAATGAATAAAGGTCAATTGTGAACCAAGCACTTAACAAAAACTTAGGATGGTGTTCTGTACGTGTGCTGCATTCTTAAGGCAGGAATATGCAATAAAATAACCAAATGCCTGTAATTACAAGGTGAGGTATGGGTTGGGTTTTTACTGCAAACATTCTAATGGTAACAGTGTCCGTGATCACCAAAATACTGACAGAATGGACATCTTTAAGGGAATCTTGAAACTTCTTCTGATCTCATAGGTTATTATTGTGGTTAGGAGAGTGGGGAGCTTTGAAACAGGTTGGAAATCAAAACACTTGGATTGATGCTTATCAAACATATGGAACGCTAAGCCTCTTTGGGAGTTGTAAAGTTTGGAGAGTGTGGTGAACCATCGTTGGTTCCCACCAGGTAGTACTGAGCCAGGGTCTGGCCAGTACTATGAGTCTGTATATATGTTACTGTTGGGGTTAGGGTTGGGCTGTTCTACATGTTACTGTTGGGGTAAGGTTGGGCTGTTCTACCTGTAATATAGTTATTATGGTACATCCCAGTCGGGCTCCGCTTCCTTGGAGAAGTATAAAGGTCACTGATCTGTCTGGGACCCTTCAGTCAGGGATCGTGTATTATATATGGTAGCTCTATTGTAGTAGTCAATAAAAGCCTTTATTTCCTCGAGCATCTCTAGCCTCGTGAGTTATATCGCACATCAGAGAGTAAATCACCAAATGTTTGTAATTGCAGGAAACCAGGAAGTGGGCAATAAAGGAAATCTGTAATTACTAGAATGAGGTTTGGACGTGTGGAATATTTGTGTGGGAGCATACAGGCAGGGAGATGGGGAAATAAGGAAAGATATTAATCACACAGAGTAACTGATTACTCAGGGAAAGACTCCATCATTGACCCCAGTCACATCATGCATGAGGCAAGAATGTGGATTAATCCTGGATATAAGGAGGTCTCTTTCCTTTATCTGGCATTACAGCCAAGATGGTGTGGCCAGTTTTTGGAAGAAGATACCTCCTGAATGACTGATCATCAATCAGTGGGAACTTGGTGAGATTAAAGACACAGCTTAAGTGAGAGTCTTTGGGGATTTGTAACATTTAATATCATCAAGATTTTAATGATGTTTTTACAGGAATTCTGTGTAACCTTACTTGAGTAATCTTTAATCTACTCAGTGCATGTTTAATTTTGGAAAGCCATATGGGGTAAGGTTGAATGTATTCCAACAAATTCACAAATGTTGGCACTTATTTCCTTATTGGGTTGAATCCATAGTTAAGTAAGACTAGACTTGAGAATACCTTTTAATTTGCTTGTCTTATAGTAAGAATGTTCTTAGTGAAGTACAGACTGGCAACACATTGTTCCTCATTGAGTTTGATGTAACATCCTGGGCAGATATAGCCTCCTGTTGAGTCTTTTTCCCTCACTTCCTCCCCCCTCTTCCAGCAGCTTGTTCCACTCTCTATGCCTCTGTTAATTCCACAAATCATTCCTCATTCTGACAGGAATGTCTATTATTGCACCCATACCTGAGAGCAACTGTTGTGTGCAGAGGCCATGTAGCCGGTCCTTCAGTAGTTGCCACAACTATACGCTGTAAAAATTTGCATATTTAGACAACTATAAAAAGCATTAAGCATTTGTAGAATTGAAGCAAGAGCCAACAGAAATTAATCAGCAACTAACTTGTAAGTTGTTGACAAAAGCAAAATACTGAGGATGCCGGAAATCTAAAATTAAGGAAAGGAAAACAACCAGCAACTGAACGACCAATTGTTGATGAACTCATTGAATTGTGCTGGTGGATGCGGGATGACTTCCTACTGCTGAACATGTTCAACTAGCGAGATTAAGAAAGAAGCATTAGCTAGAGTGCTGAGTCCCAGAATGGTACCACTGACACCAAATTGCCACTGCACACTGATATCATTGCTCTGCATACCTCTGGCAGCCATTCATTGTGCGAATGCCCTCACTAACATGCTATCCAGTGTGAGTTGTCCCAAAAGTGTACTAATTTAAAGCTCTAAGAGCACTCAAAGCACAGAACGAATGGGTACAGCCAATCCCAGTTTCTCACTTGCAGTTTCCAAATTAAGTTCTCTACTATTGAACTTTTTTCTTGTGTTATTTCTGGATCTATTGTAGAGTTAATTAATAGAGATTGGTTGTAATAATTAGTCAACAACTGCACTATCAATGCATCATGTGACCATCAGGATGGTGAAAAGTAAATTGGATTGACCTCTTTTCTCTTCTTCATCAATTCCTAGTTCTCAGAACCAATGATTGAAATTAGAAATAGTGCAAAAGTCTTCTGATTTGGAGGCCAGAATGCAGACAAAGGAACTGAGCTGACTCAGTGCTCTCTTAGGACTTCTCTACTATATTACTTAATGTTTTATTGCCAGGAATTTCTACAGAACTTCACTGATGGGGCAATCAGCAGAACACATGAAGAAATGGCATTAAACTAAAAGACCCTTTTATTACTCTACGGGTTCTAGTGATCTTTCATCAAAAGTTTCAACAGCCAGTCTGGGAACCTAGTGAAATTTCAAGACTTGTAACATTATATGTATTGTTACTTTGAGAAGTTTATAAATGGTCTTTATTTAATTTATAGTCTTGGTGAATAGCTTTTGCACTTGCAGGTGAAAGGCATCAGTGCTGGAAGATGGAAACTTTCAGTACCAAGTATTAATGAATTATGTATCACACAGGTTAGATTCAAAGGAAAGCTTTTTCTACTCTGTGCCAAGAAGACATTAACAATACTGCTCACCACTGCACCACAATGCTTACTTTTTTCTAGTTGCAACTCTAGCTGTCCTTGTGATGTTTCACAAAGATGAGACTACAAATCTTTGTCAAATTACAGGAATTTAGAGGCTTATTCTTCTTAGAATTGAATTGAGGCTGTCTGAATTCAACACATCAGGAGGTTTATAACCAATCCATGTGTCTAGACTGGACTTGAACTCCTATCCCACGCCATCATGCCAATCTGCTGTAGCACACCAGCCCTAATGGAATGATTTGTTTTGATATATCATCCAAATTCTAGTCAGAGAGATAAATAACACACACGTTTGCCGTATTTTCTGGCAACATGCTAACTATATAGCCCTGATTTCTCCAGCCCCATTCCATACCTGCAACTCTATCCCCAACCCCTCCACTTGGCCACTAGTGAAGGGGAATGCATCTGATGTGTGATCCACCTGATCTGACCTGAGCCTAACAATAGTTAACATAGCATCAATATGCACCTGGCTCACACCTGTCCCTGGCAAGGCATCGTGCCAGCAACTGGGGTTGTAAATCCAATGGCAGAAATGGCCACTAGCTTCAAGACCCTCTAGCTATTGTCCAGAAAAAGCATCTATTAGACTTCCACTGGAGTTCAGGTGAATGGGGGGGAGCGGATCTCATAGAGACTTATCAAATTCTAGCAGGACTGTACATGGTAGATGCAGAGAGGATGTTCCCGATGGTGGGTATGTCCAGAACCAGGGGTCACAGTCTGAGGATTTAGGGTAGACCATTTAGGACGGAGTTGAGGAGACATTTCTTCACCCAAAGAGTGGTGAGCCTATGGAATTCATTACCACAGGAAGTAGTTGATGCCGAAACATTGAATGTATTCAAGAGGCGGCTTGATATAGCACTTGGGGCGAATGGGATTAAAGGATCTGGGGAGAAATCAGGATTAGGCTATTGAGTTGAATGATAAGACATGATGGTAATGAATGGCAGAGCAGGCTCAATGGGCTGAATGGCCTCCTCCTGCTCCTATATTCTATGTTTCTATGTTTCCAGCACCAAGAAGTTAACTCACTGCCTTTGTAAAAAAGGTTTCACTTACATTGGTCTGTGTTCTTAGTCTTGCTGCCTGACCTCTCAACCCCAAAGGCTGGCTGAGGGAAAACCTAAGGACCATTTTTTCTGGAAGGTCCATCTTGTATTCCAACAAGAAAATTAGACTTTTCCCTCTTTCTCCCTCATTTCTATGCCTGCCAAATATTTAGCAACTACTAACCTCTGTACAGGTTTTCCTTATTAATATATATCTTTTGTGTTCCTGAAAAAATCTGTGAGTGTGTACCATTACATTTGGCAACAAGGATGGGATGGATTATGAGAACACTGCCTGTGACCTGACACCTGAGAGTATCCTGTTTTAATTGAAGGCGAAAGATACTCACCCAATGCCTGTCTTTGGGTGAATAGGCCAGTGAGATGTTGAGATATTGCCAGACTTTCAGAGACGGATATAGAATAAGCCTGGATTGGCCAGTACAATTAAGAATTTAGAAATATATAGAAAAAAAAATGAAGAAAAATTAACCCTCAGAAACAAAAGCTGTGATTTTATTTTTAAGGAAAAATGGAACTAAAGTTTAGAAAAGAGAAAGGCCGAACACCTTCAGCCAGGTTTCAGCGAGGGGCCTTCAGCGAGGTTTACGACCAGTGTTACACTGGTCGCGGGTCTCCCAAACGCTTTTTTTTAGCGCAGTCAGCTCCGTGCCGATTTCAATACAATTAGTGGGCCCGGAACGGTATTCTTCGTGCCCGTTAGCATCTCCCCACTCTGGTAAGTACGCCCAGAAAATGGGTGAGCACTTATTTTGCTTTGGGAATATTCTGGCCAAAGAGTTGCTGCAGAGTTTGTTTTGAAGAATAAAAGAGAAGAGAGCCACAGTGAGCAGTGTTTTTAACTGATTGAAGGAAAATGCCCCAGGGAACAGTAGCGTGGTCTCCAGAAGCATAGGAATATAAAAAGTTTGAGATTGCCGGGATCCCAATTACAGCAAAGCCTGCAGCTGTGGGAGGGGGCGGTGGGGGGGGGGGGGGGGGGGGGCGGTGTAGCAGGTAACGATCCCTGTACTGAGGAACCGCAGGCAAAGAGGTTCCAAGATTTTGGGGAGAAGGAGGGCAATGAAAGACATTAAACGAACAAATGAAGGACAGTGACAGAATTGCAGAATGGAAACAAGTCAAAACTTTGTCGGAGACGGACGCAACCAACAGTGAAGCCAAAAAGTGTTTAGCTGAAGTTAAGACAAGTAGAAGTGAAGATTCCATTTGTGAAATGTATATGTCCAGTAGAACATGATGGATTCACCCTGGAAGAAATGCAGGAAGTATAAACATCCAAATAAACTGAGAACTACTGAACATAAAGAGGAATCAGCAAAAAGAATTCAAGATCGAGAGAGGACATTAAAACAAGAAGATGAAATGACTGACAGCAAACTCGGAAAAAAAGTTGCAAAACATTTACAAAATGTAGTTCATAAGGAGAATTTAATGAGACAATGTAAAAAAACTGAACTCCATGAAAAAACAACGAGAAAATAAGTACAAGTCCAGTGAAGAAATGAATCAAGAGATTAAGGAAGCTTGACAATGACAAAGGTAAAAGCATTGAAATTGACAGCAGAATCAGCAATTTAGACAGCAAAAGAAACTGAGATTACATACCAGAACAAGATTGCTGAATTAGTCACATAAATGGAAAAACACAAGAATCAAAATGATAAAATGGTCGATGAAAAAGATGCTGAAACGAAATGCTAGAAAGAGAAGAAACTGTATCACATGACCTAAGTACTAGTAACAGAATGTCCTGCCCATTCCTTCACATGTGACAGACATTGTGAAAGAACTGACAAGACATAAGACATTGTTGTATTGTGAGGATATGGGACGCATAGTGGCACAGTGGTTAACATTGCTGCCTCACAGCGCCAGGGATCCGGGTTCGATCCCTGGGTTGGGTCACTGTCTGTGCGGAGTCTGCACGTTCTCCCTGTGTCTGCGTGGGTTTCCTCTGGGTGCTCCAGATTCCTCCCACAGTCCGAAAGATGTGCTGATTAGGTTCATTGGCCATGCTAAACTGCCCATTAATGTACCTGAACAGGTGCAAGAGTGTGGCGACTAGGAGATTTTCACAGTAACTTCATTGCAATGTTGATGTAAGCCTACTTGTGACACTAATAAATACATTTAAAATTTAATATGTGCCTGCATAGACTATAATGTAAGGTGCTCAGCAAAGCAAGGGTCAATGTGGGACTGCAGAGTGACACCGCCCACAGAGTGAAGTATGTAGCCACATAGTAAGAAGTCTCACAACACCACGGACGTTTGGTATCACAAGCTTTCGGAACACTGCTCATTCATCAGGTGAGCGGCTTCTGATGAAGGAGCAGCGCTCCGAAAGCTCGTGCTACCAAATAAACCTGTTGGACTTTAACCTGGTGGTATGAGACTTCTTACTGTGCCCACTCCAGTCCAACGCTAGCATCATGTAGCTACATAGTCAGAGAACAATCTAGGACAGAACCCGATAAGCAACAAACCGGTTTGGAAGAGTTCCATGCAAGACCATATTTGGAACTGCACATAGTTAAAGCTACCAGTAAAGCTATATATTTTGACACACGAGCCTTAAGACCTCATCGATCAGCAATCAAACTACAACAATAGGAAACGCATATTAAGTACATAATATGACATGGTGCCATAATATGAAACTTCGGTATCATAAATTCACCTTCTCAGAAGTGCCAGCCTCTGTACAGTTTTTCCTTATCAATAAATACCCTTTGTGCTTCTGACAAAGTCAGTGAGCATGCATTTACCATTTACATTTACCACTGTTGGCCATGTCTCAAGTTGCCGAGGTACTAAGTTACAGAATTCCCTCCCTAAACATCTTCACCCAGAGAGTGGTGAATCTGTGGAATTCACCACCACAGAAAGTAGCTGAAGCAAAAATGTTGTGTGATTTCAAGAAGGATTTAGAAGATTTCAAGAAGGATTTAGATACAGCTCTTGGGGATAAAGGGATTAAGGGATATGGGGGGAAGGCAGGATCAGAGTATTGAGTTGGATGATCAGCTCGAAAGGCTGAATGGCCTATTCCTGCTTCTATTTTCTACGTATATTTCCATGTAAACCTCTCTACAGTTGCATTTCATTCAACTTCTTTGACCGAGCTTTCAGTCTCTTTACATGGCTTGATGTCAAATTTTGTTTGAACAAGCTCCCATGAAGGGCTTTGGAACTTTTCATAACATTAAAGATCTTATGTAAATGAAAGTTGTTGGTGTGTGACTGATTCATTGTTGACTCCAGCTGATTTTGAACAGCAGAAGAGCAAATACACTGAACTATAACTGAAAAGGTAAAAGCAAATTTATTACAAATATTAATATAATCAATAAAGTTAATATTAATAATTAACATTGATGTTGATAATATTACTGGTTAGTATTAATATTTAAGAAAATGAAAGTGACTGCCCTTGATATCAAGGCCAGATTTGACCGAGTGTGAATCTAGCAGCCCAAGCAAAATTGAAGTCAAAGGGAAAGAGGGGGAAAGCTTTCCTCTGGTTGAAGTCACACCTACCATAAAGCAATATGATTGAGGCTGCCAGAGATCATTAATCTCAGCCTCAAGACATCGCAAGAGTTCCTCAGGGCAGTGTCCTATGTCCAACCATCTTCAGCAGCTTCATCAATAACCTACACTCAATCATAAGGTCACATTCAGGGTATGTTGCACCTACTGACACTCTCGAGCCAACCCATCAGTTACATGTTACAATTCACATTTGTGATGGAATACTATTTGCCTGGATGAGTGCAGCTCCAACCACATTCAAGAAACTTGACACCATCCAGGGCAAACTGATCACTTGATTGGCACTCCATCCACTACCTTGAACCTTCACTCCCTCCACCACATGATCTTCATGGCAGCAGTATATTGACAAGATGCACTTAGCAACTCACTGAGGCTCCTTTGACAGCACCATCCAAACTCACGCCAGCATAATTAAGGACCCCACGCATCCCGGACATTCTCTCTTCCACTTCTTCCGTCTGGAAAAAGATACAAAAGTCTGCGGTCACGTACCAACTGACTCAAGAACAGCTTCTTCCCTGCTGCTGTCAGACTTTTGAATGGACTTACCTTGCATTAAGTTCATCTTTCTCTACACCCTCGCTATGACTGTAACACTACATTCTGCACTCTCTCATTTCCTTCTCTATGAACGGTATGTTTTGTCTGTATAGAGCATAAGAAACATTACTTTTCACTGTATGTTAATACATGTGATAATAATAAATCAAATCAAATCAAATCACTTCCTAGAAGAACAGGGACAGCAGGCACAAGGGGACACCACCACCTGCAAATTCCCCCCCACACCCTCCCCCCCCAAAGTCACACTGACCTGGAAAAATAAATATAAGGGCGGCACGTTGGCACAGTGGTTAGCACTGCTGCCTCACAGCGCCAGGGACCCGGGTTCAATTTCAGCCTCAGGTCACTGTCTGTGTGGAGTTTGCACATTCTCTCCGTGTCTGCGTGGGTTTCCTTCGGATGATCCGGTTTCCTCCCACAGTCCAAAGATGTGCAGGTTAGGTTAAGTGGCCATACTAAATTGTCCATTAGTGTCAGGGAGATTAGCAGGTTAAATATAAGGGGTTATGGGAAAAAGGCCTGGGTGGGATTGTGGTCAGTGCATACTCGATGGGCCGAATGGCCTCCTTCTGCACTGTAGGGATTCTATGATTCTATATGGCATTCCATCGTTGTTGCTGAGTAAAATCCTGGATCTCACTACCTAACAGCACTGTGAGATTGGGTAGCATTTCAAGAACAAGACTCACCACCACCTTCTCAAGGACAATTAGTGACGGGCAATAAGTGTTGGCCTCATCAATGATGGTCACATTCCATAAATGAATAAAACAATATTTAAGTAGAAGAACATCATCAGAAATGGAATATGTAATGCTCTCCTTTAACAGAAATTAACATGGAAAAATTGATCTGTTCTTTCCAGTTCATAAACTCTAGTGGCCTTTGGAGAGGTTTATCCACTAGCAGTGTATTTATGAGGGCAACATCATTTGAATCACTTCTGTGTTTGTTTTCTGTTGCTCACTTTCCAAGGACCCTGCTGTCTGCGTTACTGATACAAACAAAAAGAAAAATACATAATTTGCACTTGTTCTTGAAACCTTGATGTGTAAATTAATGCAATGTCCTTGTAAAACTAAACAGCGAATTGTCATGGAAACGGACAGAGTTCAGCTCTGAACATATTGCTAACTGCTGTGTTAATCAAAATCACTGACGTCAAACTTTCCCAGTTTGTGGTTGACTAGCTGGATGTGAATCAAGATAAATGAATCATTTACAAGAGGGTTGAGGTACGTTGACCCAAATATTTCCTACTCTTCTCTATGGCACATAACTATAGGGGTCAAATATTCGCAACATTGAAATAGGCCAACAGGAGGCGCCACCTGACGGTCAAGAATTAAACCCACTTCATCTAGGCCAGAATTTTTTTAAATTCCCAGGAACTTCTATATATGTGAATTGAAAAACTACTAGGATAGAGAAGGTTGCATATGATAGGACACATAATTACAATGCACATAATTCTGAATGATTGACTGCTTGAATGAATTATAATGTGCACCAGGACCCTAACCCTCTCCAACTTTATCCCATGAAGACAACTTGAAAACACCTTCTGTCGTTCCAAAATGGCCTCCATGACCCCCCTCCTGATCGCCGGCCTCTGTGACTCCCATCCCATGTCCAGCCCAACCTCCCCCCGCAACCATGGCCAGTCTGAACCCCCCTCCCCATGTCCAGCCCCGATCGACCCCTCCCCAAGTCCAGCCCTGACCCCCCTTCCCCATTTCCATCCCCGATCGACCCCTCCCCAACTCCAGCTCCAATCGTCCTTTCCCCATGTCCAGCCCCGATTGACCCCTCCCCATGTCCAGCCCTGACCCCCCCCTCCCCATGTCCAGCCCCAACCAACCCCTTCCCAAGTCCAGATCCGATTGTCCCCTCCCCATGTCCAGCCTGATGCCTCCCCATGGCCTGCCCAATCCCCCTCGCCTCCCCCATGTCCAGCCCCGATCGTCTGCTCCCTCCCAACCCCCTGGTACTGTGAGGCAGCAGTGCTAACCCATGCTGCCCTGCTGTTTAGAGATTTTTGATCTGCATTTTTTCCCAAATTGTCACAACCTTTCACAGTGGGAATATTCTGCTGTGTTTGCACAACACCTGTGAAGCTGGTGTGGTTTACAGTTACCTTGGGTTTTAATTGCATACAATCATTTTTTCCCTGGAATGTCCTTCACATTTTGTTGTTTAATGAGCTGTACCTCTATCGGATGTGTTCTGCATCTTGGTTTATCTTCCTCTCTCAGTATGGCTCTATTTTTCAGGCAGACCTCAGTCTGACAATCTGTATCGCCTTCTCCAAAGTTAGATCTGTTTTGTATTGAAGCAGGTCCGAAACGGTATCGTCAGTTACCCTAATTACCATGTGATCCCATATCGACTCAGCATTAAGATCACCATAATCACAACCTTCAGCCAACCTTCCGTGATACAAATCATTGATGAAGGTATCTGTAGGTTCTCCAGGCTTTTGGACCCTTTTGTTAAACATTGCTTTTTCCAAAATGTTGTCATTGCGAAGATAAAGCGACTGAAAAAGGATTTGATGACCTCTTCAAATTTGTCAGGTGATTCATTAATGCCTTGTCTGGATATTATATCATTGGCAATTGAACCAATTTAATTACTAACATGCATTGACTCATTCAGCCTCTGATTTATTATTTAATCCTGATGCAATTGCGTATCTTAAATTCTCCTCCTCCATTGTCCTCAATTCTGTGTCTGGTCTGGCCCTTCCATCTGCCCAAATTGTTCGAGCAAAGCATATTTTGAATCTATCGCTGTTTTCTGCGGAGGAGGGGCTTGCTTTAACTTTTTTAAAATGGTGCTGCAGTAATCGGGTTTTCTCATACTGATCGGGTTTTTTTGGATACCCGTTGTGGTTACCAAGGCATTTCAAACCATCTCCAAATCACAGGAAGTGTTCTAAAAATGATTATTAAGACCAGTTAGTTACTTTGCTGTCATTGGAGAATTTGTTTCTTTTTCTCCTCACCTTTTTCTCACCACGTGGTTGCTATGTGTTTTGGCATTGACTCTTGACCCAGGCCTGTGACATGTTTCAAGCCACGCATTTAAAAATGGACTGTCTCTTTGTGCCTTCCTTTTACTGTTCAGTAACTTTTTAAAGCCCTTTATAAAGTTTGCTCACCATTCTTCAATCTTTGCTCGGTTTTTAACTCTGCTTTTTGATCGGGATTTCTGACAAACCTCCACGTGTTATGTCAGAGTCCTTCTTGAGCTGCACAGTTGATTTATTCTCTGCCTTTCAGCCTTCATGTCTGTTATGGAGCTTTTCTACTGATTTCCAACTGCTTATTAAAGTCATCCATTTTGACACATTTTTTCCAGGTCAGATTTTTCCATTTTTATTTTCACCTGCTGCTACCATGTTGTATATTGGTGTGGTTGTCTCAGAAAAAGATTCAGAGGCATAGTCTGGTGGGATTTACCAGTGCCACCAAAGTCAATGGACTTTTGGTTGCCTTGCCGCATCTGCCGTGGCAGCACGCCCCACAGGGGGGCCAAATATTTTGCCCATAGGATCTGAACAGTAATTATTTAAGAACAGAACTATGTACAGATTTAGAAGACAGTAGTTTCTTCAGTCCCAGCCCTAAGTTATCTCCATTCAGACTACTACCAGACTACTACTAGTCATGTGACTCCCTTTATATCATTCTGTGGGCAGCAATGTTCCTCAGTCCCGCATTAACCCTTTCAGTCCTGCACACCACAATACTGCAATATCAAGCAAATAGCACATATAGGCATCAATTTCAATGATGGTAGTAAAAAGAAATTATATCTATTGGCTATTGCAGGAAGTTCAATCCTTATTACTTGTTGGTGTGGTAACAAACTCCCTATTCATCCTGGTATCAAAGCAAAAAAGCACGTATATTTTCTAATATGTTTGACACAGATGTCATTCATTCAAAAATCCCTAGTTGGTGTTGGGACATGATTGAAATATGTTTCCATTTAAATGTGTTTGAGATGATTAACAGTTAGCAAGTTTTCCCTTGCTGATTCCATCTGCCATAGCTGCCTGTCCCTTCATGCTTGTAATTCCTTTTCCAGCTTCTCCAGCTGGAAGGCTCACCCCTCTTTCCTTTCCTACCTTTCTTGCCTGAAACTCTAACTCTAGTCTTCTAGGTGAACATTGGCTAAGGTCATTGTTTTGTTTCAGTTTCTGTATCTCCTGCCTGTTCCAAGTCTGGTGTGTGGCCAAGATGCTCAGCCAGCATCTTTAATACCTTGAGCTGCTGTGCTTTAAGACATATATTGAGTCCTGTCTGCTTAGCTATGGCTTTTTGCAGTTCTATCGTTAGGGATGCCAATTTAGGCCAAGTTAAAACCTCCTGTAGCTTAAATTTTTTTTAGGTCAAAATCAGACATGTTAATTACTATTGTTAACATTCACAATGCTTGTGCTCTATTCTCTTTTGTTTTTGTTTCAACAATTTTGACTTTGGGCGGGATTTTAAGGCCTCGCTCCGGCGAGAGCCCGGAAATTCCTGCCTGAGGCCAATGGAGATTTCAGTTGTTGGACCCTCACCCGTTCCAAATCCATGGCAAGCGAGGTGGCAGAGTTCTCTTTTCCCTTCTACTTCCAATTTTCCTTTAAAATTAACTTGGTTCCTTAGTTCCAATTGATTTCAAACCCAGGTGCAGTGCTTAATCCTGTCATGGACAGAATACATTTGCTTTCTTACCGCCCATAATCAATACACTTTGTAGTGTACACCTTTTTAGTGTATATTCCAATTAAATCATTCAGAAGCAAGCTTTTGCGAGTTTAAAATAAAGCTGGTTATTTACACTCGCATGCATACTCCGAACAGACGCGACATCACAAACTCATAGAACAAAGAACAAAAAACAAAGAAAAGTACATCACAGGTAGAGGCTCTTTAGCTCTCCAAGCCTGTCTCATGATGTCCTAACTAAACTAAACAAAACCTTCTGCCTTTGCTCAGTCCATATCCCTTCATTCCCTCCCTATTCATGCACCCACCCAGATGCTTCTTAAATGTTATTAATGTACCTGCTTCCACCACCTCCTCTGACAGTGCATTTCAGGCACCCACCACTCTCTGCATGATAAACTTCCCCTGCACATCTCCTTTAAACTTTCCCCTCTCACCTTGAACCTGTGCCCCTTTGTAATTGACACTTCCACCCTGGGAAAAACGTCTCCTCACATGTGCACACACATACACACAAAGATTCAATACAGTTAAAGATAATGCACTTTTATAGATCACAGTTAATTCAACCTCTAATTTATGATTTCCAGTCTCCCATGTGACAGGCCTGTGATTGCTTCAAAAGTTCCAATGATTTGATTTGTAGTGAGGGTCTTGTAAAGTAAAGGACGTACTTTACAGCAGGTTATGAGGTTTTTGTAGTTGAATATCTAGGAGGTTGGAACTCAGGTGAACTTTGAAAACTGAAACAGGTTAAGTATTTTGGCTGCTTGGCTGCTGAGTACAGGCTAATGGTTCATATGGCTCTGCCAGATATGATCAGCAAACTGCTCTTAGCTGACTTTTTAAACTGACAAAAAAGAAAAAATGGCTGTCTCACCAGGTAGCTCTTCACAATATCCAGGTCTTTTCGAAATAAGGTGTGGTGCTTATTTTGATTCCACATCCTGTATTTTGGGTTAACACATCTGAGGTCCACCCAATCTAGTTTGGATAGGGGAATCCGTTGTAATACAATGGAAGGTTGATAGTAGCCATTCACTTCCATCTGCCACAAATTGAGTTCTGATCTCTATTTATCCATTATGAAATATGGAGATAGACAGGCAGGAAACTTATTAGATTTTTGTGTTGGTCCATCCTTAAACAAAGGGATGTGTTAATTCCATGAATGGCTATGAGGTACTTTCACCTATGTCAATATTTAATTAGGTATTCACCAAATGCTTGATATTGCCCAAAAGTTAATGGCTTGTGGTAGCCACCTTAACAGTCTGTTTGTGTCCAATGTTTAAAACATTGTCTGAAAATTTGTAATATGACATGCCAGTACTAGGTATGATACTCCTGCTTTGCCTGTACATTACATGTGATATTGGCTCCCCAATTGCCATTTCATGAGAGATTAACTAATCATAGTTGTTCAAAATATGTCTAAAGTATGTCACAGATGGGGAGAGGTGTCAAATAATTCTCCCCTTTTCTCACCTCTTGGCTGACCACAAGATATATTTTTGAATAGGAATCTCGGAGTTTGGAAGTTTTTGATTTTACAGTTGAAATCATAGTCAAGCCTTTGTAGTAATGAAATATAGCCTTGGAGGTAAAACAATTCAGCACTTTGTCTCTTTGAGGATTCTTTCCTTTTGCTGTGTGATCTGGCTATCTGAAATGCTGGCTCAAGACTGCCTTGCTTGGCTGCCCTTTGGGGTTGATATGGCATCAGTCACCTTCTCTAGTTAGTTTCAATCATGGGGCCCGCACTTTTAGCAGCCATTGTCATTTTAAAGCTCTTCCCTTGAAATGGTGAGGAGTAGTCCGTTAGCACCTTGGAAAGCCACTTGCATTTTAAGCACCATCCCAGAGGTATATTGTGCATATCTTAATCTGTCCAGAAACCACAAAAAGAGACAGCTGACTTTCCAGAGTCCATTTTGTGAAGATACAAGGTCAAAATTCCAACTTGTTGTTTTCCCTTTTATTTTCTTTAAAAAGTAAAGCATCCATTTTATGACATGATGTGACGATCATAAATATAAATAATATTTTCCTACAATTTTATGGGGACAGACTGTTTTTATTTTCTTTCCAATTAAATAATCCTTACAGTGGGATTGATCGCTTTTTATCGTCCTCTACCTATTATACCCTGTGCTTCTTTACAGAAGTTGAGTTATTCATTTTTGATTATAAAAATAAAAAGTCAAATCTTTTCTACTTGCATGCCTTTAGATAGTTTAATTAATTTTACAACATTTCAGCATTTTCTCTGCCTTTGAGGCAGGGTTCCTTTTTTTTTTGCTGGGTGGTCTGTACTTCTGAAATACTGGCCCGAAACTGCCTTGCTGGCTGCCCTTTTGGATTAATAAGGCCTCAGCAATGCCCCCTCCCTCTCTAACTAGTTTCAGTCAGGTGATAACAAGATTGGTTTATTCCATTGTCCACACAATGGTCATTTTTGGCTACAAAACTAAGATATCAAATCTTTTTTAATAGAACAAAGAACATTACAGCGCAGTACAGGCCCTTCGGCCCTCGATGTTGCGCCGACCTGTGAAACCAATCTAAAGCCCATCTAACCTACACTATTCCAATATTATCCATATGTTTATCCAATGACCATTTAAATGCCCTTAATGTTGGCGAGTCTACTACTGTTGCAGGCAGGGCATTCCATGCCCTTACTACTCTCTGAGTAAAGAACCTACCTCTAACATCTGTCCTATATCTATTACCCCTCAATTTAAAGCTATGTCCCCTCGTGCTAGCCATCACCATCCGAGGAAAAAGGCTCTCACTGTCCACCCTATCTAATCCTCTGATTATCTTGTATGCCTCTATTAAGTCACCTCTTAACCTTCTTCTCTCTAACGAAAACAGCCTCAAGTCCCTCAGCCTTTCCTCATAAGACCTTCCCACCATACCAGGCAACATCCTGGTAAATCTCCTCTGCACCCTTTCCAATGCTTCCACATCCTTCCTATAATGCGGTGACCAGAACTGTACGCAGTACTCCAAGTGCGGCCGCACCAGAGTTTTGTACAGCTGCAACATGACCTCATGGCTCCAAAACTCAATCCCTCTACCAATAAAAGCTAACACTCCGTACGCCTTCTTAACAACCCTATCAACCTGGGTGCCAACTTTCAGGGATCTATGCACATGGACACCGAGACCTCTCTGCTCAACCACACTACCAAGTATCTTTCCATTAGCCCAGTATTCTGTATTCCTGTTACTCCTTCCAAAGTGAACCACACCACACTTTTCCGCATTAAACTCCATTTGCCACTTCTCAGCAGCTTATCTATGTCCCTCTGTAACCTGCAACATCCTTCCGCACTGTCCACAACTCCACCGACTTTAGTGTCGCCCGCAAATTTACTAACCCATCCTTCTACGCCCTCATCCAGGTCATTTATAAAAATGACAAACAGCAGTGGCCCCAAAACAGATCCTTGCGGTACACCACTAGCAACTGTACTCCAGGATGAACATTTCCCATCGACCACCACCCTCTGTCTTCTTACAGCTAGCCAATTTCTGATCCAAACCGCTAAATTACCCTCAATCCCATGCGTCCGTATTTTCTGCAATAGCCTACCGTGGGGAACCTTATCAAACACTTTACTGAAATCCATATACGCCACATAAACTGCTTTACCCTCATCCACCTCTTTGGTCACCTTCTCAAAGTCACCTTCTTTTGGTTATAAAATAAGAAATCAGTTGGGGTGGAAATTTACCCTCCCCTCCCCCGCTCACCACGGAAATAGGAGAGGGCGATGGGTGGACCATGGAAAAATCCATTGACCTCTTTTCAAATTGTGTGCCTTTAGATAGTTTAATTTACTGATGCTAGAAGGTTAAAATGGAATGGATTGTAACATTATGTTCTTATTTTTTTCAGCCCACTACCAGACCATGAACTAACATCCACTGAAGTGAAAATGGAAACCTGAAATGTTACTGATTCAATCAGCAAGTGTGTTTCTAAAATAATTTTTTACATTATTTAGTTTGACAAGATGTTGGACTGCACTCATGTAGTTTCCTGGGACTACACTTGCTTTAATTTGTTGCAAGAGGAAGTTCAGGCTTAGTTGACAGGGTCACTGGCAGTTCAACCTTTGAAGTGTAAGTAGATTATTTAATGATTCAACCCTGTAACCTTACCATTCCACATACATGATATAAAAAAAACCAGAAAGCAGAAGTTTAAGCCATCTGTACATTGCTTTTATCAAATTCAGAGAACATTTTTCACACTAACCAAGTGGTTTTCCTGGCTGTTCTGGCTCTTGCTGCAAATTGTCTCAACACGCCAGCTGCCTCATCACAATGTTCATCAACACCTTGGGCATATGTTTTGTTTCAGTCTCTTTTGTTCATCTAAATTTCCTATTTAATGACGACACTTTGAAACTACCTTAGTGCTTTAATTTGTTAGAATGCCCTGGGTCACTAGATTAGAGAAGGCAAGTCTACTGTTTTGAAAGTGAGGCCTATTTCCCTATTTCCTGAGGATGACTGCTCAGCAGAGGATAGCTGTGGGGTACATTTTCATCCAAGGCAAAAGATGGGCTACTTTTGGCTTCACAGCCCGGGTGGTTGTCTGATAGAATAGATTGCTCGTCCATTCTGCAACTTGCCCTGTTCTATCCTATTAATTCTACTCCAAGGTTCCTCTTTATGCATTTCAATGGTCATAGAACAAAGAACAAACAAAGAACAAAGAACAGTACAGCACAGGAAACAGGCCCTTCGGCCCTCCAAGCCTGTGCCGCTCCTTGGTCCAACTAGACCAATCGTTTGTATCCCTCCATTCCCAGGCTGCTCATGTGACTATCCAGGTAAGTCTTAAACGATGTCAGCGTGCCTGCCTCCACCACCCTACTTGGCAGCGCATTCCAGGCCCCCACCACCCTCTGTGTAAAAAACGGCCCTCTGATGTCTGAGTTATACTTCGCCCCTCTCAGCTTGAGCCCGTGACCCCTCGTGATCATCACCTCCGACCTGGGAAAAAGCTTCCCACTGTTCACCCCCCCTATCTATACCCTTCATAATCTTGTATACCTCTATTAGATCTCCCCTCATTCTCCGTCTTTCCAAGGAGAACAACCCCAGTCTACCCAATCTCTCCTCATAGCTAAGACCCTCCATACCAGGCAACATCCTGGTAAACCTTCTCTGCACTCTCTCCAATGCCTCCACGTCCTTCTGGTAGTGCGGCAACCAGAACTGGACACAGTACTCCAAATGTGGCCTAACCAGCGTTCTATACAGCTGCATCATCAGACTCCAGCTTTTATACTCTATACCCCGTCCTATAAAGGCAAGCATACCATATGCCTTCTTCACCACCTTCTCCACCTGTGTTGCCACCTTCAAGGATTTGTGGACTTGCACACCGAGGTCCCTCTGTGTTTCTATACTCCTGATGACTCTGCCATTTATTGTATAACTCCTCCCTACATTATTTCTTCCAAAATGCATCACTTCGCATTTATCCGGATTAAACTCCATCTGCCACCTCTCCGTCCAATTTTCCAGCCTATCTATATCCTGCTGTATTGCCCGACAATGCTCTTCGCTATCCGCAATTCCAGCCATCTTCGTGTCATCCGCAAACTTGCTGATAACACCAGTTACACCTTCTTCCAAATCATTTATATATATCACAAATAGCAGAGGTCCCAGTACAGAGCCCTGCGGAACACCACTGGTCACAGACCTCCAGCCGGAAAAAGACCCTTCGACCACTACCCTCTGTCTCCTATTGCCAAGCCAGTTCTCCACCCATCTAGCCACTTCTCCTTGTATCCCATGAGCCTTAACCTTCTTAACCAACCTGCCATGTGGGACTTTGTCAAATGCCTTACTGAAATCCATATAGACGACATCCACGGCCCTTCCTTCATCGACCGTTTTTGTCACTTCCTCAAAAAACTCCACCAAATTTGTAAGGCATTTGTAAGGCATCATGTTGAAATCAATCAATCAATCAACGGGCTGTCGGGAGTCCAGCTTTGGAGGGGGTTCAAGGGATGGAGGAGAAATATTGCTGGTGCAGGATTTGGACACATACAGCAGTTGGGCATCACTGGCTTTCTTCTTTAATTCTTTCATGCGATTTGTCACATGCAAATCCTTATTGTCCTTGAGAAGGTTGTGGTGAGCCATGTTCTTGAACCACTAAAGTCCTTGCGGTGAAGGATATTCACAAAGTTCTGTTAGGTAGGATGTTTCACAATATTGATGAAGGAACAGGTCAGATGTGACTTGAAGGAAAACCAGTAGGTGGTGGTGTTTACATGTGTCTGCTGCCATTGTCATTGGTAGAAGTTTGGAGTTTTAGCGTTGCTGTCTAAGAAACTTTGGCGAGTTCCTGCAGTGCACCTTGTAGATGGTGCATAGTGCAGCCATGATGCACTGTTGGTGGAGACAGTGAATGTTTGAGAGGTTGTAACAAAGTGGACAGCTTTGTCCTGGATTGTATCAAGTTCGTGGGTGTTATTGGCACGGAACACAACCAGGCAAATAAATAGTATTTCATCACAATCCTGACTTGTGCTTGTAGACGGTGGACAGGATTTGGAGTATCAGGATGTGAGTCATTCACTGCAGAATACCCAGCCTTCAACACACTTTTGTAGCCACAATATGTTGTTCATTCAGTTAGGCTTCTGGATAGTTGTGACCTGCAGCTTGTTGGCAGTGCCGGAGTCAGCAGCGGTAATGTCATTGAGTGTCAAAGGGAGCTAGTGAACCCTCTCTTGTTGGAGACGGTCATTGCCTGGCAGTTGTGTGACAAGAACGTTACTTGTCACATATCAACTCACGTGTGAATATTGTCCATTACTTGCTGCACACAGACATTGGCTGCTTCATGATCTGGAGATGCCGGCGTTGGACTGGGGTAAACACAGTAAGAAGTTTAACAACACCAGGTTAAAGTCCAACAGGTTTATTTGGTAGCAAAAGCCACACCAAATAAACCTGTTGGACTTTAACCTGGTGTTGTTAAACTTCTTACTGTGCTTCATGATCTGCAGAGTTGTGAATGGAACTGCAAACTGTGCAACCATCAGCAAACCTCTTTTCTGATCTGATGATGGAAGGAAGATTATTAATGAAACAGTTGAAATTAGTTTGGCCAAAGATCCTGCCTTCAGATGATTGACCTCCAACCCTCACGGTCCATCTTCCTTTGTGTTAGGAATGACTCCAGCCAGTGGAGACTTGTCTTGCTTTTCAATGAGTTCAATTTTAGTAGGACTCTTCAATGCCACACCTTGATGTCAAGGGCAGTCACTCTCACCTCTTCTCTGGAATTCAGTTCTTTTATCCATGTTTTGATCAGATTGTCATGAGTTCTGCAGTTAAGAGGCCATGGTGGAATTGAAACTGAGGATTGATGAGCAGGTTCTTGCTGAATAAGGGCTGCCGTGATCTCTTTCATTGTGATACTGATGATCAAGAGTGTGAAGATGGGACAGTAATATGTGAGATTGGATTTGTCCTGCTTTTTTTGGACAGCACATGCCTGAGCAATCCTTCATTTTGTCGAGTTGATGCCAGTGTTACAGTGAAACAGGCTTGAGATATGGCGGATTCATGATTGCAAGTCTTCCATACTTTGGCTGGGATTTTTTCAGGGCCCACACCCTTTGCTGTACTCAGTGCTCTGCTTTCTTTTGGTATCAAATGGCATGAAGGTAATTGGCTGAAGACTGGACCTTGCGATGTTGGGGACCTCAGTAGTAGGCAGAATAGATCATCAGCTTGATGCCTCTGTCTGAGAATGGATGTTTCTCCCTTTAATTTTCCAGTCATGTGCTGGGCTCTGTCATCATGAAGAATAGGGATGTTCATGGGACCTCTTCTTCCCTTAGTTTTTAAATTGCCATCAACATTCACAACTGGACATGAACAGAGCTACAGAACATTGATCTGGTCCATTGGCTCTGGGATTACTTTGCATTATCTGCATGTTGTTTTCGTTGTTTAGCACACACATAAATTCAGCATTGCAACTTCACCAGGTCTGGCTGCTCTCCTGCATTCCTTATTGAACCAGGTTTGGTCACATGGCTTGATGATAATGGTAGAGTGTGGGATCTGTTGGGCCATGAGGTTACAGTTTGTGATGAGATACAATTCTCTCGTGAGAAACTCTAGAGCCAGAGGACATAACTTCAGAGTAAAGGGTTGCCCACTTAATACAGAGGTGAGGAGGAATTTCTTCTCTCAGAGGGCAGTGAATCTGTGGAATTCTTTTACCACAGAGAGCTGAACAGGCTGGTTCATTAAGAATGTTCAAGGCTGAGATAGACAGATTTTTAATCAGTAAGGGAAGCAAGGGTTATGAGGATAAGGCAGGAAAGAGGAGTTGAGGATTATCATATCAGAATAGTCATGACCTCGATGGGCCGAATGGCCTACTTCTGGCCTGATGTCTTATGGTCTTATCCTGGTGCTGATGGCCCATAGTGCTTCATAGATCTGTTCTGAATCTATCGCATTTAGCAGGTTGGTCGTGTCACAGAACATAAGAGAGGGTGTCTTCAGCTTTTCCCTCTCCATTACATTTCTTCTGATGATCCCACATTCCATGCCAACATTTCCGATATGCCTTGCTTTTTCCTTTTTCCTCAGCTGAGGACTCCCCGCTGGTGTAGTCGACGGACCCCTTGACCATGTGCATTCCATTTCCTGCAGTTCTGCTCTCACAGCTTCCTCTCTTTCCCAGGACCATGTTACATCTTGTCCTCATCTTTCACCTCACCAGCCTCCGTGTTCGATGGATCATCCTCAACCATTTTCGCCACTTCCGGCATGATGCCACAATCAAACACATCTACCTCTCCCCTCCATTTTCAGAATTCCGAAGGGATCATTCTCTCTGTGACACCTTTTCCAACCTTCCATCACTCCCAACAAACCCTCCACTTCCCATGGCACCTTCACTTTGTCATTTGACATCTCCTTTGTCGTTTCCGCCTGATCATTGATCATCCCATTTGTTCCTTTGGTTCCATTTCCTGCCTCCATACCAGCTTAAAACCTGTTGCAACTCTAACCATGTATGTTTCTGTTGAAAGGTCATTAGCCTGAAATGTCAACTCAGTTTTTCTCTCCGAACATACTGCCGGACTTGCTGTGTAATTCCACCATTTGCTGCTTCTATTTTATTAAGTATCGGATTTGGCTAGACTGTGATACTGCAGCTCACTATCTCAAGCAGACCTGCACAAGGTACTGGATGACTGCCAGAGGCAGTGGAACGATGGCACAGTGCCTTTCGAGGAGAAGAAGAAAAAAATGGTGGCACATATCCAAATAGTCGTTGACAAGAAAGCTGTGAACTGACAGTTTGTGTGCTGCTTTTATCATAACTTGTGGTATTAACCCTATTCCAAAAGTAGAACAGTAGCCTCCTGTGGCTTGAAAAGCTAACTGAGAAGTAGAGAGGGAATTTAATAGACACCAGAATTAATGTGGAGACATTAGGCAGCCAAAGTTGATGAAATAACCATGAAATGATGAAACAGAGATTCACTCTCTGTGATTATTTCTTTCCAGTTCAGGCAGCCTGCAAGACTGCTCACCTCAGGGACTCAGGCAACATGTTAATGAATGAAGGAAAGAATTAGAGATGCAAACACCTAAGAAGAAATACTTAAACGCATAGCAGGAAATGAGGACGCAGGGCAGAGCAAGGAAGAAGGTGTCCAATAATAATGTGGAACGCACATGTGACAAAGTTTTAACAAATATACAGGGAGGAAAATATTAAGAGAGGAAAACTTATGTAAGTAAGTAACTCAAAGTGAAGTATTCATTGGATTAAATATTGTGTGATAAGGCAAGATAGTGAGAGCAAAGGTCATAAGCATAGACTGATGCAGAATTCATTTAAAACTGCTGCCAGGAATAGCTACTTCAGGCAAAGCATTGATCTGTAACCTCATGGCCATAGAACCATAGAAAATTACAGCTCAGAAACAGGCCTTTTGGCCCTTCTTGTCTGTGCCGAACCATTTTATGCCTAGTCCCACTGACCTGCACTTGGACCATATCCCTCCACACCCCTCTCATCCATGAACCCGTCCAAGTTTTTCTTAAATGTTAAAAGTGACCCCGCATTTACCACTTTATCCGGCAGCTCATTCCACACTCCCACCACTCTCTGCGTGAAGAAGCCCCCCCTAATATTCCCTTTAAACTTTTCTCCTTTCACCCTTAACCCATGCCCTCTGGTTTTTTTCTCCCCTAGCCTCAGCGGAAAAAGCCTGCTTGCATTCACTTTATCTATACCCATCAAAATCTTATACACCTCTATCAAATCTCCCCTCAATCTTCTACGCTCCAGGGAATAAAGTCCCAACCTATTCAATCTCTCTCTGTAATTCAGCTTCTCAAGTCCCGGCAACATCCTTGTGAACCTTCTCTGCACTCTTTCAATCTTATTTACATCCTTCCTGTAACTAGGTGACCAAAACTGTACACAATACTCCAAATTCGGCCTCACCAATGCCTTATATAACCTTACCATAACACTCCAACTTTTATACTCGATACTCCGATTTATAAAGGCCAATGTACCAAAGGCACTCTTTACGACCCTATCCACCTGTGACGTCACTTTTAGGGAATTCTGTACCTGTATTCCCAGATCCCTCTGTTCAACTGCACTCTTCAGAGTCCTACCATTTACCCTGTACGTTCTTCTTTGGTTTGTCCTTCCAAAGTGCAATATCTCACACTTGTCTGCGTTAAATTCCATTTGCCATTTTTCAGCCCA